>NC_134545.1:71493501-71796531 GCF_050624435.1 Tenrec ecaudatus
TGGTTGCAGCTTGATTGGAGGGTGACTACGATAAATGACTCTCTGAAGGTGGGTCTCTCTGTCTCTCGCTATTCCTCTTGCTCTCGTTGCTTCCACCTTCCTGTTGACAAACCACATGGAGCCACACGGAGACCTGCAAGAGCCCTGTAGATGCTTCCACTGCCACTGGATTCCCAAAACCTTGCATCCACAGCCTGTAATCCTTCTGCATTTTACATCTTGCATGTGCTGCACGAGTCTGAAGAAGGATTTATGGATTAGTATCAGACTAGAGGTTAATATCGGACTTAAGGACTTGATCTGGACTGGGCTGGGATGTTTTTTAATATGAAATTACTCTTTGAGATAAAGTTATTTCTTATACATATATGAGTGTCTCTGGATTTGTTTCTCTAGTCAACCCAGACTTACACAGAGAATCCTCTCACTCTTGCCCTTTGCCTTCCTGTTTGACTGGGTCTTTTGACTCATATCTGGGGCTGGCAGCGCGTGTGGCCCACCAGCCTTGGAAGCTGTCAGTGCCGTGCTACTTTCCTGCAGACATTGGATCCACATAACTCTGCATCCAGTGGCCATGGTCTCTCAGCTTCTCACTGTATCTTCTAGCTTCATCCATTGGCAGCCGCATGAGTCTAAGGGTCTCTGATTGGCACCTGATCCATGGACGCAAGTTGGAATGAGCTGGGCTGCTTTCTTGATAAAAAATTCTTTCTTGACATAACATTATTTTATATTATTAAATGCTTTTATTGAGGACTCTTACACCTCTTTTCACAAATCCATCCATCCAGTGCCAAGCACATTTGTACATCTGCTGCCAACATCATTTTCAAAGCATTCTTTTCCCACTTGAGCCCCTGATATCAGCTCCCCATTTCTTCCCCCTGCTTCCCCCGCCTGCCCTCCCTCACAAACCCTTGATAAGCTATAGATTATTATTTTCACATCTTACATCATCCTCAATCGCTCCCCACCCAATTTTCTATTGTGTATCCCCCTGGGAGAGGGTTCTCAGTTGATCTTTGTGATTGATTCCCCCTTCTCCCCCCACCCTCCTCTACTCCTCCTGGTATCTCTACTCTCATTGTTGGCGCTGAGGGGTTTATCTATCCTGGATTCCCTGTGCTTCAGACTCTTATCTGTATACATATTTGAGCAGCATTGATTTTGTTTCTCTAGAAATCTCAGACTAACAGAATCCAAAACTGACAATAGCTAATGAACCAAAGGAGAGGAATGAAATCAGAAAATATCATTTTTCATTCACAGACTCCATAAAGTAATCTGGCTGTGTTCTCTATTACAAGAGCTGAGGCATGAAGAGAGTGGACCAACCATGTCCCTTAGTCATTTACCCTTCAGTCAAACAATGAGCACTTGTTATGAACCAGACCCACTTCTAGGCAATAAGGCTTCAGCAGTTTACAGCTTACATGCCAGTAGGGGAAATGGTCCTCAAAGCAACATCCTTGCTTTTCAATACTCTAAGAGATCTATCTAAATGCTAATAATCAAACAGAAAGAATAACATGATAGTAAGTGCTCTGGATACTCATAAAGCAGACCAAAGGTAAATAGAGCATGGTGCTGGTGTCGGTGGTAATGGTGTCATGACACTGGTGATGGTGAGGGGGAGGGGGTGGTAGTGGTGGCAGTAGAGGAAGCAGTAGCCGTAGTGCAATGGTGGCAATAAGGCTAGGTGATGGTGGATAAAGGCTATCTTATGTAGTATAATTAGGACTAGGATCTTCATTAAAGTGAGAATTGAAGGTATAGAAAGAGGCACTAGGAGAGCCAGAGGGAGAGGATGGAGACAGATGGAATCATAAGGTCAAAGATCTTGAGAAAACATCATGTTTGATGAGTCTGTAAACTTCAATGGGACCAAAGCAACTGAGACAGGGATGGGAAAGAGGTAGGATATCAAGAAATCAGATTAAAGAAGTTACTAAAGATCAGATCATGTTTGTCCTTTGGGGATGTTAGAAGAGTCTGAAGAATAAATAGAATTAAATGGGAAAATGTTGCAGGTTTTACCAAAGTAGTGACATGGAACAATATTTTTCAATGGGAAAATTCTCGGACTGGTCTGTAATTGAGGAGAGACTACACAGAGACAAAGAGGAAAGCAAAAAGACCCAAAGACCACAAGCACCCAGGTGACAGAAAGAAAATGATAGAAGGGGTTAGGTAGAATGAAGAAGTCCCCAATACATAAAGCAAACATTAACATAATTGCAAAGAGAAATAAACAACTCCATAGTAATTGCAAGAGACTTTAACAAGTCACGTTTGATGAAGGACAGATTATCAAGAAATAACGCAACAAAGATACAGAAGATCTCAACAACACAATCAACCAACAGCACTTCACAGACACATACCAAACACCTCAGCCAACAAAAACACGAGGGACTTGCTTTTCCAGTGCGTGCAGCTCACTCTCCAGAGATCCTATGTTAGGATCCAAACAAATCCTCGGTAATTTTGAAAACATTAAAATAATATTAACATTTCAGACTGCAAGGCTATACAATTGGAAATAAAAAATACTAGGAAGACCTTGGGAGGTGGGGGGTGGGCGGGAATGCAGTAAGAATAATAACCTGCTTAAAAGCTACCAGGTATCTTCCAGTCCAGTCTGTTGGAGCACCACGCCCTGGCCCAAACGCTCCTAAGGGCCAACAAACGATCCCTGAACTAACTACAAGCTTTTCTCTTGTGAAGTGTTTTGTTCTGTTCTTTGTCAGTGATTTGTTTTTGTTGCTTTGTTGTCTGGTTGTATACTGTTGCTTTGTTTTCCTCTGTCTTGTTTTTGTGCATGTTAGTGTCTCCACAGGTCTGCCTGATTAGGACAGGCTGGATGAACTATCTGGAGGAAAAACAATGGGACCTACAGTTACAGGGGACTTGGAGTGGGGAGGTAAGGGGGTAAGGAAGTGGTGTTAACACAGGGACAAGGGAACAACATGGGACCCAAAATGGTAGTGAGGGGGAGTGGCAGGCCTGGTGGGGAATGATCAAGGGTAAGGTTGCATAGAGAAGAGGTACAGCTGTAGCCCAGGTGGGGACGGAGCATGGTAGTAGGGCAGGAGGAAAGTCAAGGGAGATGGAGGAAAGAGCTAGGAGATGGAGGAAAGAGCTATGGAGGTCTAGACAAAGACTTGTACATGCAAATATATATATGAGGATGGGGGAATAGATCTATGTGTCTATAATTATAGGTTTAGTATTAAGGTGGTGGAAGGACCTTGGGCCTCTACTCAAGCACTCCCTCAATGCATGAATACTTTTTTATTAAATTGGAACTCTATGATGCTCACCCTCATGACACAACTGCTGAAGCCAAAGCGGGTGAACAAGTAAATGTGGTGAAGAAAGCTGATGGTGCCCGGCTATCAAAAGAGATAGTGTCTGGGGTCTTAAAGGCTTGAAGATAAATAAGCAACCATCTAGCTCAGAAGCAACAAAGCTCACATGGAAGAACACACCAGCCTGTGTGATCGCGTGGTCCCGAAGGGATCAGTTATCAGGCATCAAAGAACAAAAAAATCATATCATTGGCTGCACACCTCCATGATACAATCGCCAAAGACAAATGGGTGCATAAGCAAATGTGGCAAAGAAAGCTAATGGTGCCCAACTATCGAAAGAGATAGTGTCTGGGGTCTTAAAGGCTTGAAGGTAAACAAGCGGCCATCTAGCTCAGAAGCAATAAAGCCCACATGGAAGAAGCACGCCAGCCTGTGCGATCACGAGGTGCCAAAGGGATCAGGTATAAGGCATCATGCAAAAAAAAAAAAAAGAATATATATGTATGAGTGTGTGTGTGTAGTGTGTGTGTGTGTATATATATATATATATATATATATATATACCATAGTGAATGAAGGAGGAAGTGCAGAATGGAGACCCAAGGCCCATTTGTCGGCCACTGGAGATCCCCTCATAGAGGGGTTTAGGAGAGGAGATGGGTCAGTCAGGGTGTGATGTAGTACCGATGAAGAACACAGCTTTCCCCCAGATCCTGGATGCTTCTTCCCCCCAACTACCATGATCCGAATTCTACCTTGCAGGACTGGATAGGACAGAGGCCGTACACTGGTGCATATGGGAGCTGGAGGCACAGGGAATCCAGGGTGGACAATACCTTCAGGACCAGGGGTGTGAGGGACGATGCTGGGAGAATGGAGGGTGAGTAGGTTGGAAATGGGGAACTGATTACACGGACCCACATGTGATCTCCTCCCTGGGAGATGGACGGCAGAGAAAGGGGGTAAGGGAGACTCCAGATAGGGCAAGATATGACAAAATAACAATCTATAAATTATCAAGGGCTCATGAGGGAGGGGGCAGCGGGGAGGGAGGGAGGGGAAAAAGAGGACCTGATGCAAAGGGCTTAAGAGGAGAGCAAATGCTTTGAAAATGATTAGGGCAAAGAATGTACGGATGTGCTTTATACAATTGATGTATGTATATGTATGGATTGTGATAAGAGTTGTATGAGCCCCTAATAAAATGTAAAAAAAAAAAAAGAATCACCAAGTCAGAATGATGGGGCCAACAAATGTACAAAATGTGCTTGATGCAATGGATGTATGTATGGAATATAATGAGAGTTGTATGAGCCCACAATAAAATGATTTAAATAATTTTTAAAAGGCTACCGGGTAAGGGAAGAAATAAAATATGGGGGGGGGGATTCTTTGAACCAAATGAGAATGAAAGCATAGCATACAAAAAGCATTGACAACAATAAAAGCAGTGGTTAGATGCCATCAATCGGTTCTGATTCATAGCGACCCTGTGCACAAGAGAATGAAACACTAGCCAGTCCTGGGCCACCCTCACCATTGTTGCTGTGCTTGAGCCCTTTGGTGTAGCTTCGGTGTCAATCCATCTCGTTGGGGCCCTCGCTTTCACTGTCGCTCTACTTTACCAAGCATGATGTCCTTCTCCAGGGACTGGTCTTGCCTGACAGCATGGCCAGTGTTCACGATGAAGTCTGCCCATACTTGCCCCTTAAGGAGCACCCTAGCCATACTTCTTCCAAGACGGATTGGTTTGTCCTTTGAGCGACCCAGTGTACTTTCAACAGCCATTGCCAGCACCACAATTGAAATGCACCAAGTATTCTTCAGTCTTCTTTATTCAGTGTACAACTTCCACATGCACATGAGTAATTGAAACACCATGGCTTGGGTCAGGTACACTTTGGTCCTCAAAGTAACATCCTTGCTTTTCAATACTCTAAGAGATCTATCAGATTTTTAGTATTATTATTAATCATTTTATTGGGGGCTCATACAATTCTTACCACAATCCATATATCCATTCATTGTGTCGAGCACATTTGTACATATGTTGCTATCATTTTCTTTCTACTTGAGCCCTTGGTATCAGCTCATTTTTTTCTCTCCCTCCCCCTCCCTCTTTCATGAACCCTTGATAATTTATAGATTATTATTATGTGATCATGTCTTGCACTATCCTATGTCTCCCTTTATCCCTTATTCGGTTGTTCCTCCCCCTGGGAGGACGTTATAGATAGGCCATTGTGATCGGTTCCCCCTTTCTCCCCCACCTTCCCCTTGTATGGCTACTCTCAATATTGGTCCTGAGGAGTTTATCTGTCCTGTATTCCCTGTGTTTCCAGTTCTTATCTGTACCCATGTACATGCTCGGGTCTAGCCAGATTTGTAAGGTAAAATTAGGGTCATGATGGTGGGGCGGGGGAGGAGGAGAAAGCATTAAAGAACCAGAGGGAAGTTGCATGTTTCATCGGTGTTATACTGCACCCTGACTGGCCCATCTTTTCCCCAAGACCCTTCTGTACAGGGATGTCCAATTGCCTTCGGATTGGCTTTGAGCTTCCACTCTACACTCCCCCACTCATTTACATTGTTATATTTTGCTCTGAGTCTTTGATGCCTGATACCTGATCCCATCAACACCTCATGATCACACAGGCTGGTGTGCTTCTTCCATGTGGGCTTTGTTGCTTCTCAGCTAGATGGCCACTTGTTTATCTTCAAAATCATTTTAAGGCCCCAGATGCTAAATCTTTTCATCGCTAGGCACCATCAGCTTTCTTCACCACATTTGCTTATGCACCCACTTTGTCTACAGCTATAGTGTTGGGAAGGTGAGCATCTCAGAATGTCGATTATTAGAATAAAGTATTCTTGTGTTGAGGGAGTTCTTGAGTAGAGGTTCAATGTTCATCTGCTTCCCTAATACTAAACCTATAAATATATATACATAGATCTATTTCCCCATCATCATATATAAATATATTTACATATGTACATGCCTGTATTTAGGTCTCTATAGATGCCCTTTGCCTCCTAGTTCTTTCCTCTATTTCCTTTGACTTTCCTCTTGTCCCACTATCATGTTCAGCCTTCATTTGGGTTTCTGTAATTCCTCTCGGTTACATTTCCCTTAATCAAGCCCTACCAGACCTCCTACACCCTCCTTGCCATCAATTTTTGGTCATTTGTTCCCTTGTCCCTGGGTTTGTTAACACCCACTTCCTTTCCCCCATGTCCCTCTCTCCCATGTCCCCCTGGAACGGTCCTCCCGATGTTTTCTCCTCTGGCTTGCTTTTCCTGCCTATCTTACCTAGATAGACATGCCGAGATAATAATATGCACAAACACAAGTCTGAGCAAAACAAAGCAACAATAAAAAATAACACAATATCTCCAACAACAACAACAAAAAGCCAACGACAAAAAAAGAGAAAAGTCTATAAATAGTTCAAGGTCTATTTGTTATTCTTTATGAGTGTTTTCCAGTCAAGTCTGATGGGACGCCATGCCCTGGCCCCATAATCTATTTTTGGTGTTCCCTGGGAACTTCATTGCTCAGCTCCCCTTGCTGCTCTGTTGTATGCCCTTAGTGCTTTGCCTCTGGTGGTGGGGTCCGAGCGGGCACA
The DNA here is from genome assembly GCF_050624435.1 of Tenrec ecaudatus. Taxonomy (NCBI): domain Eukaryota; kingdom Metazoa; phylum Chordata; class Mammalia; order Afrosoricida; family Tenrecidae; genus Tenrec; species Tenrec ecaudatus. The sequence continues at coordinate 71,500,442 of NC_134545.1, forward strand.
ATTCCTGCGGTATGTGTCCAGTGTGGTCCCCCGTAGTGCTATAGGTCAGTGAAGGACATCATGTCTTGTGGTGGGGCCAGCCCTGTGGTCCTCTCTGTGCATTGGCATGAGGCAGCAGATTTACCCAAAACAAGGTATCATTTGATCTCTTGACTGTTGCTTCCATGAGCATTGATTAAATCCACGACAATTTAAATCCCAGAAAGACCAAATACATGACAACTTCTATCTTTTCTGCATTTATCATGAAGTCTCTCTCTACTGATCCAGTTGTGATGGTTTTTGTTTTGTTTTATATCAAGTTGCAATCCATGGCAGAGACTCCAATCCTTAATCTTCATCAGCAAGTATTTTACGTCCTCCTCACTTAGCAAACAAGGTTGTGTCATCTGTTTATCTCAGATTTTTAATCAGCCTTCCTCCAATCCTGATGCCAATTCTCGATATGTAATCCAGCTTCTTTGACTTGTTAAGCATACAAATTGAATATGTATGGTAAAAGGATGCAACCCTGATACCTTTCCTAATCTTGAACTATGCGATATGTCCTTGTTCTGCTCATCTAACTGCCTCTCCCCACCCCTGACCCTGTTTATTAGGAGCTAATCCAGACTTCATACCATTCCATAGTACAATCACATCAAGCAGTATTATACAATTGTTACCTAACTCAACTTCAAAACATTTCCTCCCTTCTAGAATTCCTTTGACACCAGCTCTCTTTTGCCCCCCACCAGACCCCCAAGAACACTTACTCTAGCTATTGCCTCTATAGTTTCATCTCTCCTGGGTTTCATATACTGAAAAGCTTAATAAAACATTAACAAAGATCCAAGATGGCTATACACAAAACAAAATAAAACATGAATAAAGCCTAATGTGAAAAAACCACACACAGAAAATATTAAAATCATATCAAGCCCAAAGTGTACATCAATGGGGAGATCAATTGAGAAGGTTTTAGCCATTCCAGTCAGAATTATCATTTTCATCTCCCAGTGTCGTCTCTGCGATCCTCTCTGTATGGTAACCAGTTTATTCCCAGCCCTCAATCACTAGAGGCTTATGCCCTGTGAAGATCCTGAAAATGTAGTGTAGGCTTCCACTGTCCTCCATAGCCTTCTGCACACCAGAATCTCACAGTTTACGCTCTGATTTTATTCCCTCCTTTGGATTTGGATTATACAATTTACAATCATTTGGTCATGAACGTTGATGTGCTCCTTCCAACAAATGCCTCTTGATCCACGCACTGGTTCCACATCAGCACAATGAAGTGCTCTAGAATTCCACTTCTCCTCAAGGTTATCCATAGTTTGCTATGGTTCACCAGAATCTGTTGCAGTAGCATAATCAATAAAACAAAGTAAACATCTTTCCGGTATCCTCTGCTTTCAGCCAAGATCCGTCTCTTAGCAATGATATCCCTTGTTCCACATCCTCTTCTGTATCCAGCCTGAACCTCTGTCAGCTGCCTGTCACTTTCCTGCTGCAATCATTGTTGGATGATCTTCAGAAAAATGTCACTTGCATGTGATGTTCATGATATTGCTCTTCTGTTGGGTCACCTGGGCATGGGTAACATTTGGATCTCTTCCAGCCATTTGGCCAAGAAGTAGCCTTCCAAATTTCTTGTACATGCTCAGACGAATTAGACGGCGATGTGCCTCCAGTGCTTCATCAGCCTGTTGAAGCATTTCAATTGATATTGTTTCAATTTTTGGCTAATGCTTTCAGAGCAGCTTGAATTTAGGTCTTCAGTACCATTGGATCTTGCTCATAGACTCCCCCCTGGAAGGGTGGAATGTTGACTCGTTCTTTTTGGTACGACTCTGTGTGCTTTTTTATATTCTTTTGATGTTGTATACATTATTCAGTATTTTGCCCACAGCATCTTTTAATATTGCAATTGAAGGCTTAGGTTTTTCTTGAGTTCCTTCAATGTAAGACATACTGAGTGTGTTCTTCCAATAAAGCAATACAAAAGTGGTAAGAGTGAATGCCGACAAAAGAAGAAAATTGAAGTGATCTGGGAAAATAAGGTAGTCCTATGGCATTCTGGTCTCACCATTTGTCCTATGGCATTCTGGCACTGTAATTTGGGATAATCTTCCAGATTTTCATGTTTACTTCAGTCACGCCTGTGGTTAGCTGAAGAGTAATTAGTGTAGATAGAATCATTCTTCAGGGATAGCCCCTTCCCCTCCACAAAAGAAGGCGGGAATATTTGTCACTGCTGCCAAACCTAGTGCAGCAGGATGCAAAGTGGCTGACAGAGAATTAGATACCAGTGATGAGAAGTGATTCTTACAGAAATATATAAAAGAAGCATAGTTTAAGAAATAAAAAGAACTTACGTAAGCTCCCCAGGGATGGCAGTTAAGGCCAAGGACCCAAGAGTAATAAGCTGAACATCAACAATATCTGGGTGCCAAGGATGCGGCTTTGTCAGCTGAGAACCCCAAACACAAAAATTGTGTTAATTCTTTCTGTGGTGAGGAGACATGTATGGTCACAAAAATTCCTATATTAAAGGATTTAAAATGTCTTAAACTGGTTGGGTCTTTCATCCAAACTTTTCTTTCTAATTCATGATACAGTATTAAATATTCTAAATGGGTATTTATGTTTTCTTCATAACACATGGCTCTCAAATGCCAATATCCCATTTATACGGTCTTACTTTCTCATCATCGAGATTTTGGGTGGATTTGTCATTGTGGCATCACAGCAAGTAACAAAAAACTGAGGATTCTTCTACGATACTGTGTAAACTTCCTTGATACTATAATTAAAGAGTCTGTTACAGGAATTCCATAACTAGGATAAATTAAATTAAGAGTTTCTTTCTACTGTGATCCAATCTTAAATTTTCTGTTGCCATGTCTTGATTTATTCTCCAGCGAGTCTCCCAAAGAAGGTATCCTTTTACAAATTCCCTCCATTCCCCTCCTTCACTTCCTTTCCTATCTTCTTTCCTATGGATTTTCATTGAATATTACCAATTCTCCTGTTGTTTTTGCTTTCATTTTCTATCTAGGCAAACACTGACATTATCTTTTCACATTCACAATGTGAAACTACATGTTCCACCGCAGTGTTAAAAGACAGCTTTAGTTAATAATGTTGCCTGAATTGTAAGAAAATGGAGACAGGACTGTGTTCTTTTTTATATGACCAGAGTGAACCTCCTCTTCAGAGAATTACATGTAGACGCTCTTCCTAGAACCAATATAAATGAATTTGGAATGAAATAAATGTTCATCTTATTGGTCCTTCCTAACTGCTCTGAATGTTCCTTTTTAGCTATTACAGATTTAAAAAGCTAGATCAGTACATGCAATAATCATGCAACTTGTTCCTTAGATTTAGGCTCACTGCATCCATATATTAAGTCAATCCATATAAAAACTGGATCTGGCAAGAGCTCACTAACACATCCTAAGTCAACAGAAATCTACCATTCATAATGAGATAATTCAAAAATGAAAATATGAATAAGGTAATCGTTCTGTATATTAAATAGCATGCCTTACCTCCCCAGTGTGAAGAAGAACTGGCTTTGGCTTCTGACATTCCTTGATTTCTTCAGATGGCTTGCCCAGGATCTGGTCCCGAATTGTGTCCCAAAATGGATCTCCTTGCGTGTTACCTATGAGGCATGTCATATTTAATGTTAATTCTTCAACCCACTCTGTGGGAACGCCATCATTTTCATGAAAATCTTACTATAATTATTTTGAGAGTTTCAGAGCTATCGTTGAAGTTGCTGCTCAAGAATCCCAAGCCGTTTGAAGAAGAGAAAATATTCTGTATATGCTTGGACATTCAACTCGCGGCATTTGAAGATGCTGTCCTCCAGGGGGAGGACAAAGGAGCACTACCCGATGGTTTTCCAAAGCTGCAAATCTTTACAGGAGTGGAAAGCCTCGTCTTTTGCCAGCAGAGCCGCTGGTGGTTTCAAACTGCTGACTTTGTGGTTACCAACCCAGGGCATCACCACTACATCACCAGGGTTCCTGCATATGCTTAAATATGAATAGGTAATTAATTTGATTCTCTTTGTGAACAGTAGGCAAGAGTAAATTTCATTCACAACCTTAAAGTTGTATTTCTATGGTTCTCGCTCATCCTGTTGGGGAAACAAAGTTTTAAAATGTAGCTATAAATATGTGATGCACTTGGCTGCTAACAGAAAGGCTGGAGGGTCAAGACCTCCCAAGGGCATCTCAAGAAAAAAAAACCCACTGGTGGTCTATTTCCAAAAATATGGAACACTATGAGTCATGGCTTGACAGCAACTGGTAATGGTGAAGAAATGAGGACTTTTTATCTCAACAAGTTTTTTCAATGATCATTTTAAAGCATTAGAACAAACTGGATGGATGATTACTGGGAACCATGATGCCAAATAGATAAGATCACAGCAGTTATTTCTCAATGCCAAGTCTATGCACCTTTTAAAATAGATGCATACATTTAAAAGTTAAGAAACATACACGTATATGTATATTGTTCTTCAAGAACAAAAGACAAAATGTTCCCTGTAGGTAGTGTTAAAGTTTACTCCATTTTCTATACGTTATAATGCATATGATTTCAATGACGATCAGGATAAAACTAAAATAATTGGGCATTTCCGCAGTAGATTTGTGGAAATAGGTACTCGGGGCTTGCAAAAAAAGTCATGGGAAAAATCTCACTATCTTTTAACTCCATTTTTTAAACAAACTTCTTGAAACCTTTTAGACAAGAGGTGTGGGGACAACAAGTCTCAGGATCCTCAAAGCTTCTGTCTGCTAGAGACTAGGTCCATTCACCAAACCAGAGGGCGGATCCTTTCCATACCGATGAAGATACAATTCCCCTTCCTGCTCCCTCAGTTCTGTTCCAGCCCCAGCCCAAGGCATCATCTCTAGATTGAACTGAACCAAAAGAATTTGCCTCTGATTGTATTTGAGTTCATGGAGAGCCAACTTACAAAAAAGGCCAAGGAAAACCAGGGCTTATCATGCACAGACCTATAAGACCTGCACACCCCTGAGCTCATCAGCACAAAGAACAATTGTACCAACCGTGACTGAAACTTCGCAGAGACCAGAGCATTGAAGGCTCGATCCTTGGGACCACAGATTTCACTCACCCTGTGTAAAATTCAGGCCTCCGACTCCATCAATTGTGCCAGCTGCAAAGCTGTAACCCAGTGCTGGCTTACAGGTTTTGACCTAAAAGAAATATTTTAGAAAGAAAACAAAAGTAAACCAAAATGGAAACCAAAACTAAGCAGCAAGTAAACGAGAGCAGCCCAGAGCTGTTACTGTGGGGGACACTTACCGCATATGTGGAATTGAGCCAGACGGTGACATCTGTCATGTTCACCCACTGATGAGCAGAAGCCAGGGGTCCAGTTATCTCCTGGGAGGCGGAGTCAAAGAGCTCCTAGAAAACCCACACAGGTGTGTTGTTACAGGTGAAAACACTGCCGTGGATCCTGCCAGACCTATCCGGTAAGTAGTTACCTGTGAAAGCACTTCTCAGCAAAGTTCTTTGTCTTCCTGGCTGCTTAGAAATAGTCCTTTACTCCCATGGAGAGAGCTACCAGCTTCCGTTGATTCCCAGAAGCTTCAAAGTCCCAAGACTATTCATCTACATCTACGCACGAATATGAAATTGTAGACATACAGGCTGTGGCGCAAACGGCGCTAATGTCACTTGAAAGACAGTGAAGAAAATTTAAGATTTTTCAGTACCAGCGCCAGGTGCCACGGTCTTGATTCCCCCATGGGGAGACCACAGGTGCGTCAAGGCAGAACTGTGCTCTGTAAGATTTTCCTTGAACACTTTTTTAGAAATACATTGCCAGGCCTTGTTTTACTGAGGCCCATCTAGGTAGACATCAACAGCCAAGCTTAACTGTTTGCACGGCCAGGGTCTCCAAGATTAGGCAGCTAAGCCAAATTAATGTCTTTGCCAGAATGAGTGTATCCTGGGGTTTTCCCAGAGAGAACCGCTCTCAGAATCCTTGGGCTCTCTGAGATGGCAAGAACCAAGAGACAGTGTGACACACTTTTGGTTTATTAACTGTGCATCAACCCCAAGCTACTGCCACATTCACTCCGATTATTTTTAGATAGCCAATTAACACTTTTCCATTTTTAGGAAAAATATGAATTAAAATATTTACAGACTTTAATATCAATTGATCTTCACCAGAGGCAAATCTCGCTCCACATAAGTTCACTTGACTGACACCTACCTAGTCCATGCCCTCTCTGTCCCCATTCCAGTTTCAACAACCACATTCTAACTCCCCAGCTATCACACCCGTAGCACCCCTCCATCCCACCTGCCCTGATGAAAAGGGTGTCTACACCTTGCTGAGCAGAGAACCCAGCATGTGGGACGAATCACTGTGACTCCTACGCCTATAAATGGTAACAGCGTTTCTGACACCAAAGCATGTCCCTGCCACACACCCTAAATAGAGACTGTTAATTTAGAATCATCCACTGATGGAACCACAGGAATTAAAAAGAAACTGCCGTAATTAGGCTGACTAGGGCTACCAATTTTTCTGTTTCATTTTTAAGGGGCTTTTGTTCCTCCTTAATTGCTCCTGAAGCATTTTAGGTCCTTCGAACAAAATATTTACTACACACTCATGCAACACACACGTGTTGTCATTGTTATTGTCAGCTGCTCTCAAGTCAGTTCTGACTCAGAACAAACACTATCTGGTCCTGGAAGGAGCCTTCTGGCTGTATTTCTTTTGAGGCAGATCTGTTTGTCCTTCCAGCCGTCCGTGGTGCTTTCAACATCCTTCAGCAACACCATAATTCAAATGCATCAGTTCTCCTTATTCATGGTCCACTGCTACATATACAGGACCTGGCTGAAAATACTCAGGCATCCCTTAGCGCTCCAAGTGGTACCCGTGCTCATTAACTCTTGACTGGGAACTTCTGCATATTGACCTAAAGCAATGAGTCATTAAAGCTTCTCTCTCTTTATATATAATTGTGATATATATAATTATGGATATCATGTCTTCAGGTGTTGGCTGCCTAAGCGTCTTCTTTGGTTTGGGGAAGTGTCTTATTTATGTTCTCAAGTCACTGGATGTATTGACTGTTGAAATTTGATCGTTGATCCAAGTAATAGGACATTCTTCAGTCTTTTCTCCATTGATCATGATATTATTTATTGTTCCAGTTGGAAAGATTTTTATTTTAGTTACATTAAGTTTCAATCCATGCTGAAGGCTGCCATCCTTGATCTTCATCAGCAAGTGCTTTGAGTCCTCTTTGCTTTCCGAGGGAAAGGTGGTGTCATCTGCAGATCACAGGTTGTTAATAAGCCTTCCTCCGATCACGATGCCACATTCCTCTTTGTAGTCCAATTTGCTCAGATTATGTGTTCAGATTATAGAGCGAACAAGTATTATAAAGGTACACAACCTGATACACCCCTTTCCTGATTTTAAAGTATACAGTATGCCTGTGTTCTGTTTGTATGACTTGGTTCATGGACAGTTTCGGCATAAGCACAATTCCATGCTTTGGAGTTCTGATTTTCCATAATTTGTTGTGATTCCCATAGTCAAAAGTCTTTCCATAGTTGATAAACACAAGGAAACCTTCTGGTCTTCTCTGCTTTTGGCCAAGATCCATCTGATGTCAGCAATTATATCCCTTTTTCTATGGCCTCTTCTGAATTGGGCTTCCATCTGGCAGTTTCTGTCACTGCACAGTTACTATCGTTGTTGATATTCAGCAAAACTTTTACTTGCATATGATACTAATGACATTGTTTTATAATTTTTGCATTCCTTTGGGTCACTGTACTTTATAATGGGCACAAATAGGAGCTTGTCCAGTTGGTTGGCCTAATAGCTATCTTCCAAATTACCCCACACACACTACTGTCGCCTGTGCTTCATTCTCTTATGAAACTTTTCATTGGTATCCTGTCGCTTTCTGGACCCTTGTTTTTGCTAATACCTTCATTGCAGTTTGAATTTCTTCCTTTACAATACTATTAGTTCTGAATCATATGGTACCTCTGGAAATGACTGAATGTCAACCAATTCTTTGTGCCACAGTGACTCTGTGCATTCTTCCCATCTGCTTTCGATGCTTCCTATATTGTTTGATATTTTGCCCATAGGATCCATCATCATTGCAACTTGGGTACTTGTTATTAAATGTACCGTATATACTCAAATATAAGCCAACCTGAAAATCAGCCAAGGCACCTAAATTTACCACAAAAAAAACTGCATTAAAAATGTGTGGGAAACTCGGCTTATTCATGAGCATATATGGTACTTCCTGTAAGAGTCAGATCCAAGTTTTTGGAGAGAGGCTCTTATGTAACTCATGAAAGCAAGCCCCCTAATTAATTTGTAATTGTATTCAGTCTTGCAGATTCCCAAGCTCAGCCTGATCTCTAACTGTCTAGTAAATATCGACTTCATAATAAATAAGACTGCTGGTGGTCTAGTGGTGATGTATCGGGTTGCGATTTGAATGGTCAGCAATTTTAAACCACCAGCAGCTCTGACAGAGAAAGACAAGGCTTTCTACTCCTGTAAACAGTTACAGTCTTGGAAATCTACCAGGATTTTCTATGAGTCAGTATTGACTCGATGGCAGTGAATTGGGTTTTGTCTGCTCCTAACAAATAGTGTAAGGAGGCCTCGCATTCTAATGGACTACCCTTTAGGCTACCAGCCACAAAGTCAGCAGTTCTAATCCACTAGCCACTCCTTTGGAGAAAGACAACTCTTTCTGCTACCGCAAAGATTTGCAACCTAGGAAAACCCAAAAGAGGCATTTCTGCTCAGCCCTGCTGGATCACTATGAGTTGGAACCAACCCAATGGCAGTGAATAAATGAACAGGGTCAGTGGATTTGAAGGAATAATTCCCAATGCAGGTGAATGGAACAGGGCCCATGGCTTACGTACCTTGGCTCTCTGAAATATGGATCGACCTATAATTTGTGTGCTTTCAACCATATCCTTTCCAGGTCCCATAGCTATGCACTTGCTGGGCTGGATCAAAGCAAGAAAAGACGTATTTTTTTTACCAAAATATAATAATCTATTTTAAGGAATAGAACATTATGAGTGAACTTAAACAAATTGATTTTTAAGCCACACTGTGGTATTTCTTTCAGAAATTCCCTCAGCTTACAAAATAGGCAAAACAAAGTAACGCATGGAACTGGAGCAGTGAAAGTGCAGAAGTTATCTTTCCCAACACTGCTTTCAATTAGAAAGTTGGAGCTCGCCAGGGGTAGAGGATTTAGCGACACAGGAGCTAAGACTCAACATCAGGTGATTCCATTTCCTGAAATCTTCCTACCTGGTGTGCGGCTGTGATTACTGCACATATCATCTTAAATTGAAGGTTACCTCAAACAATATTGGAACAACTAGCCCTTTTGAAAAATTATTGAATACACTTGGCTCCAGGTATTCTCACATTAAAAAAAGATGGACATTGATCAAATGCTTAAATATTATAAATAAAATGCATAGATAAATGCATAGAAAGGGCCATAAGAGTAGTAAATTCTGGGATGAAGAGAGTCTTAAAGAACGTGAAAAGAGACTTTTTATTAAACTTTTTTTGGGGTGGGGGTGGTAAAAGGGAGATGATGTCAAGGAGTCCATGTAGGAAAAAATGTCTGGAAACTGATTGTGGTAGCAATTGTACAATTCTACTTGATGCGATTGAAGTATGAAATGATATATAGATTAACCCCCAATTAATAATATAAATAAATAAAACAAAACTCTTATTCCAAAAAGGAAGCACCTCCCAAAATAAAACCAATAAAAAAAATTAAAATGTTTAATGTGATCTGAGTGAAAGTTCATAGTGCAAGTTGCAGACTGGCTTTCTGTTCAAAAATTCTTATGCCTCTTGTTTCTTCACATTGATTGCAATCCCCACGTGTAACCACACTCTCAGCACATCCTCCCTGTGCTTCACATTTCCCTTGTTCTTTTGCCCTGTCCTCTCTTGCCTCCTGAGTTTTATCCCTGGGCAAATGCTGCCTTTCTCGTCTCATATGGTTGACTGCTCAAAGACACCCTTGTTTACCTGGTAAGCCTATCCTTTGACAAAAAGTTGAGCCATAAGGATGAGTTGGGTTCCAATTCTGAAAGGTGTTTAAGGGTCAGAGTTTGGGCGGTTCCACCACTCCTCATCAGACCATTAATTGTTGTTCCAAATTTCAGAGAGTGGGAAGAATAAATAGCTAAGTAGAAGGTAGACACATACTAACTTGGGTGAAAAGAAAGGCAATACACAAAAAGGGGAGGTTGGCACAAAATAATGAAGGCAAAGGAAGGCACTAGGAGATGTACAAGTTCAAGTCAACAAAGGTGATTACTGTTCCACACACAATCTTGTAATAACTATAATCTCAAGTAACACCAAAATAGACACAAGCTGAACAAGTGTGAGAAGGCAAATGGAACTGACCCCATGAATGCATATGTGCGGCGATAACTTTTTCAACATCTGTATTTATATGTGCTAAAAATAGATATGTGAATTGCTAAAGACAAAATGGGTGTTAAGCAAATGTAGTGAAGAAAGCGAATGGTGCCTGGCTATTAAGAGACATAGCATCTGGAGTCTTAAAGGCTTGAAGTTAAACAAGCAGCCATCCAGCAGAGAAGCAACAAGCCCACATGGAAGAAGCACACCAGTCAGTGCAATCATGAGTTGTCATTTGGATCAGGTAACAAGCATCAGAAGACCCATAACAAACAAACAAACTAACTAAAAAACATATTGTTGAGAACAAGGATGTGTCGGAGCAGAGACCCGAAGCCCATCTGTGTACAATAGGACATCCTCCCTCAGAGGGGTCACAGGGAAGGGATGAGTCAACCAGGGTACAGCAAGGCACCAATGAAACACACATTATTCCTCTGTTTCCTTGAGGCTTCCTCACCCCCTACTATCATGACCCCAGTGCTGGTTCTCACTTCAGACTAGACTGGAGCATGTACACAGGCAGAGATAAGAGAGAAGAGCTCACGACACGCGAAATCCAGGAACAGGAATGTGAATAGCCATACAAGATGGGTAGGGGGAGAGGGGAGGAAGTAGGAATCGATAGCAAAATCGACACACAATCACATACACTCTTCCAACAACAGAAACCACGGGGGAAGGGAGACAGCAGTCGGTGGGGGATATGAAAATAATAATAATTTATAATCTATCAAGGGGTCACAAGGGAGGGTGAGGGAGGGAGAAAAGAGAAGTTGACACCAAGGGCTCAATAGAAAGTAAATGCCTAGAAAACAATGATGGCAACATATGTACAAATATGCCTGATACAATTGATGTATGGATTGTAACAAGTGTTGTAAGAGCCCCCCAAAATGATATTTTAATTAAAAATAGATATGTGAATATAAAAGAGCATACCAAACCAAACTCACTGCCATCGAGTCAATGCTAACTCCTTGAGACCCTCTAGGACAGGGTAGAAGGACCCCTTTGGGGTGCCAAGACTGTAACTCTTTACAGGAGTAGACAGCCCCATTTTCCCCTCGCTAGAGGGGATAGCGGTTTTGGATTGCTGACCTTGCAGATCACAGTCACTGAGTAACTACTATGCCCCAGGGCTCCCATAGGACAGCACACAGGGAACAAAATTGGTACATTTTCTTAGCCATAACCAAGCACCTTTGAGGGAATGAGTTGCTGGGCCTAGGAACTCACAATCGGAATCTCAAGGGACACTACGGTCAATTGGCATACAGCAAAGACATTATTTTGGTGAGTAGCCACTGGGGGGTCTTAAAAATATAGGGTGCAACCATTAGTTTCTTCCCATACAGAGCAAAATAGATCTATGTGCATATATTTATAGGTTTAGTGTTAAGGTAGCAGATGGACATTGGGCCTCCACTTAAGTACTTCCTCATTACAAGATAATTTGTTCTATTAAACTGGCATTCCAGGATGCTCACCTTCCCAACACGATCACTGAAGACTAAGTAGGTGCATAAGCAAATGTGGTGAAGAAAGCTGATGGTGCCTGGCTATCAAAAGAGATAGTGTCTGGGGTCTTAAAGGCTTGAAGGTAAACAAGCGGCCATCTAGGTCAGAAGAAACAAAGTCCACATGGAAGAAGCACACCAGCCTGTGTGATCACATGGTGTCAAAGGGATCTGGTATCAGGCATCAAAGAACAAAAAATCAAATCATTGTGAATGAGGGAGAGTACAGATTGGGGACCCAAGACCCATTTGTAAGCAACTGAACATCCCTTGCAGAAGGGTCTCGGAGAGGAGATGAGCCAGTCATAGAGTGCAGTGTAGCAACAATGAAATATAAAACTTTCCTCTAGTTCCTAAATGCTTCCCTCCACCCCACCCTCTTCCCTGCCACCCACTATCATGATCCCAATTCTACCTTACAAATCTGGCTAGACGAGAGGAAGTACACTGGTACAGATAGGAAATGGAAACACAGGGAATCCAGGGCGGAGGATCCCTTCAGGACCAGTGCTGAGAGTGGCAATACCAGGAGGGTGGAGAGAAGGTGGGGTGGAAAGGGGGAACCGATTGCAAGGATCTGTATGTAACCTCCTCCCTGGGGGGTGGACAACAGAAAAGTGGGTGAAGGGAGATGTCAGACAGTGTAGGATATGGCAAAATAATAATAATTTATAAATTATCAAGAGTTCGTGAGGGAGAGTGGAGAAGGGCCTGGAACTGAAATTACCTTTGTGGATCAATTTTCAGCCAATTTATAAGCCTATAATGTGAACAATTACATAATGCACACTCCTTAGAACCAACCATTTGCAATTGAAAGGGCATCTTTTGCTCAGGGATAAAACTCAGAAAGGGGGGATGATAGGACAAATGGAAACAGAAGACACAGGGAGGAAGTAGACACAGGGGGGAAGTAGACACAGGGAGGAAGTAGACACAGAGGGAAGTGGGAAGAGTGCTATTTCCTTGTGGGAATTGCAATCAATGTCACAAAACAAAATGTGTATGAATTGTTGAATGAAAATCAATTTGCTTTGTCAACTTTCACTCAAATGACAACGTTTTTAACTTTAAAAGATTGTTGTTAGGTGCCATCCAATTGATTGTGACTCACAGACACCCTATGTACAACAGAACACTGCCCAGCCCTGCACCAGGCTCATTACTGCTGCTTGGACCCATTGTTAACTAGGGGCTAGTCACATGGGGTGCTTTATGTCAACTTTCATTGAACAGCTCCTAAAAATAGCATGGGGATTATAATTAGTAAGAAATGTCTCAGGCAGGCGAGTTTTGATACTGATGTGTGACTTCAGAAATGTCGAGACAACATGTTTCACGCTGTCCAAGTTTAGGTAAGAATATTCAGCTGACATTTGCTGAATTGTTTTCCTATTCAAAAAATTTAACAGTCAATCAAGTACACATATGTCATTTACTCAATCGAAACTCAGGAGATTTGGTAGGGAGCGTACTGTGGAGAAGAGCAGACGCTAGACATAAGTAAACCTGATGAAAGCATGTTTGTAAATTCATGGTGAATATTCCAACAAAACATATAGCTGAGATACAAAACAAGTATTTGAGATGCCACAGTTACGTACCCCTCCAAGAGGACATGAGCTGTAGGGGTTATCGCAGGATTCTCCAGTGTTGATGCAATGTGGGCCGAGAATATTGGGGGACACATCTCCCAGATTGGATGAAGCAAAAGCTGCTACATATGGTCCCTGCCAAAAAAATAGCCAATTGCCTTTTATGCTTTCTTGTTTCCTATAATAATCACGCCCATTAAAGATGAAAATATGCAATTCACTCTGGTGAACTCTGTAAAATCATTTGCAAACAGTCAAAGGAATATGTACAGTAGCAGGAGAAAGACTTTCTGAAAGGGCTCACTGCAAGCAGTATCTGTATTATTACTGAAAATATTCCCATTTCAAATAAAAAGGCTTCAAATTGGACACCTTCAAACTTACACCTCAGACAGAAACATTCTGATAAAACATACACTGTTCAAAATGAACTCTAAAACACTTATATCTAGTGTTGTCCCTAAAGCTCAGGAGATCTATTTGCCCTTCCAAAGTAAATATTCTCTGGACTTGAAGAGAAAAGAGCGAATTTACATTTTCCTGTTTCAAAACTGAACCCAAATATGCCATCCACTCTGCTGACCTGCTCTCCGTTCATCTTTTCACCCTGAAGCAAATAAAACAAAACCTCCCAGAGTGGGGAAAGACATTAGCTTCAGACCCTCTGGTCTCTGACTCCACCTCCAGTCTCTTGGCTTTGTCAAACCACACACTGCCAGCGGGTCTCCCCTAAAGGACAGGCTAGAACTGCCTTCGCGGGTGTCCAACACTGTGACTCTTCATGGGAGCAGAAAGCCTCATCTTTCTCGTTAGGAGCAGCTGGTGGTTTCCAGGAGCTGGCCTGACAGTTAGCAGCCCAACGGGCAACCATGACAGCACAGGGGGTCCTTTTTAGATGTCTTAAGGAAAGAGATAAACTAGTATTGGAGGGCAGAAGTCTTTTTGATATAAAAATGATAATGTATCTCAAAATGCTTAGCAATAGAAGGTTGTCATAAAGATATGCCGATTTTACTTTTCCGAAAATGATACGCTAAAGGGGAAAATCGCTATCAAAGGTTGTGTCAAAAAAGGTGCTGGGAGATCAGACCGAATGTTATCAGGGCTTCATGTTAGAAAATGTGCTCTGGAAAGGTCTTGTGTTCTCACCTGAATCCTCCCCATCTCTTACATTTGGTGTGGAAGATGGGGTCAGAGAAAACAAAATCCTTACTCCTACTGTGTACATGTAGCCATTGACTTACATGGTGCCTGGGTTTGGGGATTCCTGATCCTCTCACTCACTGGGTTTCAAAGTTGTAAGTCTGGTGGGCCAGGGGTGTGTGGACTTAGGGTCGGTTGCTGAAACATAGACCTGGGTCCTTGAGAGGGAATTCATCATTGAGAGAAAAGGTTATGCCAGTGAGATCCAAGTACTCATCCTTGGTCCTCATTCTGAACCCCAACATTATTTAAAGGGTGCTAAATAACTTGTTATCATTTTTGGGTGGGGGGAGGGAGACACCAGCACCATCTATCATATTTCCACATTGATTCAAACCATTTTATATTACAAAAAAACTTGAACTTTTTACCTCATTACATGTAACTCTATGATGCCATCAATAACCTATATAAGGAGAAGAATAAGTAGTACATTTCTCTCTCTCTTTTTTTCTTCCCCAGTTTCTATCCAATCACATCAGTCTGTGAAGTTCATGATAACACTTTATTCTAGAGACCTGAATCTGCTCTACTGAACATAGCAGGAATAGTAATGCAAATGAATCAAGAAGCAACCAATGGCATAAATGCTTACCTCTCCAGGTAGATGTCCCCTGTTGATCTCTTTCTCAAAAAGGTACGAGGCATAGCCCATGTTGTCACTGTTTACAAGGTGGTTGCTGTTGTTCATGCTAACTGGATGGATGGGGAACCAGCTGTAAAAGAGCAAGAGACCGGAAATGAATCAAGGCAAACCTGTAAGTACAGACAAAAGCAGTGTCTCGTATTTTTCTCCAGCAAAAATAATAATAATCACAGACATTCCACATTTAGGTTCTTTTATTGTGATGGAGCTTAACTGATAAATTATATAATCAAATGGGTAATCATTAGTTTAAATTAAAATATAAAAGTCCATTTCATGAATATTTTATCATTACCATCTTCATCATAAGCTTTTATGAAGGGCCAAGACTACTCAGTTGCCAGAGGACCCAGCTAAAGAATTGTATAGCAATAGATCTTATCCTCATAATAATCAGTCAAATCAATTCCAATCAACCATATAAACATGAAGCAGGAGTTTGCTGTATGCCAAATGTTGGGGAAACTATGGTGTACTCTCAGACTCTTCCAAAAGACAGAAATGTGAACAAATGGCTCTAATACAGAATGATAAATATAAAGAAATAAGTATAAAGTGTGCTCACAGAGAAGTTTGCAATTCACTCTTGTAGGCATTCCACAGAAAGGGAATGGCAGAATAGCTCATCTACAAATTTCTATCTGATTCTTTATTTTAGCATCAAAACCACCATGAGAGATAGGTGGACACTACTTCCATTCTGAACGGGGTACAGAATGGTGGCCTAACAGTAAAGGGGCCAGGCCCCAATTCTGGACCTGTGACTCCTAGTCCAGTGCCTTCTGCAGACTCAGACCTCCCCGCAAGTGAAGAAGATCTCTGCAGAGTCGAAGAGAATAACGCAGGGTGGTTGTGGTTAAGGTTGGTAGGTGTGTTGAGTTGGCCCTGGTCCATAACAACCCTACACACAGTACAACGAAATCCTTTCCGGTCCTACATCATCCTTATAACTGCTAGGCTTACACCCACAGCCTGAGAGGCTCATCTTCTGGCAGTGTATCAGACAATGTTCCACGGCTCCTCATAAGACATTCAGTGCTAACCCCTTAGAGATGGATCACCCACTCCTTCTTACTAGTCTGTTCTTAACTTGGAAGCTCCATTGAAACTTGTTCACCACCAGTGACCCTGCTGGTATTTGAAATACTGTTGCCATAGCTTCTAGCAACACAGCTACACACAAACTGTATGACCAACTGACAGAGCAGTGGTGGAGGATCGCGTCCTGGATAGAGGAGGAGAAGGCAGAACACAGCTCAAAATCATAAAATAAACTAAGCTTTACTGGTTGGATGGAGACTAGGCAGGCCCCCAAAACAATAGCCCTTAGTCACCCTTCAGGTGTGGGGCTGAGCTCACTCCTGTGTTAGAATAACGAATCATTTTAAGATCAAAAGGGTAGCATTTACCTAAAGACAATTCTCAGAGGGCCAAGGAAGGAGGAATAGAAATAGGAAACACTGGAGGAATTGGGATTAATGATATTATTTTGTGGGTGTGCTTATCAAGCACATGAAACGCCGATTTGCTCTGTATACCTTCATCCAATTTATAAGGAAAAGTTATGAAAACATATGTATATAGTATCAGTCTGTGTATCTGTGTGTATTCAAAACTTAGATATCCAATTGGTCTGCTAGAGACAGGTGAAAGAATTCAATGAGAATATCCTGGCCTCTTTTTTTTTAATCATTTGATTGGGGCTCGTACAGCTCTTATCACAATCCATCCATTGTGTCGAGCACATTTGTGCATTTGCCCTCTTGAGTTAGAACCATGAGTGCTCACAAAAGATCCATGTACTCTTTTATCCCTGGCGACCCTGGGAGTGAAGTACGGTGCAACTCGCCTCAAACTCAGCAGTTCCGAGTCACCAATCCCTCCATGAGAGAAAAAGTATACTGCTCCCGTATAGGTTTCGAGCCTCGGAAACCCTAAGGAGCAATCCTACTCTGGTTTATAGGCTCGCTATGAGTTGGACTCGATGGGATGGCAGTAGGTTTGGGTTGGGTTGGGTTTGGGTTTCTCTTTTCTTCTACTCCCCAGTCTCCCTCCCAGGGTGGGGCACACGAAAGAGCTCGAGTCAATATGTGTGCTGAAGGACGCTCCAATTTTCATGAGACTTTGCATGGAATTGCCAATGGAATTGCACATTCTGTTTTCCGTGGTTCCTGACATGCATATTTCACCTGATTAAAGCACCCTTTCCATATCTCTCACAGTATTGCCTGCCAACTGCTTGGAGGAATAAATGAAAGGGCGTTTCTTGTATTATGCTGGATGGGGGATGCAATGAAGTGCATCATTTAATAAGGCTCTTCCAGCCATGGCTCTTGTTACTCTCACTGAATGACTTCTCTTTCATGGGTCTGGATAAGAAGTTGAGGAAAGATACTGATTGTATTTGTACAGTTCTTTGGGAGAAAGACTGGCTTTCTGCTTCTGTTAAGATTTACAGCATCCGATTGTACGATACTCACCTTCCTGACAATCACAGAAGGCAAAATGGGTGCATACGCAAATGTGGTGAAGAAAGCTGATGGTGCCTGGCTATCAAAAGATATAGCGTCTGGGGTCTTAAAGGCTTGTAGTTAAACAATGGCCAACTAGCAGAGAAGCAACAAAGCCCACAAGGAAGAAACACACCAGTCTGTGTGATCAAGCAAACACATCGATGTAAAGGGGCATGAATGTAGTGGAGACCCAAAACCCATGTGTAAGATAATTGGACAGTCCCTCTCAGAAGGGCCACACAGAAGGGATGGAAACCCTGGGTGGGTATAGCCTTGGTGACCCTTAACTAGTCTCTAGTTCGTTATGTTTCCTCCTACTACTATTATGGTTTTAATTTGTCGTACTTCATTAATCATGCTAGATTCACATATGTTCATTTGTATATATAAGATTGCTTGGTACATGAAAGGCAAGATAGATAAACCTTCAGACATCATAACAGGAGTAATGGTTGCCTGGGGATGTGGGAAGAGAGTGGGGGAAGGGGTTCATTGGGAACTGATAGCATTGATAGCTGTATCCCCACTTAATGGGATCAAACAACAGAATGGTGTATGAAGGGATATACTGGATCTTGTAAGATATTGGGGGGGATTATTATAGGGGGAAAAGGGGGGATTCCTGGTGGGTAGGATCAGGGAGGGAACTGATATCAAGGAGTTCAAGAAGAAAGAAAATGATTTGAAACTGATGTGGTGGCAATTATACAATACTTCTTGATGTGACTGAACTGTTATATTTCTGAGGGATCCCAATAAAATGATTAATTAAAATTAAAAATAAATTTTAAAAAAAATCACAGTCTTGGAAACCCATGGGGAAAGTTCTGCTGTATCCTATAGGATCTATGAGTCATGGTCAATTAGATGGCCAGTGAGGTTTTATTTCAGTGTCCTAAGTGAGTGGTGCCAAGTAAGGTTCTCCTTCACATAATGGCTTTTTATTTCTTATTGCATATTCCAGATAGGGAAATAAATGAAGGAAAATACACCTGAATATTTATTAGTACTTGGTTAATTTGCAGCAGCACAGGTTTAAGTGATTATTTCCTTTGTAATTTCCCTACTTTTCAAGCTGTCTATGATGATTACACTTTGTTTTTATACCAAAATTAAGGAATAGAAAAAGAATAATAGCCTTTGAGACTTCTTCAGGTTAGGAATTTGCCAGAAATCCAACAAACAAGTGAGTTCAACATCTTCTACAACTGATTTTTATGATGTTGTTTTCTAAACTTGGGGCAATTTAAATCACACAGACCTCATTTATCTCGGTTGCCAATCAAATATGGTCACTTTTGTCATCAAAACATCTTCTCAGCATCTTCACTGAAGTAATTTATAAAGGTGAAACCCACAACCGAGACATTTGACATGGCTAAAATGACTGCCCTGGCTATAAATCAAACCCCATATTGAGTCTAAGTCACTGCAGCCTGGCCTAAAATTGCTGCTTCAGCTGCTCTGAAAGAATAACTGCTCAGAACTCTAAGAAGAGTGCCTTGGTTAACATGTTCCCAGAAGTTGGGGACTTGAAATGATCACATTAAGAAGATTCATAAAAGTGAATAGGCTCACTGCTCAGATTGAGACCAGTCGGATCTCCAAGAGTCTGGCCTTTGTCTTTCAGGGCTGGAGCTGAACACACCCACGTGAGAGAATAAGCAATCATTTCCGATGAAAAGGGCAGCCGGCACCCAAGAACAATGTTAGGAAAGAAGATTAGGAGAGAAGGGGGAAGGGTAACCGGAACCAGGGTGGAAGTGGAATCACTGATAGTGAGTCCACGGTCAGGGTTGCAATGGATGAGTTGAATGAGAATGTGCATGGACTGTTGAAGACAATCCTGTGATCCACTTGGAAAGCCTTCGCCTACTTCACAATCCAAAGTTGAGAAGGGAAAAGTTGTCATTTAGCAATGTCGTTGTAACTTCCTGTAATGTGTCCTTCTTACGTGTGTGCATGCAGTCCTACGTTGACTCCATCCAACAAAAACCCAACTCTCTACTTGCCGTTTGGAACACTAGTACCCTGCCTGCGTGTGTCATGTCTGCCAACTCTCCAGTCTCTTTGCCTTTCGATAACACTTGCACTAGCCTAACAGAGGGCAAGCCTAGTGCTTCGCTGTAACTGCAAGAACGGGTCAAACACAGGACAACGGGTCAAAGACTCACTGTGTAACCTTGTTTGCGTTTCCACTGGAAGGGACCAGCACAACCAAGCTGATGGGAGAGTTGGCACGGGAAGTCAGCAGCGTGATTTATAACCACGTGGGTGATGGGGGAGTGTTGCTGCTGTTGTTAAAACAGAAAAACGCCTCACAACCACAGAGTGGGTTCCCACTCCGAGTGACCCTACAGGACAGGGCAGAATGGCCCCTATGAGTTTCCAAACGCTAACTCTTTTTCAGGGGTAGAAAGCCTGTCTTTCACCCTCATCCACTACAATGGGACCATCATGTCAGTTCTGACTCGTGGCAATCCCTTGTATAATAGAATGAACTATTGCCTGGTCCCGGGCCATCTTCTGAATTGTTATGTTGGAATCTATTGTTGTAGCCACTGGATCAATCCATCTTGTCAAAAGTCTTCCTCTTTTCTGCTGACCCTGTAGTTTACCAAGGATATCCTCTTCAAGGGCTAGTCCTTCCGGATAACATGTCCAAAGCACCGAGACAAAGTCCCACCATTCTCACTTGTAAGGGGTATTCTGGATAAACTTCTTTGTTTGTTCTTCTGGCAGTGCACGGTACTTTTCATCTTCTTGTCCAATACCCTAATCCATGCACAGCATAAGATGGGCAGATTCAGTGAAGTAAATAGGAACAGAGAGCTCTAACCAAACCATTCACCATCTAGCTGATTCATGGCGACCCCATGCGTTTCAGAGTAGAACTGCTCCATGAGGTTTTGAAAACTGTGACCTTTCAGAAGAAGACTGTCAAGTGCCTCTCTTGGTGTCTCTGTCTATAAGTATTGGGCTGCTAACCCCAATATTCGTGGTTCAGGTCCACCAGGCATTCAACAAATGAAAGATAAGGTTCCTGGTCCCGTAAAGAGTTATAAACTCTTGAAAATACAATGCCGAGCCACTGTGAATTGGGATCAACTCTAAGACAATGACTCAGTGAGGTTTTTCTTCTAAGTCACCTCTGGGTGCATTTGAATCACCAAATCTTTTCATTATTTGAACTCCTGCACAGCCCAGGACTCAAACAAGAAGCAGGGTTTTATAAGCCAGAGTTAATGATTTTGGAGAAAGTATTTACAAAGACAAGGGATGAGGTAGAATGGAGAAAAGAGAAGAGTCAAGAATGATTTCAAGAGGGTGGTCACTAAGATTTCAGCACTTACTGTTTGAATGGGCTTAAGTGAAGCAGAAGGACAGTCAAGAAGGTAGAGCAGAGAGCAACAGAGAATGAAAATGCAGCTATTACAATTCAAGAAATCATACATAGCCTTGGGTGGTAGAGAAGATGACACACAACGCCTCAGTTCTGCATGTCAATATCGCTCATATAAATTAATGTTGTCCTATAAACTGGATAATTCTAGATTGATACACAAAATTATTCATCACCCTATTTTTTAAGTGCTTTGAAAGACTCTCCATCCATGACCTCTTTTAAGTAAGGAGAGAAGGCTTTGCAATAAGGGAAAGAGAAGGCAATCGGGCTCTCGTTGAAATAGCTTCAAAGCCTGCCCTGGCAGCTCTGAGGAAGAGGAGCCCTGGCAGACTGGCTCCCGGAGGCTGGCAGGTGGCGAGAAGCATTCGTGCCACTTGGGCAATCTCAAGAAGGAAAATTCTCGAGAGTCAGGGCTGGAAGCCCAGCAAGACTGATCCTGCTCTGCGGGGCTATGCTTAAGGACGTGAGCAGGTGTCCCTGGGTACTGAAAATGTCTCACACATGGCTGTAACCCTAAGATTCATGGCTTGAGTCCACCCAGAGGCATTCTAGAAATCAGTCATTGGAAACTCTCCAGAGCCCAGTTCTATCCAGCACTGGTAGCACTGGCTCAAGGGCCATGGGTTGAATTTGGGCTTTTGTTCTCTTTAGGTGTCTCTCCCAGGGCTGCTTGCACAGGGTGACTGTGAGGAGCGGCTTGGCCACGTATTAGGGCTGCCATCTGGAGGATCCGCCCTCAGGACTTCCCTTTTGGGGTGGATACGTGAAGCCTCCTTTTCATTTCCTCGCTTCAAAACATCTCATGTATGCAGCATTTCAGTGCATCAAGATCTCTCAAGGCCTAGCTTCACCCCTTCCTTGAGTTGACTCCCTCTTTCTTCAAGGTGACTTTCAGAGTCCCCAAAGTAAATTTTGAGAATATATATATATATATATGCTTATATTTAACTATAGCTTATATTTTAAAGCAAGATACCCCAAGCATGTTCTCCATTTCTACATAAAATGTATTCACTTTTTAAAAACTAAGGTAGTATAGATAAAAGAGAAATGTGTCCTTACAGAGAGAAATCCAGTGGGGCAAACACTGCGCTCACATTTCTAGAAGATTTTGCTATTTAGCAGCGCTCTGAGGGCACGGTGGGTCATGCGTAGGGGTGCTACCCACACACAAGGTCAGCAGTTCAAAACCACACTT
The DNA here is from genome assembly GCF_050624435.1 of Tenrec ecaudatus. Taxonomy (NCBI): domain Eukaryota; kingdom Metazoa; phylum Chordata; class Mammalia; order Afrosoricida; family Tenrecidae; genus Tenrec; species Tenrec ecaudatus. The sequence goes on from NC_134545.1 coordinate 71,523,036, forward strand.
TGGACTCCTGAAAAGAGAGTCTCAGAAACCCACAGGGACAAGTCTAACCTGTCCAAATATGCCTACCCACTTCAATGAGTCAGAAGTGGTTCAATGCATCAGAAATGATAGGATGGCAATGAGTTTGCTTGAGGTTTTTCTTTTTTAATGCTACATAGAATCCTTTGCCTGTATAATTTTATTTATTTTTTCAAGTCACCTCCCTTCCTGAGTCTTCAGGAATCCACAAGCCCCAGCCCCGGCTTAAAACATCTTATTGGCTTCCCTCCTCCTTAGAACAAGGACCCAAGCACTCGCCATGGTCCTTAAAGCTCTTTTAAACCTGCCTTGGTCTCAAAATTTTTCTCACAGTCTTCAAATATTTTCAGGTCTCTATCTTTGTCCCATTGTTCTCCATACTCAACCACCTACCTGGACTTTCTATCAGTGCCTCAAATGGGCCACAGGACTTTTGCACATGTTTCTCCCACTGTGTTAAACGTTCTCTCCCTCTCATTTCCCAGTGGAACCCTGTTCTTCTGACGGTTCTCAGCTCCATTGTCATTTCCACTGTGATGGGGCCAAATTTCTCCAAGATCTGTTTCCTTAGCTCTACGTATCTTCCTTCTAAGCATTTAGCCTAATTATACCTGTATGTATAGGACTCTTTGAAAAGCTCCTGTCTCAGCAGACTACAAATTCCTTGAGGGAAGCAACTACACCTATTTTTGTCAACCACACTATCCCAAAGTCAGTGCATGACACATAGTCCACAAACATTTAATCAATGAGCGAATGAATACTCATCTCTGTGTGGAGGCAATGAGGTATATTCACCTTTTAAAAAATGTGGAAACTGAGTCATAAAGAGTTGAAAGGATTTGCTCGAGAGGCACAAACACAGATACTCTTTTCCCGAGGCCAGGGAAGGCATCCTTCCAAGTACGTGTCCCCCACTATCAAGAAGGAGAGCCAGCCTATGAAGCCGCTCTTGGGCTGAAATAGCAGAAAGCAAAGCAGCAGTTACCAGTAATTTACATGAGACACTTTCTGAGTGTTCTCAGACCCAACAAATAATCTACCAATTAACACAGAAAACCTCAGGCAACACTAAAGCGTGGTACGAGCAGGAATGATGTGGTCAATACACAGCCTAATGAACTAGGATCAATGTCTGTGCAGTCAGGGAAGGACCTTGGCAACACTATCTGTGCTTCCCAGGTAGACACAGCCCAGCAAAGTGAAAGAAAAATTCACTGCCGTCAGTTCGGATTCATCTCCATCCTATAGGACAGCATAGAACTGACCCTGTGGGTTTCCAAGGCTATAAATATTTTAATAGTTTTATTAGCACTTTATCTGCATATCATACAGTTCAATAATTCAATCATATCAAGAAGAGTTGTACAAGTCATCATATTCAGTTCTACAACACTTTCTTCTTCCTTGTAGTCACTGTTGTTAATAATGATTATTTTTCTACTACTGGCAAAATATACACAACAGAACATTTTCCAGTTCCATAAGATAACTTAGTGTCATTGATTATGCTCTTCGTGCTATACAGCGATTATTGATATCTTTTCCAAGTTATCCCACCACCATTGACATGAACTCAATGCCCCTAAGCAACAACCCTTTCCCCTTCCCCTACAGTAACCATGGATCGTGTGGGTTCTAGTTCTACTCCGCCCCTATGCTTCTCTTTTTTTTTAATCATTTTATTGGGGCCTCATACCACTCTTATTACAATCCACACATCCATCCATTGTGTCAAGCACATTTGTACATGTGTTGCCATCATTATTCTCCAAACATTTCCTTTCTATTTGAGCCCTTGGTATCAGCTCCTCATGTTTTCCTTCCCTCCTCCACCCTCCTTCTCTCCCTCCCCCTTGATAATGTATCGATGATTTTGTCATGTCTCACGCTGCCCGAGGTCAGAGACTGTATGTTTTTACAAGCATAGGAAGCCTCCTCATCCTTGCTCAGAGCAGCTGGTGGTTTCAAACTGACCTTGTGCCTAGCAGCCCAACACATAACCCAGGGCTCCCACACTGTCTGCCGCCTACTACAAACAAGTGCTTCAGGGTGTTTTCACTTTCCATCTTTTTGCCTAAAGCAGGAATCTTCTTTGGATTTCTTTAGGTTAGTATAAGCAGGTGATAAGGCAGATCTTACATAAATGCGAAGTGCTAGAAATAGAACTTTGACAAGCAGCGGATGATACCTGATACCTGGGCTGAAAATACTGCGTGGTGCATAGTAGGTGTGGATATTTGTTAACATGTTAAAAGGCGACCAGATGAAAGCAGGAAGGGGTGGTGAACTTTAAAATGGTTTTCAGGATGACTGAATATCCTTGGCTTCACTGTAAACTATTCTTACAGCATTGACCTTGTCAATCACATCACTTTCTAGACTTGGTCCCTCGGGTGAAGGGGCACTCACTGCCAGGGAGCTGGTTCCAACTCAGTGGCCCGATAAGCCAAGGTGGAACTGCCCCCTGTGGGTCTCTGAGGCTGTAAATCCTCCCTCATCTTTCTCCCACAGAGCCATGGTGGTTTCACTGCTGACCTTGCGGTTCGTAGCCAAACCTGCACTCCACGACATCATCAGTGCTCCTTCCAGACTATGCAATTCAGTCTGTGGTTCCAGACTCCCTGATCGGCCCACAGGCCCCTACATGTTGTGGCTGAATCAGTCCAGCAACCCAGGTTTCTCTGCACATCTGCTATCATTGTTAATGTGTTCCATGAGCAATTATCACTGTGCACCAAGAGGCAATTGCGGGAACGATTACATTAAGAATCGCATATGGCAGCTACAGATACAATGGAAAGTTATTATTTGGTGTTAAACACAGCAGATGGTAAAGTATTGCTATAACCTTGGCAGACTTAACCCTGTGATTTCCAGGTATGCAATGTGGCTACATGATAGGAAGCAACGAACATCTGATCACAAAGATAGCATCTTTAAGTTGTCTGTTCCCAACATTCAATAATTCAGAAATGAGTAAGAGGATCATGAATGGTGTCAATCATTAAACCAAGGGTTAAGAGAAATTGTAAGGGGCTAGGCACCTTTTTCTCGCAACAGATTTGAGACACTCCATCTACCTAGCCATCCCTATTCCTCACACTCCTACTTAGAACCCTCTCCTGATCAAATTATCCACTAAAGGGCCCTACCATCTAAAGCTAACGTCCTTTCCCAGAGTCATCTCTTATCTACTCCCTCCCCACGGCCTCACAACTCGTTATTCTTCATGATTCTATGAGACATTCCGGGACTCTTCAAGGTCCAGCTCAAGTACTGTTGACTCTTGGAAGCCTTCCACTGTGCTGCCAGGCAAAACAAAGTAGTAATCCACTGCCACCCAGTCCACTCTGCCTCACAGAGACCCGCATCAGATTTCTGAAACTGTCCATCCTTATGGGAGCAGACAGCCTGATCTCCCACAGAGCAGATGAGGCTGAGCTACACCTCTTGAAGGTAACAGACCAACACCAACCTCCCAGTGAAGCTCAGGACTTCTTCCTCCCAATTCACAGCACTTATTGATGCTCCCAGGAAGCATGATGCTCATCGGAGTTAGGCTACCATTAACTGTCAATCGACCTGTCCCTATCTCCTGCCCCCAAGCCATCCCACTGACTTGCAAGCACTTCGAGGAGATAGGCGAAACCTTACCTATTATAGCATACTCCAGGTGTATATCTGAGGGGTATCCCTCCCAAATGGAATTTTTTTCAACACTATGTATTTTTATTATTTTTTTTTTACAAAACAACCTTATCATTTTCAAAGTACTCTCTACTACACTTAATATATTTGTCAACTCTGTGATTCCATTCTTGGAAACATTTTTCAAACTCATCTGTTTGGATGGCTGAGAGCACCTCCCTGGCTTTTGTCTTCACCTCTTCTATGTAGTAATGCTGTCCTTTCATGTCCCTCTGCACTTCAGAAATAAAAAGAAGTCACGCAGAACGAGGTCAGGTGGGTAAGGTGTGTGGGCAAACGAGGCATGCTGTTTTCTGCCCCAAAAAAGTGGTGCACCGAAATGGCTGTATGAGCAGGTGCATTGTTGTTGTGGCAAAACTAGTCCCCCATCTGCCACAAATCAGGCCTTTTGAGTCTCACACTGTTATGCAACCTCTTCAGAACCTCTCAACAGTAAGCTTGATTAACAGTCTGACCTGGTGGAATAAACTCCAAATGCACTATTCCCCTCACATCAAAAAACTAATGAGCAAAAGACAAATCAAGACCATCTTTAATTTCACCAAATGAGCTTCTTAGGGCCAGATGATGATGGAATCTTCCACTGGCTTGATTAATGTTTGGTTTCTGGGTTGTAAGAATCGCACCATGTCTCGTCACCAGTAATGACCGTGGGGAAAATGTCTGGATCACTTCAGAGCTGTTCTTTCAAATTATGGCATGTTTCCACTCAATGCTCTTTTTCCTGGTCAGACAGAACCTGAAGCACAAATTCTGCAGCGATCCTTCTCATTCCCAAATCTTCCATTAACATTTGCTGAACCGAGTTCTGAGATAGTCCAGATAACTTCCTTATCTTTTCAATGGTCTGGCATTAGTCTTTGGGCACAAGTGCAGAAATGTTGTCAACATTTTCATCCATTCAGGAAGTTGACATTGCTCTCTTAAATCAGCCATCACAAAAATAATGAGGTTAAAGCAAAACTGCTTTTACAAAAAAATTCACTGTGACCAGAGAGAACCTTCCCAGATGATGCCACTGGGTGCACTAACTCAGAGCCAGTTGCTCAATTTTCCCTAGTGGAAAAATACTCACTACAAAAGCTCCATCCAGTGGAGAATATTTCCAGTTTGGGGGAGGTACACCTTCATAAATGGCTGGCATATAGGAAACCTATGAATGTCACATAGCATCTAATCAATAGATTAATTTATTATAATGGAATAACAAGTTTTATTGTGTCAGCTCATATAACAGAGATTATTTTAAGGTGAAAATAGACATGAGCCTGTTTGGGATACACAGTGGACTGCTAACTACAAGGTCAGCTGTTCAAATCCACCAGCCGTTCTGCAAGAAAAAAAGAGAGAGACGAGCTGCTCCTATAGAGCCGTCATCTTAGAAACCATAGAGGTCATTCTACCCTGTCCTCTGGGGTGGCTGGAGTTGGAATTGATTTGATGGCGGTGAGTTTGGTCTTGTGGTTAGTGACTCTCAGGCTAGGTTTCCTAATCTGCCCATGATAGGTTTCCTTGAAGAGACACGGTCTCATTATCCCTTCCCTTTTTGCTGAAATCATCAAACTAGGCACAGAGCGTTGTGTGTATGATCTCCTTTAATCCGAAACTAGCTGTGAGCCATTCTTATTTTAACATTCAAACAAGATAGCTGAGGTGGAAGTGGGGGGATTCATTTCCCCAGTCCACAGAGTTGGCAACTGACAGTGTTGGAATTAGAATCCTCACAGAGCTCACCCCAAAACCTGAACTTGAAACCAGAAGCCTCTTCGCCACCTAATTGCAAGGCTAACTCTCGTGCCTGAACTGTGGGTCTGGGTCTTTAATGTTTTCCTTTGCCCTTTTGTTGTTTTTTGCTCACTGCTAATTTTCATTTGGAGGTTTCAGAATCCTACCCCTTTACTGACACTTGTATCCAGGAGTTCTGCTGGCACGATGGTTACCCTGGGGTTGCTAACTTCAAGATCAGCAGTTGGAAATGGCCAGCTGCTCCGTGGGGGAAAGATGGAACTCCCAAAGAGCTGGAACCTCGCAGAGGCAGTTCCGTTCTGCGCTCTAGGGTCACCAGGAGCCAACATTGACTCCGTGCAGTGAAAAGAGATGAGAACATTTATTATCAACATTTAAACATTCTCTGGATCCCACAGTTCTAGACCCAGAGCAGTTGCAGACTTTGTCCAAATTGCATAGCTCATAAGCGGAAGTCAAGGTGAAGATACCTGACACGAGGCTAACCGCTAAGTCCATCCAAATGCAAAGACCAAACTCGCAAATGTATACAACTACCTCTTATTGAAAATCAAAACAGACACAAAACAAATCTATGAGCTTTCCTATAGGCAGCGACTCCCAGAGAAGAGTATGATATGTGAATTGTGTGCCACAAAAGCTGTCTAAATTAATTTTTAAAATAACACTTTAAAAAAATAGAGTACTAAGATCTTGGAGAACTGGAATTTTACCAAGTCTGTTTTCAATAGGTGATCTAGGCTCTGCGTTTATCACGAATTGCATCCTCCTGCACAAGACTAATCCCTTTTGAAAGGGCACCGGTTCATAATTACTTGCTTACTTGGTGGAATAATTGTCCCTGTTTTAGAAGGCAATCATTGTACACCATCACAGAAGTCCCATGTTTGAGACCTTGACGCAGCAATAAGCACTAATGTTAAACTGTCCGAGGCTGTACTTGACCTCTTTCCTCAGACCCCTTGTGGTGGGTACATAATCTGGTATCAACTTGTGGAGGGGGGAGTCTAGCCTGCCAAGCAGGTTGCAGCTTGATGGCCCCATTTGGAGGCGCTAAGGAGATAACTAACTTGCAGGAGGCGGGACACTCCCTCATTCCCCGCGAGATGTTACTGACAACGAGCCTGCTGGAGCTATGCAGATGAAGCCAGAGCCCTGGAGCTGGAGGAGCCACGTGGAGACACCTGACAACATTGAGACGCTTCCACTCCCATGGGTTGCCAAGACTTTCCACCCACAGGTCTGTGATCTTCCTGAATTCAGTGTGATTGCATGTGTTGCATGGGTCACAAGAGGAATTTATGGGCGAATAATGGACTTGTGGGCTAATATTGAACAAACTCATGAACTCGATCTGGACTGGGCTGGGTGTTTTCTTGATGCACAATTGCTTCTTGATATAAAGCTCTCTCTTACACACATATAAGTGTCTATGAATTCATTTCTCTAGTCTACCCAGACTAACACACCTTTCCTTAAGTAAGACTTATACTTGCCTTACACAATAAGTAAAAGTATGTACTTACCATCTTACAGAGCCAGCACTAAACTCTGAGGGACTGAGAGCTGTGCCTCACGGCGCATCGCTGGAACTCCGCGTGCCTGCGCTCTGGGGTCAACACTTCACTACTCGACGGATTCTCCTCTCTGCTAACACGATCTCTCTTTCCTCCTCATTCTCTTTCCACTCACTCTGTCATTAAGGAAATTTATCCTGCCAGTCTTTACAAAGGAAATACAGTACCTGATACAGCCCAGGTCCTCTCCATTCAGGTCTACCATTTTCAACACTACCATTTCCTTGTCTGTATTTGAAGAGTACCTGGTCAGGAAAACAGAGAACGTTCAACCAATTTTGTGTTATATATATATATACCTTTACCTCTACCTTTTTCCTCAGCTAAGGACCATCTGCAACTATGGTCAGAATTAGAGATACTATATAAGCCGACTGGAGCAGAACTATAGATGTCTTCATATAAAATTTAACATTTGCACTTTTTTATACAGAAGACAGCTGTGAAATTTCTCTTCAGATATCAAATTTTAATGGACCATGTTAAAAATAGGTAGGACTATTCAACACAAAAACATTGGTGACCTACAACTTAGAATATTTTTTTCTCTCCTTTAAAGAGAGACCAGGTTATAGTTTCTATAAAAAAATCAACTCCTTTGAAAAGTACTGAAATATATTCAAAATGTCAAGTGGTCAAATTGAAACTGAGCTGTTACATCACACGGTCACAGTGGCCATGTACTTCTCTGTCATCAACCTGGTTCCTCGCCTACAAAAATAAAAATAAAAGGCAAAAGAGCTATCTGGATCAGATGTTCCACTTAATTCCGTTGGATTTACATCCTGCTCATCGTTCCAGTCTTTTTATTGTTATATCTACTCTCCAGTCTTCTGTCTCCTCTCCTTGCCACATTCTCCTGAACTGAGATGACTTTTTACATCTAACGAAGCGAGCTACTCATTATTTAGCAAGCACATGTTATCTGCTTTCCATAGATGAAAACCCTAAGAGTCAGTAAATGAAGATAAGCCAATTCCTTACAGTCACATAACTAGCAACAATGATGCTCAGTTGAGACCACAGTTGTGCTTGATGCCAGGCTTCAAATACCCAAACTGCCTCCCACAGCCAGGGAGCTGGAGACACGTGTAGACGCTGGCACATGCCTCTCTGTTCACTTTTGCTTTCGCTTGTCTTAGATGATAAATACATTTACATCATTTTGACCTTCACCCCTTCCCAGCTTCCGACGGCGCCCATCCCTCTCTGTCGTCGAGGCCATCCTGTCTCCTAGTGACGCCAAGTTCATTGGGGGCCTACATTTTGTTATGGGCGAAATGCCAAGGGAACACTGGCTTCATGTGACCCGCCCGCCTCACCTTGCTCTCTCTGATGGTGGATTCTGCAGATAAGAATAAGGGCTTCGGTTGATCTGCACCCCTTCGACGTTTCCTTTATTCATTAAGATTTTACCTGGTTTCATATTCTCATGTGCTATGTCAATGCTCTAAAGGCAACAAAGAAGAAAGGAGTTGTACATTTAGAAATCTAGGTGGGAATAACAATTTAGTCACGATAGACAGAAGAATCCCTTGGACTAAGTCCTTCGTCTTTAACTTGGCCCCGCGTAGAATGAAGGCTGCGTGGACCACACCTCTGGTGACATTCTGGAAGCAGCCAAAATGGCCCTCGCGGTTGAGTTGGAGGTGTGTCTGGGAAGCACCAGGTGGATCGATGCCTGGAACTTCCATTCCTTACTGTCCCCGGACCGCGCTGTAGCTAGGGGAGGAGGGTTGAGTCAGGCAGCATTTGCTAGCTCAGCTGGTGAAAAAGAAGGAATTAATTCTTGAGACTGGGAGAAGATTTCTTAAATATGGACATTCCCTCACAGGGATCCCTGGTGAGACACGATTAAAGTGCTTGGTTGCTACCTAAGAGGTTGACGGTTTGAACCCACCAGCTGCTCCGTGGGCAGTGAAACTGCGGTGTGGGAAATCTTTGGTGCGGTTCTGCTCCATCTTACAGGACTGTCCTCCAGGGTCAGAAAGGGCTCCAGGCGGTGGTTTGAGCCCTTCTCTCTCACCCCATCTCCCTCGGGCCATGCTTCCGAAACTTCGTGATTGCCAGCCACCGCAGGAGATGCGTTTGCTATCAAATCTTGATGCACAACATATGCATACTAGAGCCAATGTTTCACAAAAGAAATACTGGTATCTGCTGTCTGGTGAGTGCTATGATACAGAGGGGCTTCAATAACTTCGTGGGGAAATTCCATTTCATTCCACTTTTCCACGTACGTTTTGAAGTCCTAACTGTATTTCCCAGGCTTTTATATTAGTTTCTCTTTTTCGTGATACGGGTTTTGGGGTTTTGTTTGTGTATGTGTGTGTGTGTGTGTGTTATGCTTATTGTGACTCATGAGGATGATTTTATAAGCCAGTTATAGACTGTTTGACGCTGTTTGAAAAATGTTATAAAACAAGTTCTGCCTTTGCCAGCTGGATTCTTACATATTGGGGGTGTTTTCTGAGAAAAAAGTAGAGCAAGGCTAAGCCTAGAAGGCAGACGAATGAAGAAAAGTCCTAACAAGTCTCCAAAATAAGAGGAAATTGTACTGGAGTGGAGGGGAGCGATGAGTAAAAGTGCATAAGGCAGGACTGGGTCTGAGGGTATGGGCGAGGATACCCGGAAGGCCTGAGGCTGCTGAAGATATATTTTGATATGGCAGTGTTGTGTTTATAAATTGGATAGCATTTATGCTCTCTGGGAAATACACAGCAAGATAGGAATCGTGGTTTCTTTTCATGACCCATGCAGAACATGGGTCATGTAGGGTCCTGAAATGTATCCGTGTTACACACAAATGCTTCCCATCTCTTTGGATTGGCGACATAGGGATCGCTGCCACAAGGTCCTCTTTTCTCAGCCTGTCGGGACTAACAGGAGTGGTTCGGGATAATAAGCCCAAAGGAGACCAGGAAGGGGGAGGGGAAATGTGCCAAGGCTGTGCGTGCTCCCGTCCATGTGTTCTATCAGCTCGCTCATGGCCTCTGATCCAACAACCTTCAGACCACCGGTCAGCTGCCCCAGACTGTTTCAGTGGTTACCTACCTTCACAATGCCATTGACCATGTATTGAAAAGTCCTATTGCTAAATCCTTCACTGGCGATTACGAATACAGTGTACTGGAAGTAGCCTGCTGGAGCAGAGTGCGTGTGCACACCGCTCAGGATCACGTTGTCCTGTCGGTACAGGGAGCCGTATTTACTCGCCAATCTGTTCATCACCTAAGAAGCAAAAACCCACCAAAACATAAGAGGAATATCATAAAACACAGTGGCCGAGAGAAAAGTCTACGATGAAGTCAATCGCCGAACCATAAAGATAACCGTCCACATTAGTCTATCATCACAGCATTGCAAACGATAGTAACATCTACATTCCATATCGTCTCAAAATCTTCATAATAACCCTGTGCTTTAACTTAGAATGGTGAAGCTTAAGGAAGGAAACTGATTTGCCCACTCAGCTAATAAACAGAAAAACCAAGCCCAGGCCCAAGGTAGTCTGACTGTAGATTCAGTGTTCTTAACTATCCATTATTCAATATACAGTATTTATATCTAGGCACTATGGTAAGCCTTAGGAATATATAAATTCCCTACCCTTGATTTTCTTTTTAGTCTAATATGGAAAATGGCAATATAATAAATATATTCACTTATATCATAACATTGCTATAAAATAAAATATTGCTGGGTAGGAATAAAGAGATAAGAATGTTAGTGAGAAGAGGTCTTTCTAAGAGTACTTTTCAGGAGATAATTGAATTAAGAGAGTGGGCTGTTTGTACAATAACAGGGAGATAATGCAAAGTTCTTTCTACCCTGTATTTCCAAAGCTGAAGAACTCAGTCTTCTCTGACATCGATGATTGCACTCACTGGCCTAGGAGAAGCCAGCTGCTGTGAGGTAAGGGCAGTCCAGACATTCTTTGGCGGGGCCCATGCAGAAAGCAAGAGGGTAGCAAGTCTGAAGGGGAACCTTCAACCTCCATGAACCTTCAACATCAAGTAACTTTAGCCCCGTCAACATCTGAGGACAACTCCACGGCACAGAAAAGACGTGTAGCGTCTGCGCTGACACTACATCACGAGAGCGCCTTTCAGTAGAGCCTGCTGTCCACCGCCAGTAGCAATAAGTGCTCTGTTTGAGCAGAGCCGGAAAGAACTGAGCGCGTGTGTCCCATTCTCTTTACTGGCGCTGCTGGCAAGAAGTCATGGGTTGAGAAACATTCTGAGGCCAAATCCGGGCTTAGCAACAAAGAGCACTGTCATCCATTAGTAATGTCTACCATGGTTATGTGAGCCCTGGTGGTGTAGTGGTTACATGGTGGGCTGCGATCTGCATGGTTCGACACCACCAGCAGCTCCGAGGGAGAACAAATGGGCTTTTTACTCCCGTAAACAGCCACGATCTCAGAAACCCACCGGGGGTTGCTATGCCTCAGCATTGACTTGATAGCAGTGAGAGTAACCTTACTCTGAGGGAACTTTGGCGGTGTACTGGGTCATATATTGTGCTGCTAGCCACAAGGTTAACTGTTCAAACTCACCAGTCACTCTGAGGGAGAAAAATGAAATTTTCTGTTCCATAAAGGCTTAAAGCCTTGGAAACCCCAAGGAGCAGTTCTACTTTGTCTAATGGGATTGCTCTGAATTGGAATCAATTCCGTGGCAATAGTTTTGGGGGGTTTTGTTATTTCAGAGGAGTGGGGAGGGGTTAACTTCTCTCACTTTGCTTTTATACCTAAAGAACTCCCACCTGAGGGTTATAGAAATAAATGCATTTGGATATATTCTAATTCAAAAGTCAACAAAACCCACATGGAAGACGCACACGAGGTGTCGAAGGGATCAGGTATCGGGCATGAAAGAACAAAAGATCCTATCATTGTGAATGAGGGGGAGTGCAGAGTGGGGACCCAAAGCCCATCTGTAGGCAACTGGACATCTCCTTACGGAAGGGTCACAGGGAGGAGATGAACCAGTCAGGGCGCAATGTAGCAATGATGAAACATACAACTTTCCTCTAGTTCCTAAATTCTTCCTCCCCCACCCCCATACCCCACCTATCACGATTCCAGTTCTACCTTACAAATCTGGCTAGATCAGAGGAAGTACACAGGTACAGATAGGAACTGGAAACACAGGGAATCCAGGATGGATGATCCCTTCAGGACCAGTGGTGAGAGTGGTGATACCGGGAGGTAGAGGGAGGGTGGGGTAGAAAGGGGGAACCAATTATAGGGATCTACATATAACCTCATCCCTGGGGGATGGACAACAGAAAAGTGGGTGAAGGGAGATGTCGGACAGTGTAAGATATGACAAAATAATAATTTATAAATTATCATGGGTACATGAGGGAGGGGAGAGTGGGAAGGGAGGTGGGGAAATGAGGAGCTGATGCCAGGGGCTTACGTGGAGAGCAAATGTTTTGAGAATGATGACGGTAACAAATGTAAAAATGTGCTTTACACAATTGATGTATGTATGGATTGTGATAAGAGTTGTATGAGCACCTAATAAAATGATTTTAAAAATATGTGTGATAATAAATGTTTATTGCAGCTAATGTGCTTTATGTAATCTGTAATGTAGCAATAGAGAGCAAATACACCACTGAACTTTGCTCTTGAATAATACACAGTTATCTGTGGATTTCTGCTCACGTTCTCCCTCCTGTCTCTCAACTGGACAGCTCTAAGGAAAACACAGGCAATGATTCATAGAGTTCTGTGTCTCTGAAGTGCCTACTAATATGCTTTGCAAAAAAGTACAAAGTGGATACATTTTTCTCCCAAGAAAACAGAATACAGTTCCTTTTAGGAATGTGGATCTGGGATAAGACATAGCTGTGTTCAGAACCCAGCTCTGCCATTTTCCAGTTTGTGCTAGTTTAGGAAAGTTACTCAGCAATAGTGAGATTCAATTTCCTCGTTATAAAATGGGGATAACGACCCGCCTCAATGTTGGTTGTTATCTTGGAGGTCTATTGAGAATATACTATTTCTTTTTAATTAATATGGAACCCTAGTGGCACTGTGGGTTAGATGTGGGACTGTTAACCCCAAGGCCAGCGGTTCAAACCCATCAGCTACTTCTAGGGAGATAGATGAGACTTCTCCATACAGATTTACAGTCTCCGGAGCCCTGCCTAAGGCCCAATAAATCAGAATTGGCTGGGATTGGTTTAGTTCTAATAAACGATTCTTAATCTTGCTACGTTCACACAATGTGCAAACAGACACAATGTGAGCGGTTGCTGAATGTGCTCATCTGGGTTAGCTAGAGGAACAAAAGCAGTGAAAGAAACTTGTATCAGGAAAATGGCTCACATGGTTGTAGAATTGGGTAAAGCCCATCAGGTTTCAAGTCCATGGGCCAGTTGTTCAATGGCCTGACTCCTGAAGCTTTAAGGGCTGATTAATTAGGATCAGCAGGAACAGCACAGGCTGCAGAGGCAGATGAATCCAAAGTGAGTGTGTCAAGCTTGTGACTGAAGAGGTCAATGTATCCAAGGTCGGCAAGTCAGATGGTAAGTCAGAGATGGCTCCGGAAGCAGCAGGCAATATTGCAGCCAGTTGGATCAAGTCCAAACAACTGCTGTCGATGAACCAGATAGCAAGATCCATACGGTGAAAAGCAAGTAGGCTTCCCCATAGCGCCCACTTACATAGGAACTAGAACCCACCCCTCAAAACTTCCTTTCAATTGCATCAGAACTATGACTTCGGTGAAGGGGTTACATTCCACCCCAAGCCTCCCACAATTGCTGGGCTGCTCACAGCAGATCCTACCATGGTGTTGATTATATTATATTAGGTCACACCATGGGAGATGACCAGGCCAAACCACTAAGATTTCTAGCCAAATAGACACAAAACCTAACTATCATACTCCACGGCTTATCCGGTTGACACCTGTACCAAACTCAAAAACCAAATTCACTGCCATGGAGTCCCTGTTGATTCCTAATGACTCTGTAGGACAAAGTGGAACTGGCCCTATGGGTTTCTGAGACTATAAATCTTTATAGGAGTAGAGAGTCTCATCTTTTTTCTTTGAAGTGTCTGGTTGTTTCAGACTACTGACCTTGTGACTAGCAGCCCAATGCATAAACCACTACACCACCAGGGATCCTTGACACCCGTGCACATATAATCTCCCAAAACAGATACTAATAAAGTCAGATTTGTACTAAAATGATACCAATAGCACAGCTATAACTGAAAACACACCCCATCTATATCTTTCATAAATGAACAGAGTGAAAATATTGGATGCATACCTACAGGGAGAAAAATACTCATAACAATTACCATCCTCATTTCTGCAACTGATCCCATGGCTGTAAGTGGTGCTTAGGACAACCTTCTTCACCACCCATTCAATATGCCCTTGACCCTCAGCAAGTGCATCAGCTGGTTATGGTTCTTTGGCTGGAGGGGTGATCCAAAACTTCATTCCTGACAGGTCGGAGCCATTAGTAGGCATGTCAGAATTGGATTGTTGTGGTTTACCACTGGCTAATCCCAGGGCATGGCAAGACGAAAAGACATCCTAAGGAATCACCTGGATCCCATACATCGTTTACTTTTCCTCCATGGTGTAATGCCAATCCAATTTCCACTTGGTCATCAGAATCAATTATACCACTTAGTACAGTAACACCCATCGTTGCCTGTTGATCCAAAGGCTTGAGGGGCCCCAAAGGTTCAGAGTCACTTAACTTCCAGTACAATGGAATCAATGCTGTGTCTCCAGATAGGTGTAGTCTTCCCTTTGGAACTAAGACCTCCTGGCCCAAAGAGGACATGGTTACAGAAATAGGAAGCAAAGATGTTTCGGGTGGGTCACTAAGAGTAACACTGAGTGGTGCCATCCCCTTTCTCATCCCCTTGGTTCTTGGATGTGTGAATCCTGGCTATTGGTAAAGCAGCACCATCTATTGCACGCTGGTTTAGAGAACAAGGACAAAGAATATCAATAGATAACAGATCTCTGATACATTTTGAGAGAATTAATTTGAACATTCATGTCTGCTGAACCAGCAGCTCCAGCCAAGGCAGCCAATAATGCTCTTTGCCAGAAGGCAAGCATAAGGGTCTGTTCTTGGGCACCTTCTGGTAAACCAGCAACAGAACTTTTAATCCCAGATGAAGCCCCAAAGCAAGGAAGTCCAGATAAGTCAACCAATTGCAATGAATTTCAATCAAGTTACTTTTTTTTAACTGTAGAGCATTTATGTACAGAACTCTGCCCTAAATTTTATAAACAATCGTATTTAGAACTTTCACTTTAAAATATGTTCTGCATGCATGTGGACACAATCTTGCATACATTTAATATAATACTAATGCTTATTTATTTGTTTGTTTGTTTTTGTTTCACTGCCATAGAACCCATGCCAACTCACAGTGACCCAGTAGGACTACGTAGAACTGCCTCTGGGCTTCTAAGACTGGAACTCTTTACAGAAGTAGAAAGCCCTGTTTTTCTCCCACAATACAAGAATAAGTGATCATTCGACATAACACTGATATGTCAAATGGAACAAAAAGCTGGAAATAATTAATATTTCTCAAACATGAAAAGTTGCAATTTAGTAGCAAATGAGTTTTTTTAATTGTCTGTTGCATGGGACACAGTGCTTGATATTACTCACTTGCTCACTTATAATTTTAGCATTTATTATTAAAATAAGCATCAAGACTTACTGAGAGACACTTAAGGCAAAATTTGTGAAAGCTGACTCCTTTTAAAAATCATTGTACTGGGGGCTCTTATAGTTCTTATGACAATCCATACATCAGTTGCATCAAGCACATTTGTATATATGTTGCCACCATCATTTTCTAAACAAAAAGTCAACTTTGGAAATCAACAGAAAGGTATATTGATTGTTGAAACAAGTAACTTCATGGATTCATCTTCCTTTTTGTAGACTATATGGACTATCTGTTTAATATAAAATGCAGAATATAGCAAAAACATCTGCACTAAAAGCTTTATAATCTAATTCATCTCATTCCACTAAAATGGCATCAACCACTCTTGTGTTCAATCATTGATACTATAGTCACATTTTAAAGAAATAAAATCATAAAGAGCTAACATACACATACACTCATCTGCATTATATGTCACATTCAAATGTGTGAGTGAGCAAAAGAGGGACACCACAGATTACCTGTGTTTAGGGCCCTCACACACCTTAATCCAGCCTGCTCTAGACTCCTCTTTCTCAGTTAACAGATATGAAATTAGTCTAACATTCTCTCTTCTAGTGATCTGATCCTCTTCAGAAAATACAACAGGGTCATATCCTAAACTCACTGCCATCAAGTCAATGTTGACCTACAGCAACCGGATAGGGTAGGATAGAACTACCTCTGTAGGTTCCCAAGATTGTAATTGTTTACAGGAGTAGAAAGCCTCCTCCTCCTCTTCCCATGGAGCAGTTGGTGATTTCAAACTACTGGCCACCTGGCTTGCAACTCAATTCATAATCCACTGGGCCATTGAGGCTACTTTGGATTATGTCCTAGGATTTGGCTTGGATAGATAGACCTGGAAAGGTGTGTCTACCATTCCATCATTCTACTTCTTAACTTACCACTCCACTTTGACACTTTGATGCCTCTTTTTCTCCTTGCTCTCTTTTTCTTCTCTCTCTCTCTCTCTTTCTCTTTCTCTCTTCTCTGTACCTTACACTGGATCTGTGCTATCAAGAGCCCTCCATAAAATTAAACTTTCCAGAGTCTATGCAAGTTTACTTTAGAGAAAACCATAGAAACATCTGCCATACTCTACAATACAGTACAATTTAAGAGAGTGGATGTTTCATTCCCTTTAAACTCTCATTGTGGAAAAATTCAAACAGAAGTAATCAAAATAGGATCATGAATCTCCCTGTGTCTATTGCTATATGCTCCAGCAATTACCAACTCATGGCCAACTTTATTTCAGTGTTTAATTCTCCACTGGGTCTTGGTACTTCCAATTTTCCTATATTCATGCTTTCTAGTTGCCAAGTTCTGATTATTGGTGGATGTTTGCTGCCAATTTCTTCTCTTTGGGGATCATGCCCCATCAGCAAATAAAGGTCCTACAAATAAGCCTACCCTGACAGGCTTTACCCAATCCATCCCCAAGTAGTCAAATCCTTTTGTCAATTGTCTAAGAAGCTGAAGGGAAGGATTCAAGATGAATTGTTGTTAGTTGGCATCAAGGCCCTTCCAACTATGATGAAAGCTGGCATTTGGCATTTGTATTACCCAATCGACATTTGAAATACCAGTGGCATAGCTTCCAGCATCGGAGCAATATACAAGCTACCACAGCACAGCAGGCTGATGGCCAAGTGATGGAGAAATTCTTTGGCACTCTCCAGTGTCTGAAATAGGTGGAGTTTCTGAGACTATAACCCTTAGACACCCTTCAAGCCTGGGGCTAGCCTCCCCCATCAATAGACAGGCTGACAAAGTGAACAATATTATCAGAGAGAAACGCCCTCCTTAGAATGACCAACCATACAAAACAAAAGCAAGAGTGCACCCTTGAACCAGAAGTCAGAAGGCAAAAAGGGGTCTAAAAAGAAGACTGACTGGTCTTGGGGAACACAGGGGGTAAAAAGAGCACTGTGGCATTGTGGGGAGAGCAATCAATGTCACAAAACAAACAAACTGTACAAATTATTGAGTAGAAAGCTAATTTGCTCTGTACACTTTCACCTAAACCACAATTAACAAAGAGAGTTAAGTGAGAGAATCTATATAAAGTTCACCTGGAGCATAAACATTCTAGGGGGGAAATTAGCATGCATAATGACAAATAATCAGTCTCATTGAAAGCAAGCTTTGAGCATGATAAGTTAGAATAAAATTCTGCGGTCATTGGCCTCACCGAATTGTATGTTGCACTGCCAAGAATTTAGGGCGCTGAAAGTAGTAGAGACTCGCGGGATGAGAAGCCACACATGTTATTTCCCACTGCATTCACCCGTAGAGTTTTCTTTGAAACGGTTCAACTTTCTTCCTGCAATCACTTACCTCCAGCCGGAGTCTTTGAGATACCATGCCTATTTCAATGCTGACAAATACGATTCGATTTGAGCCATCCGGTTCTGCCATGATGAAAGCACGGCTGTACAGCTTCGTGAGGAGCCCCCGTGCAGTCTGGCCAGCTTTGCCATAGCCCATCTAAAGAGAAAGAGAGACCCAGAGCTGTTGCACTTCACTCATCTGTCCCACCATACAAACTCAAAAACGGAACTCACTGCCACTGAGTCAATTCTGACTCGTAATGAACATATTGGACAGGGTAGAACTGCCCCCTGTGAGTTTCTGAGACTCTAAATCATTATAGGAGTAGAAAGCCCCGTCTTTCTCCCATAGAGCGGGCTAGTGGTTTTGAACTGCTGACCTTGAGGGTCACAGACCAACGTACAATCACCATGGCTACTCACAAACATCCAAGAAGAGGCTAATTACAAAAGGCAAAGGGGAGGGGTGGAAATCCATATGATCCTGTGGTTCCGTGTGAGATCATCTATGTGCTTTCAGTGATTAAATCAAAGCATTAAGATTTGAATCTTATGCACAGAAAAACATCAGGTCAATATATCGATCAGGATGATCAAAGCTATTGACTGGCCTATGAGCAAGGAGGGAGCTGCGTGGTTCAGAAAATCCATGATCATATTGGGATTGTTTTTGGTGGGGGGGGGGGTCTTTCTATGCCTTGAAATAGAATCCTTTTCTTACCTACTTAAAGCACCACAGAAGGAAAGGGTTCCCCTTCCCTCACCCCATGGAACACACCTTCATTCTCATTGTGTGGTGTGTGATTTTTTTTTTTCCTGAAGAAAGTGACGATCTTTGCTGGGAACATTTTAACATGTTTTTTAGCATGCTGTCCCTTCTTAAGTCAAATCAAATCAAATATATGGGATTTCAGAAATTTGTAGGAAAATGGAATTAAGATATCATGAAAAATCTCTACGAAATCTAGGAAGCCCCTCATATACCTGCACCAAACCCCTTCTCTCATCATGACATAAAATGCAGAGCTGTTCCGACGTCTGGGGAATGTTCCTTCTACCTCTTACTTTATTCTTCATTTAGCTTCACATTCCAGGGTTGATTTTGAAAATAGACAGCGGGGAGTCATTCCTGGAATGGCGGTGTAGTGGTTACTATTGGGATGTTAACCCCAAAGTCAGCAGTTCAAATCCACCATCTGATATGCAGGAGAAAGATGAGACTTTCTACTCCTGTGAAGAGTTACGATCAGGGAAGCCCGAAGAACAGTTCAACTCTGCAGGTTGTTCTGCATCAGAATTGACTCAATGGTACTGAGTTTGGTTGTTTGGGGGGTGGGGGTAGTTGTTTGTTTGTTTGTTTTTGTGGTAAGGGAGAAAACCAATTGGACAACCTC
This sequence comes from Tenrec ecaudatus, assembly GCF_050624435.1. NCBI lineage: Eukaryota > Metazoa > Chordata > Mammalia > Afrosoricida > Tenrecidae > Tenrec > Tenrec ecaudatus. The sequence continues at coordinate 71,542,534 of NC_134545.1, forward strand.
ATACTCTCCTTTCCTAGGGAAGGATTGATATAAATGGGCATTTCCACCAGCATAGGCTAGAATGCATCCCAAGAGCAACAGGTGACATGTGACTGATCGAAAGTGTGATATTTGGCTTGGGAAAAATTGCCTTTACTAGATATCCAGATCATTTTTTAATTAAGGGATTTAAATCCTCGGATCTTTAGTTCAGAGATTTTTCTGGTTTCTCTTGTGAAAAAAAGGAAAATATCCCGAGTCCATATTTCCCCTTGTCAACTACCAGCTGGACCCCTTCCTAACGTCACCCTAGGTTCCACCCTAATGTCTTCCTACCGCCCTGCACACGGACATTTCCTGTTTAGTATCTAACACTAGCCTGCCTTAGTCATTTGGGTACTTGCCCGTGCCTACCAGTAGTGGCGTTTACCAACTCTGCCACTTCCCCTTACTACAAATGGCCGATAGGACTACAGTGAAACTGTGGGTGAAGAAAACATGTTTCTTCTTTAAAGCGCCATATGCACAGTACTAGACAGTAGTGACATCAAAATAAAAGATAGAAGATGGTGATGATGCAATGATCAGAAATGAATGCAGGATGTAAATGAATAAAATTCCTTATTCTGCACTCTCCTGGAGACGTCCATCTTTTACCTACCAAAGGGATGTCCGATACTTGTCCTGTGCAGTCAGCTCGACCCACACCAATATAATAGCCACTGAAATTCCTCGGAGGGCTTGGGGTAGCTGTAAAATCATGGTCTCCTGAGTCTGAAAAATAGAAGACACTTGAAGAACAGTATTTCAGCCTGTTTATTTACTGATGTAACGATGTAAGCTGAGTGATTAGAACACCGGGGTTCTGTTCCCTAAGGAAGGACTCCTTTGCTGTTTTCTCCTCTTGAAGACCTGCCCACTGAGACATCTTCAGAACCCATTTCACTAAGCAGATCTTTCATGTTTTCAGCACGACAGTCTAGGCCTCCCTCTGATGTCTTCTAAGTTGTCACCCCAAACAATTCTCTGCAAGCAGATTCCCCCGTCGCTGACTTATCCTGCTCTTTTGTTCTCGGCCAAAGGGATGGGGTTCCAGTTCCTTGGAAGACAACCTGGGAAGCCCAGGCTCTGGGGACTGGTTTCTACCATCCGCTCTACCCAGAGCCTCCGTTTACTTCCCTTTCATCAGCCATTCAACCTTGTTCTACTTCCATCACCTCCAGACCCAGTTCAACCTCCCAAGCCAGCTGCCCCTACCCTGGGCTGATCCTCCTCCCCCTTCTGAAGGCTGTTATTTTACATGTGTCCTGAGTCATTTTATACTTGTTGACATGCCCATGCCACTGAGTCTGTTCAAAGTCACAGCAATCGTGAAGAACAGAGTCGTAGCGCTGCACAGGGCTCCCTAGGCTGAGCATCTTTATGGATGCAAACTGCCTCATCTTGTTCCTGCAGAGCGGCTGCTCAGTTTAACCCATCAACCCTTCAATTGGCCAACCTAATGCTTAACCAATTGTGCTCTTCTTGTTGACACAGTCTCCTTTTATTTTAATTATCCTCCTATCACCACATATATGTTGGTATATAAAATAAATGTTTCTCCTTATTTTAATCTCACATCACTGATATATCACATATTAATGCTTGTGCATATATATATATATATGTTTTTTAATGTTGTCCCTGGGTGATGAAAATAATCTATGTGCTCAGTAGTCAACCAAAAGGTTGAAGTTTGAGTCAGAAGAAAAGTCTGGCGATATATTTTTGAGACAGACTTTTCACACGCGCGTGCAAATAACAACATAAGTAGAAAGGCATAACTATTTGGAGGGCAGGTACTGAAAGCAAATTGCACAGATTTGAAACCTGTGATTCATGATTCTACCACTTATTAGTCAAGTGAATTACTTGACATATTTTCCCTGATTTTCTCACATATTATCATGGATAAAATAATAGTGCCCTGTTTCTTATGATTGTTTTAAATAATAAGTGTGTTACCATATAATAATTATTTTTTAAAGAATAATTGTTTCAAAAAATGGCTCTATGTAGCTATGGTTTTTCTCTTCCTTCCAGAAAGGTATTGAAGGTGGGCCAAGGCAGCAAGTGTCAATGATGTAAGCATTCATGATTTAAAAGTACTTCGTCAAGAGATTTAAGAGTCGGCTCTCTGGAATCCTAGAATTTTGGAGTTCAAGATCACCTAGTCCAATTTTCTCCATTTTACAGGTGAGACAACTGCAGTCCAACTGAAATTTCACAGAGAACATGTAAAGATCCAGGAGCCCAACAGACTCTGAATCCCACGTTCTTCTTAAAACTGCTTCCTGATGGAGTTAGCGGCCATGCCGTCTCATCCTCAAGCCCGCATTTTCTGCATGAAGCTAAGTATTGCAAGCAAGAACACAGGTCCCTTTGCTTTGAGTACAAAGTTAGGTGCCAAGCTAAACCAAACCACCCAGCTGCAGACGAGTTCCTTGTAACATCAGTGTTCATTGCTCCATGTGCAAAATGACCCTCAGGCTCGAACCATCTTAGTGTTGTGCTGCTGTATCTGCCACAATCTATTAGAAGGGTTCTTATAGGCACTGATAATCTCCCAGAGTCTCGGATTCCTAATCCTCTCATTTGAAGAGATTAAACTGGGTAGATCCTAGAGATCATTTCAGTTCTCACATTCCAAGACCGAGTTATTCCCACTGCTGAGAGAAACTGTTTTAATGTGGTGCAGGGAATTCAAACACGGTAGAGAATACACTGAAAAGGGGGAGACCACAGAAAAGGAAACCGGTTTTAAAAATCTGTCTCCTGCTCCGTCTGGCCTGAGGCCAGCCTTCCTTTTGTTAGAGTCAAAGCCTCCCCTCCCACGTCTGTCTCCTCTGCTTACTTGCCCAGTCCAGAACTTGAGGTCAAGGTTCCTTGCAGGAGGATTGGCTCAATATTGCTTGCAAATGAGGCCTAGACACGTTTCAAGACCTAAATCCATTTCCACCATTTAAAAAACAACCAGGAGGAGATCTCTAACAATTTTCTTTTGCAGTCTCTCTTGAAATTTCCAGAGCTCTTCATGAGTGTGATGTCACAACAAACAACTGATACTAAAGCCAAACAGTGGCCCCCGCGTGACCTGAACTCCCTGTCTCTCCCCCCGGGTTTCCCATGCTCCAACTTGTTTACAGAAGAAGCGGTATGTGCAAGGCCCTCGCTGGACTGCTTCATGAACTGCGGGCCATGTGGCGGGCCGCTCCTCCTCCCTTGGCCCTCAGGAGAAGATGACAAGGAAAGGGACAGAAAAAAACAGAACCCTGGGACAAAGCTCACGTCGCCGCTGGACCTTGACAAGTCTGAGACTATTTCAATCAGGGAAAACTTCAAAGGCACAAAAGTACATGTCGGATGTCTATCAAGTGACTCTTTGGGGACAAAGGTAAGCTTGATAAGAATATTTTCAAACTTGCAGAAAGGGCCATTAGTGCCGGAAACAATGGTCCTCCCAGGCTACTTCTAACGAACTGTGCAGTCATCAACACCATCGGGGGACAATGGTTCTGGTCTTGGCGTCCCCAAAATGCAATGCATTTCCCACAATTTTACAAATAGCACTCCCGAGAGCCCATGACACTTGCCTTTATAGTTCTCAATGGTCCCAGCGGTGATAAACAGCAGGCTGAGAAGGGCCACAGTGATGGCGGTCATAATCACAAGGAGGAAAATTAGGAATGACTCCAACGTGGAGAAGGTGTGTTTGGCCATTTTCCCAATAGTAAAGCAGGCACTGTAGATGGGTGAACAAGGAAGAACTTCTAAATCACAAATTAATATACATATGCTTCCAGCTGCCCGACGATACAATGTCTCAACTTTTTCATGTGAATAGACTCTATCAGGAAGCGCAAATGCAGAGTGCATGTGTTAATAGTTGTGTTAGTCTGGGTACTTTAGAGAAACAAATGCACAGAAATTCATGTATAAGAGAGAGTTTTAGGTAAAGGTTAAGTGTGCATGAAGAAAATATCCCAATCCAGTGCTGCCCAAGCCCACAAGTCCAACATTAACACATTAACCCATATGTCCGACACCAATCCACAAAGTCCAACTCCATCTCACAAAACAGATGCAATGATGCCGACTGCAGGAGGAAAGCCGGGTCAGTGAATGTGTAAGCATCTCAGCACTGGCAAGGGTCTCCACATGGGTGCTCCAGCACCAGGGCAGCATCAAGGTAGGTCCATGTGGCTTCTCCTTGGGGATGTCTTCCAGGAAGTCAGCCTTGTAAGCTAAAGCAGGAAACTGCTAAGGAAGCTGCACCCTGGTGCATCCATTACAAAGCAAGAGACGAGAACTAGAAAGGCAAGACTCACTGAGTCATTTATCCCTCAGCCCTTTAATTAATCCCACATGTGTTTATCAGCCAGGTTGGCACAATTAACTAACTAACTCAATAGTTCTATATTCCAAGCCCATCGCCAACAAGGCCAACCACTTACAGCAATCTATTTTTGTAAACTCAGTTGTGGCATCTAAATCCTTCTCAATACAGAGCTTCGCCTGGCAGAGACCACCATCGTTTGACACTGGTAATTGAATTAAAATATATTTGTATTCCAGGGCTACATCATAGTGCTTTCATTCATGCCAATGATGCTGTGTACGAGACTCGGCAGGAGCATGTCTGTCAGTAGGGATGATTGGTGGCCCTGTAGGGCTTGTACTTGACAGATGACTGGCTGAGTTGGGGCTATGATCTGTGGTTCTGGATGAAGTAAAATTAACTTTCCACATGGAGGTGAAACCCATCATTTTGGCCTTTAAACTCTGTTTTCTCACTTTCAATCCCTACTTCATTGGGAGATGTCACAAACAGTAGGATTGACATCCCTGGTCAACAACCAGACATTAGTAAAATTTTCCTCTTCAGGGATCAGAAAGATTCCCTATGATTTTCAAAAGCCCTATATCAATGGGTGGGAATAAATTTGTAAAGTCCCTGTGTTTTATAGAAAATATAGTTATAGGTTCCTTTAAAAGGTTTTAGGAGAATTCACCACTGCCCAGAGGAACTATAAAAGCTAAAAGAACATCTAATGTAATAGGGAGAAGTACAAAATCATGGATAAAGATTGGGTTTTCAAGTCTGACTCCAGAGTTCAAATCACATTTCTGCCACTTATTGAGGGACCTTTGGGAATCCTCCCTTGACACTGAGCCTCTGTTTCCCTGTCTATAGATAAGAAAATGATCATTATAATTTTGGCATATAGAGTTTCTATAAACTAAGATAAGACAGTGACATTAAAATACTGGATCTGTTCTAAGAAACGTAAGAAGCACGTTAAAATGTTCGCATTTCCCAGCAGACTCCCAAACCACAAAGACTCTGTGCTCCTCCCTGCTGCTAACGGGAGTTGATAGAGGCTGCCATGAAAGGGTTACTGGACTCAGCGCTGCTCCTTTTAGAAAGTCTGAACAATGAGGTAGGATTAGACTCTTGGGACTTCTCTTCCAAATATCTGTATGTGTGGCTACGATGCTGTTGCTCCCAAGAGTTTGTTCCTTGGCGGCCAACAAGTGTGTTCAGTATGAGCCAGCTAAGACTTTTGCTTGACTCTGACTTCCCTGACAAGCTAAAAGTGAGAGTTATAAATCTGGAACTTCAAGTTTTCTTTTAATTTTTCATAAGCTATGGCCACACCGAGCCAGTATTTCCATGCACTCAAAGATTGCTGAAACTAATTTTTCTGCTTTTCTTCCCAAGAGATGGGGCATGTGCTCTCCAAGCTGCCATAGTCCCTGGACTTTATAGTCATTTGATTTTGCGATACCTGAGCTAAAGTTAATTAATCTACCAGTAGACATTTTCACGGTAGGGTTGAACTGGAACTAGATAAGGAGAAGGGGACATCATCCCAAGGTTCATGATTACTGAGAGGATTTCCTCATGGATTCGTCGTGATCATGAGTTCCAGTGAGGACATCTTCAAATCTTGAGCAAAACAAATGAAGTCTGTATCTTGGTCCTACTCCTACTCCCTGTCCCCAGGAGTCAGGAAATACATCTAAGAACGATCTCTAAAAATGTGAAGATCCAAAGAGATTTGCTAATCATTAGCTATTGTTTCTGTCAGTTAGCAAACATCAAATCTGGTAAACTTTGTTCCGTCCCAAAGCTATGGCTTCTTTGAGCCTTCTGACTAGCTGAGGAAGGAAATTAGAAGCACAGGATTGATAGGTGAAAATCAGATGCCCAGAGCATCACGGCGTATGTAAACATGGTCACAGGGTGGGAGCGTGTGTGTGTGTGTGTGTGTGTGTGTGTGTGTGTGTGTGTGTGTGTGTGTGTCTGTGTGTGTGACAGACAGCATTAAGCAGCATGGTGGGCTGAGGATACGGGGTGCTCCTACGTTTACTCTGCTGGACTGATTACTCCCTTTGAGCTCCTATAAAAGGCAACAAATGCACGTATTTCATTTGATTGAGTATTAGAATTTGAAAGCCCTAGAGAGACTTAAAAGATCTGTCCACCTTGTGCATTTCACCACTCTCTTCTGCTACTCGCATGGTTGCGAACACATTAGCGTCACCTTTGAACAGCTTTCATTGATTCCGCCACAACTGTTTGGGAAACTCAAACCTGAATTAGCACATGGGTTACTCAATCCCGATTGAAATCTCAGTTTGAGCTTTAAAGCAAGATTGTCTTCAGAACGGAAACTCGGCCAGGAGAACGGAATCAAAGAATGTTAGAACGCTGTTAGAATCAACTAACTGACTTATTTATTACCTACGTGCGTGTTTATCGTGGTCATGTTTATTACAGTTTAAAACAATTATTGTTGTTGAACGCATGCAAATTAAATGGTATAAACATTCTGAATCTAAAAAAAGGAAAATATTGCCTTTTCCAGGAGTCTACCTGCTAGAATGGTTACCACCTAATCTAGCACAGTCCTTACAACTCACTGCAGAGGCTCAAGTACTGTGACAGTATGACCCACATGTGGCACATGCTAGCCCATGAGGGCTCTGATTTTCACGACTCAGACAGTCATAATGAATAATTTGGAAAAAATAAACTTCCAAGTTTAGAAAAATGGGAGGAAACTTAGGAATTTCCCCACGATCTCTGAGACAATAGGATGATTCCAGATTCTTTTCTCTGCCCCTTCTCCCATCCCAACAGCTTAGGTCTGGGTGAAGGAGTCGTGGGGAAGAAGGGGAAGTGGGGTTAGGGAAACAGGCTGAGTGGGTATAGCCAAAAAAGTAAAGAAGATTTACCTGCAGAAAAATGGAGAAATCAAAATCGAGGAGTGTACAGTCTCTGATGAGCAGGAGAGAAAGACACATGTCTGCTTAATGTCTCCCAAATCTTGGCAATGGTCCCTGTGTCTCCCTTCTTGTACAATCCAGAGGAAATTTTCTCAACTACTTTATGAGTTCACTTGTTTAGTAGCTCTGGAAACATTTTGAAAAGGGTGGAAATTCCCTTTAAGTATGAACATTTTTGTTTGTTTTGTCTTTTGAAGAGGTGAAATCATTTGATATGTTTATTCAGTTACTTATTGATACAAGCAAAGAAACTGATGGGCTGTGGAATCGTGGAAGCCTGTGGCTGTCTTGAGTACTCACGTACTACCCCGCTTGGAAGGGGGCACATATGTATCTCATGATGCAAAGCATACTTCATGGCAATTTAGAGTAGCAAACATGCATTTCTCTGACCTGAGTATTTTAAAGTACTTCTATGTCCATGATTTTTTGTGGAATTACTTCCTAACGAAGGTCATTCCCTTGCTCTGGCTCTCTCTGAACTATGCGAGATGTCTAACACCTCTGGTACTGCCAGCCTAATTGGTTTACTGGTTTAAAATAACTTTGGGGATGTGCTGTGAAAGAGTGAAGGTTTGAGTGGGTAATGTGTGTGACATTAAATTGCTAATCAATAGAACTCACAATCACACAATTTTCCAATAATTGGAGATATTGATATCCTCCAAAGGAAAATTTGTCTCCAAATTTAAAGCTAGGAATAAAACAAACAAACCCACAATCAGTCAAATCTATTCCAGCTCGTAGGACAGAGTAGAACTGTCCCTTTGGTTTCCTGAGGCTGTCAATCTTTGGGGTGGAACACTTTCCCTTTCTCCTGAAAGGGGCTGCTGAGTTCAAACTGCAGACTGGTTGGCAGCCCAGTGCATAACCCACTATCCCAGGAGGTCCTAGACAGCTGGAAATCACTGGAATTTAGACAAGAATTGTTACTACATGGGTTGTTTGTTTGTTTAGATTTGGGGTACATTCTTTTTTTTGATATTTTTTTAATAATTAAATCATTTTATTGGGGGCTTGTACAACTCTTATGACAATCCACACAGACATCCATGGTGTCAAGCACATTTGTACATTTGTTGCCACCATCATTCTCAAAACATTTGTTTCTACTTGAGCCCCTGGTATCAACTCCTCATTTTCCCCCCTCCCTCTACTCCCATGAACCCTTGATAATTTATAAATTATTATTATTTTGTCATATCATACACTGTCTGACGTCTCCCTTCACCCACTTCTCTGCTGTCCATCCCTCAAGGAGGTGGTTATATGTAGATCCTTGTAATTTGTTCCCCCTTTCTCCTTCACCTTCCCTCCACTCTCACAGTATCACCACTCTTACCACTGGTACTGAGGGGGTCATCTGTCCTGGATTCCCTGTGTTTCCGGTTCCTATCTGTACCAGTGTACATCCTCCAGTCCAGCCAGATTTGTAAGGTAGAATAGGGATTGTGATAGTGGTAGGGGGAGGAAGCATTCAAGAACTATGCCATACAAATTATCCATAATATCTTTGTACTAATCCTTAAAACAACAAATAAAATACTAATTATGACAGAAAAAAGAAATTCCTTCTTTTCTCCCACTTCCCCCTCTCCCACTTCCCAGCAATTTTTCTTACCTGATTCAACCACTCAAATTGAGCTTTTGAAATCCAGGAAAACAAATAGTCAATCCAGACTCATCCCCTTTTTCTCCTCATAGGCCTTTAGCTTTGCCTTTCTGAAACCTATTGCAGAAAGATTTCATAGTCAAGTCCAGAAGAGTTCTCATTAGCATAATATCATGGGCTTAGTACAAAGATGAGATTAAAGTATATTGATAACCAACTCACCCTCTTCCCCAGGATGCAAGGCTGACTGGACTGAAGGTCATTCAGCTTTTACACAACTCTTCCAGCACGCCAAGTTCTGCGCAAGGCTTAAACCTCAAATCACACAAAGTGTGCACTTGACTTGTTTCTCCCCAGTGACTCAACAAGAGTCCAAAAGTAACAGAAAAAGTTGGCTTTTAGCGTGTCTAGGAATCTCTCTATCCAAGGCTTATAGCTACTTCTGAATGGAAAAATTATTTCATTTTTAAACTCTGATGCATTCAAAGACTAGAAAAGTTTAAATAATACAATGAGTACTAAAAAAGAAGGTGTTGTAACCATTAAAAATTATAACGGAGAAAGAAAATCAATAACATGGAAAAGAATCCCGTTTTTTTTTAGTTTTGTTTAGGTTGTTGTTTTTCCACAGTATGTTTGTTTGTTTGTTTTCAATATTTTTATTGAGGACTTTTACATTTCTTATCTCAATCCATAGAGTTCCCTTTTGGTTGTTTTTGTTGTTGTTAATTTAAAAACATTTTTTGTGGCTAGTAAACCCAGGGCACCCTCAGACGTGAGGGAGCTCATCATTGTGACCCACGGGATTTTTCAGAACTAGTTAGCCAGGGCTTTCTTCTTAGTCTGGAAGTCCCAATGAAACTTGATCAGCAATATAGCAGCACACAAGTCTCTACTGACAGATGGGTGGTGACTGGTCTTGAGGTACATTGCTTGATAATCAAATCCAGGTCTTCCAAAGGAAGACAAGAATTCTACCGCTGAATTATCACAACAAGGTCCCCATATTGCATTATTTATATGTGTGTATTCACATAGACTCCAGAAAGTACAGAAACGTGTTATGAAGTAGCTAACTGAGAAAGTCGTTTTCACCCCTTTTACCTCAGAATACCCTCCACAATGACTACGTATCACTTGCATAATGGGGACAATCAAATGCTTTTAAAATAAGAAAATAGTTGCCTCCTTTTGGAAAGTGCATACTTGTACCAGGGCTTGACTTAAGTAACAGTCTGTGAGATTCCATTTCCTCATCTTCTATCTTAGTAAACCCAAGCTGTCCAGGGCAAATTTTGAAAATAAGAAAGACAAAGACCAGATAAATAAAACCAAACCTCACTCACTGCCATTGAGACAGTGCCCAACTCATAGTGACCCTTGAGGACAGAATAAAACTGCCCCTGTGAGTTTCCAAGACTGAAACTCGTTAGCAGACTAGAAAGCCCTATCTTTCTCCCCGGGAGAGACTGGCGATGTTACACGGCTGACCTTGCAGTTTGCCGCCCACGCTGTAACCACTACACCACCAGGACTCCTTCAAGATCAGATAGGCCACTCAGTTCTTCAAAGGCTTTGAAGAGAGATCAGCCTTACAACTCCATCTGAAAGGTTAGAGGCAAGAATACTTTCATAGAGGTCATTTAATAACATATTATAGACATCTTTCTACTGCTACAGAAAGAAGTAAACAAAATAAAAAAGCAGATCAAATCCTAGTGGATGCACAGGGATAATATCTGATAGAAGGGTGGGAAAGGAGATTTCAGAAATAAAAGAATGAAGGCAAGAGGGAGAAAGGAACACCAGAACTGACTGCGATTACACAACTCACTTTAATGGCAATTTCACCACGGCAGCGGGGGTGGGGTAGTGACATGCTCTAAAACTGATATGGTAATGGTTGCACAATTCTTCCTGGTATGACTGAAATATTGAATTGTATGATAGGAAAATTATGTGCCAATAAAACTGTTAAAAATCGTAGTTCAGTGTATCTACATAAGGAAAATTTTGGTTATAATCAATAGTCACCAAATCTAGCTAGCTTAATGATGGCGGGCTGAGGAAGTCAATTCACTGGGAGGAGATGGGAAAAGCTGAAGACTCTGGCTTGGGAGGACCACCAATCAGGGTAACTCTGAAGATCTAGTTAGCAGGAGCTATTAAATGATACCTTGGGGGCATCACCATTTCTCAGAAAGCAATTCACTTATTTTAGGTTCTTTCCCTTCCTGAAAGACAGCATCTGTCGGTCTTTTACTAACACCTTCTTTGGGAGGGCCTTCTTTGAGTGGAGGTCTCAGTAAGACAGCACCAATAGAGGGAAAGGTAGTTCTACAAAATGAGACCGAGTTAGAACAGGTGGTGACCAGGTAAAACCAGCGGCCCCCACTATTGATTGCCACAGGGTCTCTACCCTGTCCCTGCAGTCTCTTTTAGACTTCTCTGAGCATTTTTTCCTCTTAAAAATGTGCCATCTTATTACCCGTCTCTGCTGAATCCTACTACGTAATGTGGCATCTAGTGAGCTAAGATGGTCTTCAACAGAGGTAATAGTATAACATATCACCTCTCCCAGAAAATACTCATCTGCCTTCACCTTAACACTGATGACGTGAGAACCTTGAAAACGCAAAGCACTGTAGTCGAGGCAACTAAAGCCAAACTCACTGCCTTCACATTGATGCCAACTCATAGCAACACTGTGGGACAATGTAGAAACGCCTCCGTGAGTTTCCAAGACTGTAACTCTTTAACGGGGTAGAAAACTCCATCTTTCTCCCATTGGTAGTAGAGCCAGTGGGGAGAAATGTTGGACCAAGGAGACTCCTGGTGCCTATCAAAAGGTTGTCCCCTATCGCCAAGAACAACACTATTCAGGAGTGTAATAAAGATACAAATCATGCAAATATTTATTTCTGTCAGAATGACTCTCACACAAGTTCTGTTATCTAGGATAAAGGCGATTGTCCTCCTCTACCTGCTGCTTCTATCCTGAAGGGCAATGATGTCAGAAATAAGATAATATTTCTTATGCCTACCAGAAAGACCAGTTAATATGATTATTATTCAAATTTTTGTGCCAACAACTATTATCAAAGTTGAAAAAATTGAAAAGTTTTACCAACTTCGGCAGCCTGACACTGACAAAGCATAGAATCAATATGCATTGGCAATAACTCCTTTCCGAGTCTGTAAATCTTTATTGGTGCACACAAACTCATCTTTCCTCATGGAACTGATGAGCTTAGAGCTGTCAACCCAGTGTATAGCCCACAGAGCTACCAAACCAAAACCAAACTCCTTGCCCTCCAGTCAGTTCTAACTCATAGTGACTCTACATTAGTGGTTTTCAAACTTCCTAGTGCTGCGATCCCTTAATACAGTTCCTCATGCGGTGGTGACCCCCCAAACCATAAAATTATTTTTTATGCTACTTCATAACTAGAATTTTGCTACTAGTAGGAATCATCATGTAAATATCTGATATGCAGGATGTATTTTCATTATTACAAATTGAACATAATTAAAGCATAGTGATTGATCACAAAAATAATACGTAATTATATATTGTGAAATATTTATTTCTAATTACAAATAAATGAAAATTTGTCTTGAAGCATGGTGTAGCATGGGTAACAGTCGTAATATAACAACAGTAAGCTACATTGCTACATTTTGTGACAGTCTGCGTAAATGAAGGTTGAGAAAGCTTCTTTCTCACCAGATCAGAAATTCTCAGGGCAGTCTTTGCAAGAGCACATCGAAGATCATCTTCCACAACAAGTCTACTTCTGTATTTAGACTTGATAACCAACAAGCTGGAAACCCCTGTTTCACAAAGACGCATTGTTGGAAATGGAAGAACAAGGTGCAACACAGTCTCAGACAGAACAGGATATGACAGCAAACACTTGATCCAGAATTGTGTAACTGGCATTGTAGAGAAATCAGTTCTCGTTCCATCGCTGTTAATAAGTTTAATGAACTCTTGTATTGTCTCAGAAACATCTTCAACTGTGACTGTGAATAGGCTTCTGGCAAGTGCAAATGGGGAGTCAGGTAGATTTGGAAAGTATCATGAAATTTCATCTGCAAGCATGCACAAGTGTTCTTTCACAAAATTATCACCGTAATCTTTTGTCTGGTTCAATGTCATGTTCCCCAAAGAAAGTAGATAAGGTAGATAACATGTAAATTTTATTTTCATCCATTTTTTTTTGCCAAAACTGAAGTTTCATTTGGAATGATTGTATCTTTTCAGAAAAAATCGAGGCATGTTGCATTTGGTCCTTGCAGTGATAAATTTAACTCATTCAAGATGGCAAAGATGCCAACCAACTAAGCTATTTTCTGAAGTTCACTTTTGTCTCTGAAAAGTGCTTTGAACTGCAGTCTTGCTTTCTGATTTAAAAACGTTTTGAGTTCATCACGAAGCTCAAAAACACGTTTTGAAACTTTTCCTCTTGACAACCATCTCACTTCAATGTGAAATAGCAAAGCATTATTCAGCACATCCAACTCATTGCACAGTTGCGAAAATAGTCAACTGTTTAAAGTGCTCACCTTTACAAAATTGACAGAACTTATGACACTTTCCATTACTTCTTGTAACTCTTGTGGTAGTGTCTTTGTTGCTCATATTTGCCAATGAATCATACAGTGAATTCCGATGACTTTTAGTGACTCATTCAGTACCAAATGTTGAAATCCAGATCGACATCCTAGCATAGCTGGAGCAACATGTGCGCAACCACCACAAACTTTTCCCCAAGAGATCTTATGCTCTTTCAGAAATGAACCAACTCTGTCCAATACATCAAGTGCAGTAGTTGTCATTTCAAGAAGTTTGCAAAAAAGAAAGTTACCTTTAACGTCTCCATCTTTAATATACCTCATGCAAACCAGTAACTGTGAACAGTTTGCAACATCTATAGATTCATCAAGCTGGATGCTAAATATTGGAAGTGGAGCAGATTTAATTTCCTGGATTACTTGACCAAGAATATCAGCAGGCATGTCAACTATTCTTCTGTGAACAGTGTTGCAGAAGAATAAGAAAATTGCACTCAATTTCATAACAAATTTGTCTTTGATCATAACTTGAACAATGTCTTTGGCCACTGGCAACATTAAGTCCTCAGCAATGGTGTGAGGTTTCATAGCTCAGGTGATTCTGAGTGTCACCAAATATGAAGCTTCAGTGGCTGCTACAGTTTGTTTGTGGTACTTGCCACCAGTGTCAAGTCTGGCTATCTTGAGTCCTTCAGATTAGTTTCATAAAATAGTTGGTATCCTTGCTGGCAAAGCTCAGATGCATGCTCTCAAAATGGCATCTTAGTTTGGTAGGCTTCATAGATTCGGCTGATAGAACTTCACAATAAATAACACATTGTGGTTTCTCAATTCCTGATGTAATTATTGAGGTAAAACCATACTGTAAAAAATCCTCACTATATTTTCTTTTCTTAATGTTCTTCTCTACATGATCCATTGTCATGGGATGGTTTGCTAATGAAAATAATATATAACAATAGCTTTCATAATACAAAAGATGATACATGGCACAGTTCAGTCAATACAGTTCATTAGAGTTTCCTGTGATTTACCAGTCTCTGTGTTGTTGTTTTTTTTATATATACCTGTTACTATCACAAAGAGACCGTATTCACATCAACCCTAGTTGAATATAAAAAGATGGATCAGCATCCAGATTAAGCTCTCATGGTACAGATTTATAAATATACATATATTTTTTGTAGTATTTGATGATTTTACAGTACATGATTTTTCATTTACCCAGTAAATATAATTTATGAAGTATCATTTTACCTCCAATACTGCAGCTTTCAACACAGTAGCTGCTTTTAACAGAGTAGTAACTTTCAACACAGCAGGTGCTTTCTACATAGTAGCTGCTCTCTACACATGTGTGACTGGTCCACATAAGTACATTATGGTGCCAACTCTGACACAGACACCTGTGGTTGTACAGGGTGTATGTGATGGGGTTGGCGCAATGGTATCAGCACACCAGCAACTTGTATGTGGGTGTATCTCCCTGTGGGCAGACCTCCTGGAGACGGATAGAGGAGCGGTGTCTCACTTCCTAGGACCATTGGAAATGTGTGTTTTCCGATGGTCTTAGGCAACCCTTGTGAAAGGGTTGTTTGACCCCCAAAGGGGTCGCGACCCATAGGTTGAGAAGCACTGTTCTACAGCGGTACCAATAACTGGAAAAGACCACATTGGTTCAACCTTTTAAAAAGCATGAATGAGGAAGATACATGCAGGCCTCCCTGGATGGAATACACGGGAACCAAACGGACTACATTTGTAGAGATAGACCATGGCGGAGAGGATTAAAAGGACCACTCAGAGAAAGATGAGAGAACAAATTGTCCACATATAAGTTTGAGTTGAAGCGGAAGCAATTTAAAACAAGTTCATGAGTCAAAATGCAACATTGAGTATATCCCACCTGATTTTAAAGACCATCTCAGGAATAGACTGGGCACACCAAACACTAATGACCAAAGGCCAGCCAAAATGTGGGATGGCATCAAGGACATAGAAACTTGTTAAAAGTCATTAAATAGACATAAAGGAAAGAAAAGACTGAAATGGTTATCAGAAGAGACTCAAAAACCGACTCTTGAGCATAGACTGTTGAAGAAAATGGAAGAAAGTATGAAGGGCTAAGCAGAAGAATTCAGAGGGTGACTCCAGAAGAAGAAAAAGATTGAAATGTACAAAGACCTAGAGTTAGAACGCAAAAGGGAAGAGCGCCACCGAGTTTCTAAAACTGAGAATTGAAGCAGTACAAAGACAGGAATTCAGGCCGAATTAATAAGACTGCAAGGAACAAGGCAGATCATGACTGATGTCCAGCAGTCACTCTGTGGCTGCAAGGAGAGAACACCAAGGAGATGCGTATCTCGGCTTTATTGACTACACCAAGGCATTCCATTGTGTGGATCATCATAAAGAATGCCTAACATTGCAAAGAATAGGAATTCCAGAAAACCTAGTTACTTTTGTCTTTTTGTTAATTTGTCAAATTCTTGCATATCCTTTGGTTGTAAGGTTTTTACCAGTTACATGGTTTCCAAAACGTTCTCCCAATTCGCAGCTTGTCTTCTCGCTTACTTGATGAACCAAAGTTTTCAGACGTTTATGAGGTTTCATTGATTTATTTTTATCTTTGCTTTTTTATTGTTCTTTTATTTTGTCTTTTATCTGTGGTTTCATTAATATATTAGGCAATCCATTATTAAGAGTTAGACCTGGCAGAATTGTCCCTACTTTTGCCTCTCAGACTTTTGGTTTTAGGTTGCTCATTGAGATTCTTAGTCCACTTAATTTCACTTTTGTGTATTGTGAAAGGCATTATCCTGTTTCTTTTTTTTCCTTACTTTTTTTTTTGCATATGGAAATCCAATTTTCTCAATGCCATTTTTTGAAGAGACTCTTCTTACTCCATCAAACAGACTTGATATCTTTTATCAACAATCATTTGTCCACAAATATGTGTTTATTTCTGAGTTCTCAACTCTATTGCACTGGTAGATATATCTGCTGTTATTTTACTCCAATATCTGGCTGGTTTGTTGACTGTAAATATGACTTTTTTTCATTTTAAAAAATTATTAAAATAATTAAAAGCCCTTCAGGATCAGTGCTGAGAGTAGTGATACCGGGAGGGTAGAAAGAGAGTGGGGTAGAAAGGGGGGAACTGATTACAAGGATCTACATATAACCTCCTCCCTGGGGGATGGACAACAGAAAAGTGGGTGAAGGGAGACTTCAGACAGTGTAAGATAAGACAAAATAATAATAATTTATAAGTTATCAAGGGTTCATGAGGGAGTGGAGAGTGGGGAGGGAGGGAGAAATGAGGAGTTGATACCAAGGGTTCAAGCAAAAAGCAAATGTTTTGAGAATGATGATGGCAACAAATGTACAAGTGTGCTTGACACAATGGATGGGTGTATGGATTGTGATAAGAGTTGTACAAGCCCCAATAAAATGATTTTTAAATAAATAAATAATAATAATTAAAAGCCAAATTACTGTTAAAATTATACAGTACTATGGGATCGAACAACAGAATTTTATGTGAATGGATATAATGGATTGTGTAAGAAGATATGGCAAATGCAACTATTATAAACAAATAACAATAAGCATTCCTGGAGGGTATAGTGGATTAGGATGAGGGTACAGGGGACCTGATATTGAGGAGTTCAAGAAGAAAGGAAATGTTTTGAAACTGATTGTGGTAGCACTTGGACAACACTGCTTGATGTGATTGAACTGTGGATTATTATATCTGTAAGAGCTCCCAGTAAAATGATTTAAAAAATTTAATGAAAAAAACAAACAAAATAAAAATTATACAGTACTTCAGATAGTCCCTAAATTGTGGTCTCTACATGCCACTTCTTGCTACAAGGAGCCAGGAGCCCTGGGAAATGGCAGGTTCTGGGTCTGGGTTAGAAAATAGACAATCTGAACCAAAGTGAAGGAAATCATCGTGCTGATTAGAATGGTGTCAAAAGAATAAAGAGGTTCCCACTATTTGAGCAAGAAGTTTGAAAAATTACAACTGCCAGGAAGTGAAGCAAATGAAATATGCTAAAATCCATGATGGCATAATTACATTTAAGAAAAAAACATATTGGTAGACTTTTTAAAAACTGAGGTCTAATAAACACCACAAGCATATATAGATCTTGAAAAAAATATTTATACACCTGTGTGTGCTGCAAATAAATCTAGACATATAATGTAGGGCACACAGGGCAAAGTTATGCTAACTTCTTCTCTTCTTCTAATGCCACCCTCTAGACCATCACCAAACACCTTGAGGGACTGAGTCAGGGAATTTGAGAGCTTAGGACCACAGTCTCAAGGAACATCTGAGTCAAGTAGCAGAATATAGTCCTTGAAGACATTGTTCTACATCAGGGGTGTCAAACTGGCCGTCCACGCGCCGCATGCAGCCCCAGGGTAATTTTTTTTCAGCCCGCCATGCTATGAAGTAAAACGAAAATTTAAAATATTGTTATGAAGAAAATAGCACTTAGAGGAGATGGAGGCAATACCGTACACATAATTCCCTCGTTAACACATGAACTTCTGAAGACATGTATACATGAGGCCCAGGGCCTTTCCTGGGGGCCTGTGGATGTGCATTAACGTGCTGACTCAGTTGGAAGCGATATGCCTGCCACTCTCAGTGTCACGTCATGTACACAGATCCCAATAGTGGTAAGGTTGAAAAGAGCACTCTGGGTTGTGCTGTTATGAATCATACCTAGTGGCAGCGCTGGTTGCCATTTTTAGAGGGAAGCCATTATGATTGTGCATCACGTTTGTCAGCTGCCCAACATTTTGTGTTTTTATTAGTTACTTTGTTATATTTTCCAGTCACAGCCTAGGAGGTAACTGAAAACTAGTAGGAGGAAAGCGCTGGCAAGTTTTGGGTACAAAAGAATAATTTTAGTTTCATCGACACATTAAATAAAATAAATGTTTAAATAAAAGGAATTATATAGTGTTTTAATTATCCTATCAGTATTCTTGAATCCTCACTTCAAAATACAAATTTAACAAAATTTGTAAACGTGACGTGGCCCGCGTTTTAATTGAGTTTGACACCCCTGGTCTACCTGCTCCATTAGTGAGGCGAGGCTCCAGCTTGTAAAACTTGATTGAGATGGCCATCTAAAATACAACTATGGATCTCGTCCTTTTCTGAGCAAAAAATGAGCGAAGAAAATGAATGACAATGAATAGACTATGCAAGCCACAGCCTCCACTCTCCCGAGACCAAAAGAAATAGATGGCTCTCAGCTACCACTCCCTCCCACTCTGATCAGAAACACAGCAGAAGGTCCGGGACAGATACATGGGAAAACAAATAAAAATACAAAATGACAGGTAGACTATTTTTCTCTAAGTTTTAAATAGTCTGGTTGGTAGGAGAGAGGTGGTTTAAATACATTATGATAGAGATTGTGGAATGTTTCAATCGGTGCCTCTTCGCTGCACCATCATTTGACAAAAGTTCTAGGTACCGTTTAGGTCTACCTTTCAGATGCCCTCAAGTAAGTCTTTGATACAGAATTGAGACCGTTAGGAAAAGAGGCGGGGCATCCATTTTCCCGGATTGGGTCATAGTCGCATGACTCTGAGCTAGCACCTGAGGGCTGCTTCCGGATGCTGCAGCCTGCGTTCACTTTCCAGGATAGAAGCAGAGGTAGAACACAGAAGCTTAATTCTGCAATTGGGATCGAGAACTTTTTTCACTGGAAGCTCAGCCTCAACTCTCTGTCTTCAGTCTTCCCGTACTTATTTCAGTTATTACTAGTCCTTAACACGTCCCTTCCCCCACCCCCCCTTTTATTTTCTTAAGCCGTCTAGAATGGCATCTGTTATCTCCAAGTAAGAACAAGCCCACATATACTTTCCTAAGAGTGAACAATAGCCTTGACTTTAGAGAACATTTGCATTTCCCTGATCTGACACTATCTGCCAAAATGATGAACCAACTGGACAATGACTTTTTCATTAGCGCCAAAAAGAAATCAGTCTTTTAAGTGGGTAGGGTTTTCATAGTGGTATCTCACCACCTCATGGTTGTTCCGCAGGACTAACAAATTTTTTTAAATCTACTTTGAATTCCAAAGTTGTCTTAGCATTAGCTCACTATTTAAAGATTTACCCTTTTGCTTGTTATTATCTCCATTTGACCCTTACCCCAATCAGCAAGCATTACAAGACAAGAGCTTCCTGATATTCAATGAGTCTTATTTAGCGCCTGCTCCACCCATCCGAAGCTGAGCCTGAGAATGCTACCAGCGAAGGGCACTAATCACTGGGGAGCCTGGCTCGATTTTCTGAGGGAGGTCCCAGCTCCGGTCATAATGACAGGGCTGGGGAAGAGGGCACATAGCTCTCCTCCCCTGGGAAAATTCGCAAAGCCTGTGTTCCCAGCAAAGGATGCAAGGAAATGCGGAGATCAACAACTCCAAGCCTACTGAGTCTCTCCCTCCCTGGGTCCCAAGGGAAAAGATAAAGGAATGCATTAAGGGTCTGGGAAGGACTGGGATGTGGAGTCTGAAGACTGAGGTTTTGGGGATAAGGGACTTTAATTCCTCTAAGCTTTATTTCCTTATTGGAAAAACAGAGGTTTTAAAAAATCTACCTTGAACTAATCAAGAAATTAAAAGACTGCCATAAAAATAGAATTTTTAAGAAGGAAAAGAAGAAAATCCCACTTTCTTGGACAGATGCCATAGTCTCCCTGGTTGCTTCTGACTCTTACTAACCCTATAAGACAGAGCGGAGCCAGCTTTGTGTTTCCAAGAATTTTCATCTTTCAATGGGTAGACAGTTGCCTCCTTCTCCCAGACAAAGAGTTGAGGGTGGGTTTGAACTGTTGACTTTTCAGGTAGTAGCAGCTTAATGTGTAGCCCACTGCACTACCAAGGGCTCCTAGGAATGGTCATAGAGACAATAAGAAATAAAGCTCTTTAAAATCATATAAATGGATTATGATATGAATTACATTGAATGTGGATTCTGAGAGTGGTAAACTCTGTATTTTGATCCCTGCAGTATAGTCATCTTTTCATAGTCATGCTTGGTTCTAAAGAGCTCCCTATGAGAGTTTGATGAGTGTAGCATGGTGGCGTAGATGTATCTTTAGCTAATTTTTTAAATATCCAGAGGGTTTTGAATTTAGATAAAACTAGAACTGAAGACCTCCCTTTTCCCTCTCTGTTAGATAAACACTGTGGTGCTGTACAGCCTTTTTCAGAGTGCTTGGAAATTATTCTCTAATGATTTATCCTTTTCCAAACACACAGATAAGAACTTATTGCATTTGGCAATGACAAATTCTATCTGTTTGCCTCACAAGATTGGAAGGCCGATTCTGGGGAAGCAGGCGGCAGCTGCATTTATCATCATTTCAGGGACAGGGTGACAGTATCTTTGGATGACACCCTCCCCATCTCCAACATCTGTGAGGCGTATCCTTCCCCACCTGTACCGTGCACTTGTGAAAAAAGGTTCAGACCGTCCTTGACAACAGCTTGGAGAAGAAAGGTCCACAAGAAGCACAAAGCAATCCATCGTGATTCTACGTATCCGCCACCGCGAGGGAAGAAAGGAGGAGCCAAGAGGGAGACCCAGATTCCCTTCCCAACCCACGCGCTTCCTTGGCACCCACCACTCATCTGCCGGTGGTGATTTGCACAATGCTCTCTGGTGGGCTAGGTTTCAGACCTCCCACATGACCGACAAGGCAGAAAAACCTGTTGATCTACTTCTGAAAATCAGTCCTGCGCATTCCAATAGCCTGTTTTCTGACTGGTAATGAGGATGGTCCATGAACACACAGGATGGCATCCCATCGTGCATGGGATTGCCATAAAGGGTCACCTTGATGACAGCTAACAAGTGGAGCTTGACCCAGAGGAGCTTGTTATCCACATATTGGGTCCACTCAGGCCTCAGGAAGAAACCTGCCTGTTGGGAACTTGCCCTCTTCTCTGCCCAGAACCAAAGCAGGAGAACCCCCGAGGCCAGCCAAAAAGCAACCATGGAGGGGAATAAGACCACACCTATGCCAGAGAGTGAACACACGCCAGCACTCACATTTCCTCTGTTGGTAATTTACCTAACTCATGCTCAAGGGCAATTCCCTTAACATGGGCAGAGGCGGAGTGGGGTGAGAAATGGTTCTTGCTCATGTGGAGAGATAATGCCTGTGGGAAGATTTAACATCCTAGATTCATCATTTGCGAGGATTATAAAGACCTTCTGATTTCTAAAAGATTCAGGATGAAAAGATAAGGCCATTGAAATAGGAGAGAATGTCTCCTGCTCTATTTACTTTGAGGAGGCCAGATCAAGCCTCAGTGTGAGCTAGAGCATAAGTCCTGTAGGATTAAGGTTAGGGGAGGAAAAAAAGAAAGGTTAGAGACGGGAGTCCTCCAGGAGTTAAAGAGGACAGCCAGTAGGAAAACCAAACGGAATCTTGAACTTGCAGGAGCCAGTTGTTAGAGCCATGAAAGCCAAGCAGGGGTAGAATCTCTGCTAAAGCCAATGAAACACAAATCAAAAAGCACTAGCAGTCCCTACATTTTATGAGTCAGTAGATTAGATGAATTCATAAGGGTTGGGCTGGATTACCAGGACACAAAGAACAATGATTTAATATATTTATCAAGGCAAGGGAAGAAGGACAGTCATTTTTAGAAAATATTTTAAAAATAAGATAAGATGAAACAAACACTAAGTTCTTAGTATGTTCCCGACAGTGTTTTAGGAACATCACATGAGTTATCCCCATTAATATTCAAAGTAACCCCAGGAAGCTACTCCTAGTCCCATCCCTGTTATACCTTTAAACTTATTAACCAAGGCAAACTCTCAGAGAAGTTGAACAAACAGCCTACGATCATATATCATAAGATAACAAGCTGGAAGTCAGAACAGCACCAGATCACTGCCTTTCTAGTCCTCTAGTTTGTCCACCAGCTACATTGTACACCATTAAGTATCTGTCCTTCAGTCTTGGTGCCAAAAACACAAAAGGAGTCCAAGAAGAAATCAAGCAGGTAGACTCGGGAATTCTGAGAAGAGGTAAGGATTCTGAGGTCATCAAGCCCAACCTTCTTATCATAGAGATAAAAGAGAGTTACTTGCCCTGCGTCGCTGTGGTGGGGACCTATCACACTCACTCAGCACTCTGCTCTTCACTCCTGCCTGAGCGTATGGGAGATGCTGCTTTCCAGCTTCCTAGGAGCTAGAGGTCAATGAGCTGTGCGTGGCAGTGACATGTGCCACCTCTGCGCTGAAGCATTTAATGCTAAGGCATTTGAGAGGATGTGGGAGCTCTACATGGAGTCTCCTAACCCATTGCAATGACTCTGATAGCCACATGTCTCAGGTGACAAACTGCAAGATCCCTGAATCCTTATTCAGGCACTCATCAGGACAAGAGTGGGCTTTGCCTAAGCAAGAAATGGATCTTTATGTGGGAAGGCACGGAAATCTGGAAGGGCTTATTTGTTATCATAGCAAAGCCACCTGACACATATAGTCACGAGGTCAGTTGGTCTGTTATTTCAATGACTCCTTGTGTAACTTGTAAACCTTCTTTTTAAATTTCTTTCCCTCCAATAAACACCTCAACTCAAGTGGCTCTATTTTGCCATGTTAACACACATGAGTGAATACAGCAGCCTTGCTAGCAGTGAGTGTGCTAGTTCCTAGATGCAGGGCCAATTCCAAACAAAGTATGTGTAAGCCTGCCTCCAGCTCTCTCAGGAAAACGCTTGCCTAAGTGCCATTAGGGTGCCTTCGATTGAAAAAAAAAAAAGTCCAATCAAAAGAATGGCATCTGGGATGATCTACTAGGACAGTGAACTTCAAGGCAGAGAAGTCAGCTCAGAAAGCTATGGCAATTGTTCTGGGGGGTGGGGGGGGGTTCCCAAGGGGTTCTTTAGATGGCTTTTCTCAAAGGACACAGGACAATTGTGGGAGCTTACTGTGAAGTGGTTTGAAGAAAACTGAAAACTTCCCTGGTGAGAAACAGACCAGAAAAGGTGCACCCAGGTTTGGTTTGGTTTGTCCATCCTGACATTCGGCTCACCCTTCCAGGGTACCCAGGATACCCCATAAAACCCACAGCCCCATCTTGCCACTGAAGACTTCTGGGTGTTCCTCCAACTGAATGAACCGTGAAAGAGGTCATGAGTTGAGTCTCTGTCTCCTTTCAGTACAGTATAACGCACAGGACACAGAAACCTTTGTGTTATAAAGATTAAAAAATTTAAAGTAATAAAAGTATATTAATTCCTTGGTGAGAGCCGTCGAAAGAGCACCTGCAGAAGTAAACAAACCTCAGTGGAGGAGAGGTCAGGAAACAATGGCTTCACCTTTTGATACGTTTGTTTAATAAACATTTCCATGAGTCTGTAAGCAATCCCTTTTTACTTACTTTGCTCAAAATCTCTCTAATGCAAAGAAATGGCATGAAATGGTAGTACTGGGACATAATGAAAAGTGGACAGTAAGTGACACAAGTCATAAAGTCCACACCCTCTCCACACGAAGCTTCCTGGGATCCCTCAGACCGTCCAGGAAAGCCCCGAACACACTGCCACTGCGCTGATCCTGAAGCAGGACTACCCTAGAGGGCAGAGCAGAAGAGCCCCTCTGGGTTTCAGAGACTGTAGAGAGGCTGTCTTACCTTGCTCCCCAGAGTGGCTGGTAGTTTCTAAATGTCAACCTTCTGGTGAGTGTAACCCTCTACACCACCAGGGCCCCTGGTGACTTTGATTTTATACACAGTTCTAACAAAGGGTTCGTTTTTGTAGGTCATAAAATATTGGACTTATTCATATTTCTAGAAACAGACACGTAGGATATTATATATATATGTATGTATGTATATATATATAAAACAGCTGAGAGAGATTTTAGTAAACATAATCATAAATCAGTTGAGGAAAACAATCCGTGGTCAGAGTGACAACTGGTGTCAGTTTTCTGTACCAGTGTCTAAGCCAAAGGAAGGATGTGTGTAACACTTGTGGAAACCTATTCCTCCACATGGTGATTTTCTTGTTTTAAGTTTGGAGTTCAAAACGAGAACTTCACGTTCTTTAAGCTATCAAAAATATAAAGAGGAGACCAAGAGATAAAGAGGTTAAACCATTTCATAATTTTATACTGAGGAACTACTTTTCTCTACCTTCAAGTTACCCTATTTAAGGTTTTGGTTTTTTTTGCAATGACTATGTGTTACTTTTGCCACATTTGCCAGCCTTTCAGTCAGTAGGCAAGTACAAACTGCTTGTGCCCCAGGCAGATGGATATTGGGCCTCCACTCAAGTGTTTCCTCAATGCAAGAACTTTTGTTCTACTAACACTGCACTCAATATTGCTCACCTGTCCTGACACAATCACTGAAGACAAAATGGATGCAGAAGCAAATGTGGTGACGAAAGTTGATGGTACCCGGCTATCAAAAGATATAATGTCTGGGTTTTATTTTATTTATTTCTAAATGTTTGATTTATTTTCCCCAAGAACAATATTATGCTCCATTAGACAGAAGTTTTCTTCAAAGAACATCAAAGTATATTAATTCCTTAAGGTTATTTGTCCAAAATTAAAAATTCATAGTTCTGTTGGCATTTGTGTCACTTAGGGAATATATTCAGAGATAGTATAGTGTAAAATTTAGTAACACAAGAAGCTCACAATTGACAAGGTGTTTTTATGTATATAGTTTCATTGGCTATATAAGATGATCCTGTGATTTAAATAACTGAAGGCTTATCTTTAGGTCAGAGCAGCCTTTACCTTTCATTGTTGTACCTACTGTCAGTAAATTAATTCGGATTCATAGTGACACTTTCTAGAATTTCTGAGGCTGGACTCTTTATGGAAACAGACAGTCTCAGTTTTCTTCCTGGGAATGGCTGGTGAGTTTGTGAAGGAGGGGGAGTGCGGAGTGGGGACCCAAAGCCCATCTGTAGGCAACTGGACACCACCTTACAGAAGGCTCACAGGGAGGAGAGGAGCCAGTCAGGTGCAACGTAGCAATGATGAAACATACAGCTTTCCTCTAATTCTTAAATGCTTCCTCCCTACCACTATCATGATCCCAATTCTACCTCACAAATCCAGCTATACCAAAGGATGTACACTGGTGCAGACAGGAACCGGACACACAGGGAATCCAGGGTGGATGATCCCTTCAGGACCATTGGTGAGAGTGGTGATATTGGGAGGGTAGTGGGAGGGTGAGGTAGAGAGGGGGAACCAATTGCAAGGCTCTACATACAACCTCTTCCCTGGGGGATGGACAACAGAAAAGTGGGTGAAGGGAGATGTCAGACAGGGCAAGATATGACAAAATAATAATAATTCATAAATTATCAGGGCCTCATAAGGGAGAGGGGAGCGGGAAGGGAGGGGGGGAAATGAGCTGATACCAAGGGCTTAAGCAGAAAGCAAATGTTTTGAGAATGATAAGGGTAACAAATGTACAAATGTTCTTGACACAAAGGACGGATGTGTGGATTGTGTTGAGTTGTACGAGCTCCCAATAAAATGATTTTAAAAACAAATATATATATATATATATAATCCAAAAAATTGCTTGTGCCCCTAGGACCCTAATTTCATGACACAAAAGATTTTGTTGGGTTTTTTTTTTTTCAAAGAATGAATTCAGATGGATAAAAGTTCACATAAAAAGTAACCAAAAAGGAGTGAACAACTCTCCTGGTCTCCGCTCATGCATTGCCAAAGGAAACCCCACCCCGCGCTGTGGAGTCTGTCTGACTCATAAACACTGCTTCAAACCAAACGTCTGTTCCTTTTCTTAGGTGTTAGAAGAAGATGGTTCTGACTCCAGGCCCACCATGAACGAGCTCATAAATTCATATTGTGATTGTGTGCGACTTTTAGAAGTAATGATGTATTGATTAATCCGAATGAATAGACAATCGGTTCTACTGGTGTATGCAGTTCACGAATCGAAAAACAAGTTGAGCTACTTTTTACATCTGGGTGAGTTGAACCTTGGATAGACCAAATGAGATCATTGTTCTTCTGAATTGGATAATTACATTGGTATTTACATAAGAACACTGATAGCATCGGGTTGCATGGAGCTATGACCAAGCTCATAAGCCTGTGGCCTCATAAATTAGTCCAAAGTTGAGGACGCCGTTGAAGATGGACTTTTTTTCTCTATTGCCGTATGGGAGTTCCAGGGTTGACAAAGTCTGTCCTGGTTCATGGTTCATCCTGGGCACTAAACAATCGAGCAGATGCCAAGTAAACAACAGAGAGGCTTGTACTGGTCCATTCTTGCTAAACATCAGTCAACCTTGGTCATTACCTTTTTAAAACCTGGAGAGATGCATTAGCTGTAGATTATCTTTCATCAAAGGGCCAATCATTGGGTGATAAATCTTATAAATAGAATGGATAGGCATAAAAATGAATATAGAATTAGATAGTGCTTCAATTTTCCCTATTTTGCTTTAAAAAAAAAAGACCATCATGAGGGATACAGACCACCAGGAGCAGATTTTACTTTGAGCCTTCAGGCCCAGGGGAAATAAAAATACTGGCATGATTTCTTTTTTTAAGTTGCCAGCCATGCTGGGTGATAAATACCTCTAGCCAAACCGTAATTCCTACATTATATTTTTTTTTAATTGAAGTATGAGACAAGAGGAAAAGGAAATCTCTCACTCTAATTTAGGTGCCATATAAAGTAAATTATCCTTCATGAATCTTTGGAAGGAGAGAAAACAATCCCAACTCATCGAGGAGAAAAATGAGACTATACAGTGTTTAAAATCTTTCTCAAAACGTGGGAGACAGCTTGCATCACAGGAGTATTTAAAGGAGAAATTTAAAAGGGTATATGCTTAGAAGTTCTTTTAACGGTAAAGTGTATCATTGTTAAGTTGGTTGCTAGCTATCATCCTAATCATGCCTTCCTGCTGATCCTACACCCTCGCATGATGGGCTGGGGATCAAACGGCCGTGACCACAGGATTTCCACTAGCTGGTTTTCAGAAGTAAGTCGCCAGGTCTTTGTTCCTAGTTTACTTTGTCTAAAGGCTTCATCCAAACCTGTTCAGCACCATGCTCACATGCAACCCTCGCATGTGGCTGCATGTGAGGTCCATTGCTAGGACTCAAACCCAGGTCTCCTGCCTGGAAGAAAAGAATCCAAATGGTACCAGGCCATCTCTCCAATTGAAGTTTCTTTTCCCTGCTCGGTAAGAACAAGGAAGCAGGGAGTCAAGTTCAGCACGCAAGCAACCAAAAAGAAAAGAAAAATATTGCCTGTCATCAAGTTGTAGCTAACTCACAGAGACCCTATAGAACAGGGTAGAACTGCCCCCTGGGAGTTTCCGAAATGGTACCTCTTTCGGAGAGTAGAAAACACCGTCTCTCTTCAGTGGACTGGCTGGTGGTTTTGAACTGCTGACCATGAGGATGGCAGCCCAACACATAACCACTACACTACAAGGGCTCCTATGCCACAGAAACAAGGTTTATTAAAAGTGAAGTGAAAGAGGGATATATGGAGGCAATGGAACACCTGGGTCTCTGAGTCATGGATAGTCGACCATTCAGTCTGCTTCGTTATTGGGTGCAGCTGTCGGGCGCAATGAGCTGGGACACCAGGTACCCTGTAGAGGAGACCGTGTGGAATATTTCCAGCTTAAGCAATAAGATGTTGGGGTGTGCTAAGGACTAACATGTGTGTCCTAACTTGGGACAGTTCCTGCCAGATTTCACCCAGAATGGAGCTAGGAGGAAATCAGCCTTGGCTCCACTCTGTCTCACGACCACTGAACCACCTAACTCCTCAACGGCCAAGGCTCAGCAGCAGATACATGTGTGAATGGAACTTGCCGAGACCTCCAAGAGAGCAATAGCGATGTGATGATAAATAGCAGGGGGTGGGGAGGAGGCAATGGGGATTGGAAAGGGTCCCAGTTTAAAGCGGACAATAGCACCATGAGAAAAATTCAGGCCCAGTACTCCCAAAGCTTCCCGTTCTTTTTTTTCCCTTTCTTTTTTAATAATTTTATTGGGGACTCATACAACTCTTATCACAATCCATTCATCCATCCACTGTGTCAAGCATATTTGTACATTTGTTGTCCTCATTCTCAAAACATTTGCTTTCTACCTGAGCCCTTGGTATTAGCTCCTCATTTTCTCCCCTCCCTTCCCGCTCCCCCACCTTCATGAACCCTTGATAATTTATAAATTATTATTTTATCATATCTTACACTGTCTGGCATCTCCCCTCACCCACTTTTCTGACTCCGTCCCCCAGGGAGGAGGTTATGTGTAGATCCCTGTAATTGGTTCCCCTTTTCTACCCCACCCTCTCTTCACCCTCCTGGTAAGCGTCCCATTCTAAGGGCAACACAGGCATTTCTTTCAAATTTTCAGATGTTAACAAAACAATAATAATGAACAAGTGTAATCATTTGTATTTACGCGATCATTATTTTTT
Source organism: Tenrec ecaudatus (assembly GCF_050624435.1). NCBI lineage: Eukaryota > Metazoa > Chordata > Mammalia > Afrosoricida > Tenrecidae > Tenrec > Tenrec ecaudatus. The sequence goes on from NC_134545.1 coordinate 71,571,549, forward strand.
TACTATTCCTTAAAGTCTATTTTGAACCAAACAATCATTGGACTTAGTTCACAGAGAATGTCTGCCCTGAGCATGGCCCTACTTAAAAGATTCTCTCTATGGGATCTGCGTGCCAGAGCATGTGGTTGGTCTAAGCACGGAAGACGAAGTACCTGTCTTCAAAGAGATTTCAGCATAATACGAAAGAGAGACGGTGACCAAGTAATTATAATACAACCCTACAAGCATTTCTGGGGTACAACACTCAGACTCTCTGCTCCATAAGGCACCTCATCCTCCAGCAGGAGAGCCTGGACAGGTTCACTTGGCAACAGACAAGCCTTTCTGAGACCTAGACTCAGAACTGACCCACTGCAAGGTCCCCTGCATTTTGCCGGCTAGAAGGCTTCACTGCCCTTCACGAGGGCCGTCCAGATTCAAGGGAAGAAAAGAGAGTCTCAATCTCTCCACGGCAAGAGCCGCAAATCCACGTAGCAGAAACATACAGGGAAAGTCAAAGAATTGAAGCCATTTTACCATACTATTTCACCTGAGAAGAAGGCCTGGCAGGTGCAAAGATCTGACTATAAAAGAAAGAAAAGGGAGCTTGGAAAACTTGACGTTTGGGGTTTAGTTGTTGTTGTTGTTGTTGTTTTATTATGTTTTGTTTTGGTTTGGTTTTTTTTGGCAAGGCAGGAGCAGAGAGGGTCAAAGAGACACTTAGAAAAGGCATGGTGAGAGAGGACAGACCCTATTAGGGACACAGCCCAGAGAAACAGAAAGGGGAAAATCCATTCCCCATGCTGACTCATTATGTGGGGAATGCAAGATAGATTCCATATTAATACAGTACAAGGCAGAACATAAGTACCCGACATAAATGTCCTGGGGACTTGGGAAAGGAAACACCCTGTGGAGGTTGGGGACATTTGGAAGGCTTGATGAAAGAGGTAGGATTCTAGCTGAACTTGGGAGGACAAAACTGGTTTTGACAACCAGACATAAAGAACTAGCATTAGCCAAGAGAAAGGATGTGGAGGGGGGCCCTTGTGGTCGTGTGGGTGCAGGTTGGGTTGCTCATCACGTGGGCAGCAGTTCAAAACCAGGAGTCATTCTGTGGGAGAAAGACAAAGTTTGCTCCTCCCAATAAAGTTACAGACTTGGAAACCCATAAGGGGAGTGAAATGGCATGTACCAATAAAACTGTTAAAATAAAATATAGTATCTCCAAAAAAAAAAAAAAGAACTAGGAGCCTAGGGGCAAAGAAGGGATGCTGTGTTTTCATTGTTCCCCTTTCAAGGAGAAAACAAATAATTTTGGTTAAGAGTCCCGGTTCACACATGATATGATTTTTTTGTTCTTTGATGCCTGATACTGATCCCTCAACCCTCGTGATCACACAGACTGGTGTGCTTCTTCTATGTGGGCTTTGTTGCTTCTGAGCTAGATGGCCGCTTGTTTACCTTCAAACCTTTAAGACTCCAGATGCTATATCTTTTGATAGCCAGGCACTCTCAGCTTTCTTCATCACATTTGCTTATGCACACATTTGTCTTCAGTGATCATGTCGGGGAGGTGAGCATCATGGAATGCCAGTTTAATAGAACAAAGTGTTCTTGCATTGAGGGAGTACTTCAGTGGAGGCCCAAAGTCCATATGCTACCTTAATACTATACATGTAAATATATGCACATAGATCTATTTCCCCACCATCTTACACAGCGGTCAGTATGAAAACAATAATTTATAATTGGTCAAAGGAAGGGAAGGGATAAAAGAGGAGCTGATACTAAGGACTCAAATAGAAAGTAAGTGTTTAGAAAATGATGATGGCAACATATGTACAAGTATGCTTGATTCGATTAATATATGGAATGTTATAAGAGTTGTAAGAGCCTCCAATAATATGATTTTTTTATAATGGTTTTTTTCCTGAAGGCTATTTTTTTTCTCTCCTAAGGTCCTAAATCAACATATTACTTCTTGATCAGAACACTTTCTTCACATGCATCCATAGTGGCACAGTGCTGAATGTTTAATATCTGTCTTCTCAGGAATAAAAAAAAACCCTGGTTTATAACATTTGCCAATTTCTATGACACAAATACTGCGACGGTGGCTGATTTCATGGTTAGGATGATCAATACACAAGTGACTGTGATGAAGCAACCGGGGTCCAAACACAGCATTCTGGATCCACCTCTCTGGTGACCTGGGAGGCATTGCGGCAGTATAGTCTCAGATGTTGCCTAGGAGCTAGCCACACAATGTGAACTACAGCATCCAAGTGGATGTCAAAGCCACATCCTGCTGGTATGGATGGTTTTGTTCTAAGTATAGAACTATTAAAAATAGTATAATTATATATTATAACTAAATATTCATTAAGAATAGTACAAATGGTTTTGAAGCTTTTCTTTACATCAGCTACCCTTCTGAGGTCAGGTCAGTCTGGAAAAGCAACCAGGATATATGTGTAAAATTACAAACAATATTAAAAACAGCTCCAGAATATTCTCTGCAGTTCTCAGGGACCTCGCTTCCTGGCAGAGTTCCAAGAAGCTCTGGTTACTCTACTGGGCAGACAGGAAACTTCGCCTTGTCCGTCAACAGTTCCAGTCTCTGCCCTGCCCTCTTGTGGTTTCAATGGCTACCATACTTGAATGGTCATGAATTTCAGCCTTCTCTTCAAAAGTCTTCTAGTTGTTGAAACTCTTCTCCGTGAGCTGCGGAGAGAATCCTTTCTGTACCAATGGGAACAACTGCTAGTGGAGCCCAACCTCTCTGAAGAAAGGAAGAAAAAATTCTCCACGGGCCCAAAGGAGAAGGCAATTAAAACTCTAAACTCACTGCCTTCAAGTCTATTCTGACTCAGAGTGGCCCGACTGCAGAGGATCCAACTGCCACTGATGCGCTTCCAAGGTGTAACTCTTTATAGGCATGGAAAGCCTTGTCTGTCTCCTGTGGAGCAGCTGGTGAGCTCGAACTGCCGAACAAGCCACCCCACAAGAAACCCACGATGCCACCAAATTAGTCAAAAGCATCCCTGGCTGCAGGAAGCCTGGGTGCCAGGATTCTCTTCTTCCTAGGATTATTCTCTAGCATTCAAATAGGAGGTCATTCTTGTCCTTCAATTTCAGTCTCCTACGGTTGGATCCTAGGGATAGAACCGGTGTCTCAAGGGTTTTGTATTATCACTTTTTTCAAGGTTTCCATTCCATCTTGATGTAAACAGAACTGCGCTGAGAGCAGTTGCCCAAGAACTCGTCCAGAATCTGTGGGCTCCTCTCTTCCCGGTCGGCCATGTGCTTGCACTAAAAGGTTGAGATTGTCTCCGTTTTTGCTGCCTGCTGTGACTTGCCCTTTCAGCCCGTGGAAAAGGTAAGCGTCTTGCTCTTCAAGGAGGAAAAGAAGAGAACAGCAAAGGGCTCACCACAGAAAGGTTTAAGGAAAGCGTCAGTATGGAAGAATTGAAGAGTGGCAGCTCCTCGTCTCCCTGCCCTAGCCAAGAAGGCTAGATTTTTATAACATTCACCACACGGCTGCTTCCTTTTGGAGCCGTGTGAGGGTGGGGGCATCTCTCCAGTTCTCACCAAGGGTCTGCATAATAGAATCTCGTCTAGGCAACATAGAGGGGAAAACAAACAAGCAGACAAACTGTTATAGGGGCAACTGTGTAAGCTGCAGGGGGCTCCTGAAGTTGTTAATTCTTAACACGGTGACATTAATGGCTGGAACAAGGTCTTCTCCGACTTCCTCCCCCTTTTCTGGCACAGAGTACTTGACGACCATCTTTATCTGTCTTCTGGAAAATGTGGTGTTGGGGTCACATTCTATGCCTCTCTGCATCTTCAGCACCATTCTATAGGTTGACACATAGAATCCTAACTCTATCAACGTCACAACTGAGGGTTAAGAAAGTCCATAGAGTCCAGCCGTTAGGACACAGAGCAATTCAGTGTCATTGGTACCAATTGGCCCAGCCTTTCACATAGACCCCCAGGCCCACTGTACCCACCATGAGGCTCCAGGGTTCCTAGCAAGGAAAAAGAGAGTGTTGGCATCAGGAGGGCACCCCCTCCTCCCCCCCATCCCCTTGCAGAAACTATGCTATCCTGAAACCTTTTGAAGTAATATTAAATAATTTGGAAGCACCATGGTTGGGTTTTATGATCAGCAAATCCCTTTTATCGTCCCAAGGAGATCTCAATCAGAGGAATGTGCAGGCCAACCTGTGACTGACTGGAAAGGAAATTTTTGGAAAGAGATATGGTCCATGATTCTAAAGAGGTCTTTCAAGATCTCAGTCAACTTCAAGAGGCTTGGTTAGCAGAAGCACGCGTTCCTGATGATGAACAATTTGTCCTGAGTTTCCAGTTGGATAACTTGGTGCTGCTGCCCTACCTCCAACCAAAATCAAAGGGGATTACACAGCTCCCCCTCTGAGCTCCTGTTCTGCAGCCAGGAGCAGGATCTCAGTGCTAACTATAGAGAAATGTGCCTTACAGCTAGTGTGCTGTTCACGCTGAGTTTTGATCATGTCATATGGCCCTCCTAGCCAGAGTTCCTTCTCACTCAAATCCGATGCTATGAAATTGATTCCAACTCATAGAACCCTGAAGGACAGTGTTTGCCAGTTTGTCATATTGTGGTGGTTTATGTGCTGCTTTGATGCTGAAGGCCATGGCACTGGTATTTCAAATTCCAGCAGGGTCACCAAAAGTACACTGGTTTCCGCAGAGCTTCCAGACTAACAACAGAATAAATACAAGGAATAGGCTGTCCGCTTCCGAGTCATGAGCCGCTGAAAACCCTACAGAAAGCATCAGTTACTGAAAACCTCATGAATAGAAGTAAAACATTGTCAAAGGCAGTACCAGAAGATGAGCCTCTAAGGTTGGAAGGCACTCAAAATAAGACTGAGGAAGAGCTGCCTCCTCAAAGGACAGTCAACCATACTGACAAGGACGGAATAAAACCTGCTGGAGTAAAGCCTTGGGGACCTGCCTTTGCTGATGGGGCACAACTCAGCTGCAGACATCGATTGATAATTGGAATTTAGAATGTATGAAGCGTGAATCTGAAAACTTGGAAGTCATCAAAAATGAAATGGAACACATAAATATTGATATTCTAGGTTTTAGTGAGCTGACATGGGCTGGTATTGCCATGTTGAATGAGAAAATAATATAGTTTGCTATGCCGAGAATAATGTAATCAATAATAATGGTGTTGCAATAATCATCAAAAGGGACAAGATCTATCTTGGAACACAATGCTGCCTCTGATAGGATCATATATATACACATTCAAGGAAATCTAATCAATACAACTATTACTCAAATTTATGCATCAACTACTAAAGCTAATGATGAGAAAATTGAATTCTACCAACATCTTCTTTCAGAAATTAATGGAATTTTCAATCCAGATACATTGATAAACATTGGTGATTGGAAAGCAAACATTGGAAACAAAGAGAAAGGACCAGTAGTTAGAAAATATGGTCTTGGTAATAGAAATGAAGCTGGACATTGCATGGTAGAGTCTTTCAAGATCAATAACTTCTTCAGGGAAAATACCTTTCTTCAACAACACAAAAGATGACCACAACATAGACTTCTTCATATGGGATACAAGAAATCAAATTGACTCCATCAGTGGGAAGAGACGATGGAGAAGCTCAATATCAGCAGCTAAAACAAGGTGGGGAGATGACTGTGGAACAGACCATCGATTGCACATATGTACATCTAGATTGAAGTTGAAGAAAATTAAAACAAGTCCATGAGAGCCAAACGATAGCCTTTGCTCTATCCCACCTGAATTTCAAGAACAGCTTTGATGCATTAAACACTAATGATGGAAGACCCAATGAACTGTGGGGTGACATTAACAACATCACACATAAAGAAAGAAAAAAGTCATTAAAAATGCAGGCAAGTCATATATCACCACCAGCAGCACCTACTGAATGTTAGCAGTGATGGTGGTGGGGATGGGCTCACCGAGAAAGACCGGAGGAACTCAGCCCTGATTGCACCCCACGAACAAGACTTCTCTCCTGTAGTACACTCACCAACAATAGCACCAGCAGCAGCCACCACACCAACCCATCCAACCTGTATCATGCCAGACTTTGCTAAGGTCACCTTGCCACTCCAGCAAAATATTCTGCTTCAGAAAATACAGAATCAGGTGAACCCAAGATAAAAGTATCAAATCTCCCAACAACACAGTGAGGAAAGACTTCTTTCATTCTCAGAGACCATCTAGTATCTTCAATCTGTTTTAGTTACCATCATGTGTGTGTCGGAGCAGACTTGTATGAATACTTCATAAAGCTTGGTTCCTTACAGATCACTGTTGTCATTGGGATCTTTAGTGAGTAGGAGTTCTTGCTTATTAACAATGTTGCAGGATAACTGATGTCTTTTGTGACATGTCCAGGCAGCAAATTAGTCTTTAAGTCAATATGGTCTTCATAGACACCTATCCCATGCCAGATGTTGTGGTTATATTGAGTATTGAAATAAAGCCAGAGTGATGAAAATAATTTTAAAAGAAAAAAATTAAAGAAAAAGATGATCAAAATGGATGTCAGAAGAGACTCCAAAACTTGTTCTTAATTGTAGAGTAGCTAAGGCACATGAAAGAAATAATGAAGTCAAAGAACTAAATAAAAAATTTCAAAGGGTTTTTTTTTTCTTTCAAGTACCATCACTTAAACCTGTGGAGTGGCAGCATGGAGGAGTCTGAGGTCTGTGTGATTGAGTGGTAGCTGGAAGGACAGAGCCTAAGTGATCAAAACCGAAGACTGAAGTATAAGGAAGTACAAGTTCATGCTGCCTAGAAAACTCTGTTCTTCATAACATGACACCAGAATGCCACTGATTCATAAGTGTTTCACTGAATTCTGTGGGTGGAACACCAGAATGCCTAGCTCTTGTTTGCATCTATGATCTTCCTTTCTATAATGTTCTGGGTCCTATTGAAACATTTCAGTGTAAATAAATTACTGCAATGTTGATGCCAAGAGAAAAGCCATCATCATGTTAATGCTGATCACACGATGGAGACCAGCATGGTAACAGTTTTGTTTTGTTAAATAAACTATCATGCCCTTTATGACAGTTTGCTAAAAATATATTTTTTTTAATTCTAAGGGCAGCTGGAGACGATAAAGTATAATGAAACATGCAGAGACCTAGAGTTAGAAACCAAAAAGAAAGTGCTCATCATCTCTTAAACTAAAAGAACTCATGAAAAAATCCAAGCCTCAAATTGCAATACTGAAAGAATCGATGTGCAAAATATTGAAAAATGCAGGAAGCATCAAAAAGAAGATGGAAAGAATACACAGAGTCGTCATACCAAATAGAACTAGTTGACATTCAGCCATGTAAAGAGGTAGTACAGATATGTGCAAAAGTCAATGGTACTGAAAGAAGTAGTCCAAGCTGCAATTAAAGCATTAGACAAAAACAAGGAATCTGGAATTAACGGAATACCGATAGAAATGCTTCAACAAGCTGATGAAGCACTCATTTGTCTAGGCTAAGAAATTTGAAAAGCAGCTAATTGGCCCACTGACTGGAAAAGATTCATATTTGTACACATTCCAAAGGAAAGTGACCTGACAGCCCACTGACTGGAAAAGATTCATATTTGTACACATTCCAAAGGAAAGTGACCTGACAGAATTAATGTAAGAGAACAATGTCATTGATATCATATGCAAGTAAAATTTTTCTGGAGATCATCCAATAATAGTTGTAGCAGTACATTGAAAAGGAGCTGCCAGCAGTTCAGGCTGGACTAAGAAAAGGCCATGCAACAAGGGATATATATCATTGTTGATGTCAGATGGATCTTGGCTGAAAGCAGAGTACCAGAAAGAAGTTTACTTCAGTTTTATTGATGATGCATGGCATTCAACTGTGTGGATTACAACAAACTATGGCTATCCTGAGGATCAATGGAAATCCCATCACACTACATTATGCATATGTGGCCCTGTGCATGAATCAAGAGGCAGTTGTTCAAACATAACAAGAGAATACCGCATAGTTTAAATTCAGGAGGGTGTGCGTCCAGTTGTAGTCTCTCGCCATACTTTTTCTTTCTTTTTTTTTTTTTTGGCGGTGTGGGGGTGGGGCTTAATTGTGTTTATTTTCTAATCTGTAGGGAATTGAGTTCACTTGGGCTTCACCAGGTCTTGGACATAGTGAAATTATTCATTCTCTCTCACTGCCGTTGACTCAATGCTGACTCATAGCAACCTTATAGGACAGGGTCGAATTGCCCCTGTTGGTTCTGGGACTGTAACTTAAAAAAAAAATAATTTTATTGGGGGTTTGTACAACTCTTATCACAATCCATACTTCCATCCATTGTCTCACCATACTTTTTCAATCTGTATATTGAGTAGCTCATCAGAAAAACTGGATCATATGAAGAAGAATTTGGCATCAGGATAGGAGGAAGGCTTATAAACAATCTCCAATATGCAGATAGCACAACCTTGCTTACTGAAAGTGAGAACGACTTGAATCACTTGCTGATGAAGATCAAGGATTGAATCTTCAGTGTGGATTGTTGCCCACTCTATGGTTCTCAGATAATAAACCATCACTACCCTTGGAGGAGGAAAATAAGTAACAGGGCTGAGGACTTGAAGTCACATCTTTGGATCCAACTGCAGCATTCATGCTATTCTGACATATAGTAGATGCTCAACATATGCTGAATGAATAAACTCTCCTCTAACTCTGGCCTTAGAAAACTCACGTTGATTTTTCATGACATCCCTTGCCTTAAATATCACTAGGCAACTACTAAGTATATCAAAGAAATCAACCATCTGGTTCTCATAGAAAGTGGTGTGGAGCACTTGTTCCCTAGACACAAAGCACATCTGTAGGCAACTGACATCCCCTTCCAGAAAGGTTGCAGGGAGGAGATGAGTCAGTGCAGTATAGCACCAATGAAACACAACTTTCTTCTAGTTCTTTAATGCTTCCTCCCCACCACTATCATGATCCCAATTCTACCTTACAAATCTGACTGGACCAGAGGATGTACGCTGGTACAGATCAGAGCTGGAAACACAGGGAATCCAGGACAAATAAACCCCTCAGGACCAACAATGAGAGTAGCGATACCAGGAGGGGGAGGGAAGGTGGGGGAGAAGGGGGGAACTGATCACAATTGTCTACCTATAACCCCCTCCCTGGGGGGTGACAACAGAAAAGTGGGTAAAAGGAGACACTGGACAGTGTAAGACATGAAAAAATAATAAAAAATTTTAAACTATCAAGGGTTCATGAGGGTGTGGGGGGGATGAGGAGCTGATACCAAGGGCTCAAATAGAAAAAAAATGTTTTGAGAATGATGATGGCAACAAATATACAATGTGCTTGACACGATGGCTATATGTATGGATGGTGATAAGAGTTGTACGAGCTCCCAATAAAAATGATTTTTTTAAAAATAAGAAGGAAATGGTATGGAGGCTGAACAATGGAAACAAGTCCCTGAAATGGTAGGGGGAAAACAGAGGGCACATAGGGCCAAGACAGGCATTGCCCGTGCACACAGTCAGCAGGCAGAGCAGTCTGGTGTGATAAGGCCCACTTAACCTTAGTTACATGCCAATGTTCTGAACAAGTTTTTGCTCATGAAACCCTCCTGAATGTTTCAAATTGTATCGACTCCATTGCACACTTTGAAAGATGATACCTGATTTTATTATCCTTATTATATTAAAGAAAAACATTATCTAAACTTCAGTATACTATATATGTGTTTATTTATGTTTATATTGGGGCACAAACCTTGAGCTGCAAGATCAGATTATTAAATTTAAGGAAAGTCTTCCCGCAGGCTTCAATTTCCCAAACCAACTTGATAATCCAACCAGCCAACCACATCAGATTTGGTGTTACAGAACATCTGACTTCATTGTGTTGTTATTTTCAATGGCATCCAGACATTTAAGGAGCCTTCCAAGATCCTGTAGGAAATGCCTTTGTCTTTCTAGTCCATGTTTCCATACCCTTCTGGAAGCCTTCTCATAAACCTTATCCGCATGATAACTCCCAGCTTGAACATTTCCAGTTTAACTGGTCAGGGAAGGCATGGAGCCTTTACTCTCCGCTTCCACCTGGATAAAACGAGATGTGGCCACTTCATTTGCTTTGTTATTACTGCCGGAGGAAGGCATTCTAGATTCCTCCTTCACTGTTCCTTACATCAAGTCCCTAGCAAGGTTCCAGACGGGTGAGTTCTTGGGCTAACTGTGCTGGAGTGAAACTTAATAGGGCTCTTTATCCAACTCTCTGTAACTCCCACCAAATGATTGGGAGGAGCTATGCAAATAGGCCACGTGTCGCGCTAATAGAGTGGACTGGTCAACTTTCATTGCCATCACCCTGGTTATGGAGCTTAGTGGTTACAAGTTAGGCTGGTAACTGAGGTCGGAAGTTCTAAACCACCAGTTGTTCATAAGGGGAGAGAGGAGGCTTTCTGCTTGAATAAAGAGTTGCTTTCTCAGAAACCCACAGGGACAGTGCAACGCTGTCCTATAGGGTCACCAGGAGGCAGGTTTCTTAGTTTACCATGGCTGTAAGGGTGAACCATTTCTGAAACAGCAGCAAAGGAAGGAGAAACCCTGAGGACCTTTGAAGGGCATGTTCAAGTTCTCTGTGTGAAATGGTGAAGGCATCCAAGACCAGATGCGCCACAGACTGGGACTCAAAGGAGCCTGTGTTCTCATCCGGCCTGACACCATGGAACGGTGGAGCAGAGTAACAGGTAGTCTGGCTTCCTGGTCCCTGGAGGCAAAAGCCAAGGAACCACATGGCGGAAAGACTAAGGACTAGAAGAGAGACATGGCTACCACATGGCTGAGAGACTGAGATCCAGAGAGAGAACTGGCTGTTGACTGTGAAGACCAATGACAGTCTCCTTACTGTATGCCAGTCCTGACTTGTGACAACCTAGTAACTCTCCTAATCGACTCCCTTAACCGTGAGTGTTGTCTGTGAGTTCTGTTGTCCATTGCACTGGATGGTTGAGCCCAGCATAGATTGTATTGGGGTGTGGGAAGAACGGAGGGTGTCAGAATAGAAAAAAGAAGGATGGAGTGTGGACCATGACCTCTGCCTCATGGCAAGAGGAATGCTAGAGGAGCCCAGGTACGTCTGCCTTCACATCCAGGAGGGTTTACTGAACCCTGAGTTCTTGGGCTAACATGTCTTTCTTTTTTTAAAAAACAATTTATTAGGGGCTCATACAACTCTTATCACAGTCCATACATATACATACACCGATGAAGAACACAGCTTTCCCCCAGATCCTGGATGCTTCCTCCCCACAACTACCATGATCCGAATTCTACCTTGCAGGGCTGGATAGGGCAGAGGTTGTATACACTGGTGCATATGGGGGCTGAAGGCACAGGGAATCCAGGGTGGATGATACCTTCAGGACCAAGGGTGTGAGGGCGATGCTGGGAGAGTGTAGGGTGAGTGGGTTGGAAAGGGGGAACTGATTACAAGGATCCACATGTGACCTCTCCCTGGGAGATGGACGGCAGAGAAGTGGGGGGAAGGGAGACTCCGGATAGGGCAAGATATGACAAAATAACAATGTATAAATTACCAAGGGCACATGAGGGAGGGGGGAGCGGGGAGGGAGGGGAGAAAAAAAAAAGAGGACCTGATGCAAAGGGCTTAAGTGGAGAGCAAATGCTTTGAGAATGATTGGGGCAGGGAATGTATGGATGTGCTTTATACAATTGATGTATGTATATGTATGGATTGTGATAAGAGTTGTATGAGTCCCTAATAAAATGTAAAAAAAAAGAAAAGAGGAGGAAAAAAAAGAAAATGATTAGGGCAAAGAATGTACAGATGTGCTTTATACAATTGATGTATGTATATGCATGGACTGTTGTATGAGCCCCTAATAAATTGTTTTAAAAAAGAAGTATAAAAATCTAGATGAAAACTATGTTTAGAGAAAATAATTTCACATTTTAATATTTTGTTTAATAAAAATGTCTATGATTTTGTAAAAAAAAAATTTCAAATGGGAGTTGAGTATCTCGAAGTCCCCACCCTCAGATGGCTCCATGGCCCTGGGAAGTCTTCAGGCAAACTCACCATCCTGCCCAGGACCCCAGGACTCAGTATCCCCAAACTGAGGCACACGCCATCAAAAGTTTCTTTTGCTCACCAACCCCCAGCCCTCAGAGCTCAGGCTCCAAATTCCTAGTGTTCGCAAGCTTTTCTTCTCCCTGGAAAATGTCCATTAGTTTGGGGAGAATGCTCTTAAAGAGGTAGTAAGTTAGCTTAGATAAAGGTATAAATGCTTGATTGCCTGCTCAGGTTTTAAGGTAGTGTTTGCATTTTCAAATAGAGATTGTTTACCAACGGAACATTCAATTGGTTGAAAATTCAGACGGTTCATGTCAGAGAACTTGTGAGCACTGGTGAGGGACTTTCTAGTTGATTACAACACAGTTTGAGACGCGTTGAACTGGTCTGCCAGGAAGCCACACCTTGCTAAGCTCTCACGGCTAGCCAATCAATTCTGACTCAGCAATCCTACAATCCTGACTCGGCAATCCTACAAGATGGGCTGGAACTGTTCCTGTGGCCTTCTGAGGCTACAACCCTGTATGGGAGCGAGCAGACAGTCTCATCTCTTTCTAGCGGAGTGGCTGGTAGGTTTGAACTACCAATCTTGTGGTGAACAGCCCAGCACAAAAGTCACTATGCCACCAGGGCTCAGCAGTCTAACAAACTGCACCCAGTAGATTAAATCTGCAGGAGACCCTAATTGGAAAACTCATCAATGCCTTGTCACCAATTGGTTAGTGGCACTGCAGCGTCCGAGTGGAGATGGAATGAGAGCCAGGCAGACTTGACTTAAGTCCCTGCCGTCCTCCGAAATTCCGTCAAATCCAAGTGCCTGGGGTAATTCTATCACAGCTTGGTCTGAGCTACATTAAAATCTATAATATAAGGAGGGTGATTCAATCTTCTCAGTGCCTTAGTTAAGTGAGGGGCAGGCCTGGGTATCCAGCTTCCGTAGAGTTACGAAAGAACCAGGGTGCTAAAGGTCGTTTCAGGTCATGCTGCATCTGTCTGCCACTGAAATCGTCAAGTTGTACTGAGAGAAAAAAGCACACGACCAAGGTGAGGCTTCCCTCGCTTCAGAATTCGGCACCTTTAGAGAAGTTTGCTTTCCAAGTCTAAGGATTTGAGTCTTGCCTTCCAAATTGAGGGTGGGAGGGTGGACTCCTGCACTCAGCTTTACCAATTTAGCAAATCATTTTTCAAGCCAAACCCATACCTCTGCCTGGAGAGGAGAGGAGACCAGACACAGACGGAGCAGCAAGAGCTTCTGGATTCCTCTATAATCACGACATTCAAATGACCTGGCCACAGGGCATTGGGATTCGGATACAAGTCAAAACAAAAGTCCCCGCCATTGCAAACAGCGGCATACATGAGTACCAAAAATCTGCTCCCTCGCCCCCTCCGTCCCTATTCCCTATGGTCATGATAAACAGCAGGTTAATAAATAGCTGCTCCTTCCCAGTGTCCAGGGGATCTTGTTTGCAAACATGAATAACCATCGCTTTTTTCTCTCTGGAGAAAACAAAACACTGTCAATCACCGCGATGCTACGTACCCAGACCTGCTGCGGCAGCTGCTTGTTCAAACCCGCATGTCATCCCGCTGCGAGCTAGAACGCCGGGAAGCTTGCGTGTGCTCTGCCGCTGCTCTTCCGAGCAGTGCTGCAGGTTAACTCTTGGCCACTGGCTGCTCTAACCGAGGAAGCCAAAGCTTGTCAACTTAACTACTTGAGTGCTGGCGCATACAGGGGAGTCCTGAGCAGGATGCATGCCTGCTAAACCTGCTTGCTGCTGGGTGGACCCGCCCCCTGGGGTGGAAGGTCATTCCTGGAGCTCTCAGACTCACCTGCCAGCCTTCCTTTGTTGTGGAAAATACGAAATTCTTCCCCCCCTCACATCAACTACACATTACTGAGAGGAAGCTTTGCGGGACAAATTGCCACTGAGAGGTAAATTAGGTTTATTTTGGATGAATGAGTTAAACTCCAGAGGAGACTCCCAGGTTGGGCTAGGAAAGTTTCTGCCAGATGGAGAAAATTGATTTTAGATCATCACACTGATAGTTGGGGGAAAGCAAATAAACCAGTGTTGACATGTTGGTGCCTTTCTGAACCAGCCAGCTGCTGTGGAAATCTGCATGCAAGTGCCAAAGTCTCCTGGGAAAATATGCATTGCTCTAACTGCTAGTGGCTGCTATCCTTGCTGGGAACTGTCTCCCTCACGGCCAGCCAGTCCATTCCCACTCATAGCGACCCTGAAGCACAAGGAAGGACTGCCCTGGTGCATTTCTGGGACTCTAGCTCTTTACGGGAGTAGAAAGTCTCATTTTTCCCCCTCAGACTGGCTGGTGGGCTCGAACTGCTGACCTTGAGGTTAACAGTCCAACACATAAATCACTAAGCCACCAGGGCACTGTCTAAGCAATTCCAACTCATGGCACTCCCACGTGCCAGAGCAGAGCTGCCACGTGTGGTCTTCTTGGCTGTAATTTATATAGAACAGATCACGGGATTGACTTGATGGCCTGAGTCTATGCCTCCTGTATCAAGTCAATTCCGTCCCATCACAGGCAATCCCATGTGTTGGGGAGCAAAATTGCTCCAGAGGGTTCTTAACTGTAATATTTTCCTTTCCTTTTTTTTCCCTTTTAACAATTTTATCAGCACCTAATCCACATAGCATACAATTCAATCATTCAATCCTATCAAGAAGAGTTATACAATCATCACCACAATTAATTTTAAAACATTTCTCCCCCTCCCCGCATGGTTATATAGCCTTTAAAATGAGTGGTTTAGGGAGAAACACAAAAGGTTGGAGAAGGTAGAGAGGCCATCCTGGCCCACCAAGCCCAAGGATGATGTTCCTGCTCAGAGCAGACAATGCATAGAGAGGACTGAAGGGTTGGCCCCACCATGGGACACGGCGTCCCTCACTGAACCATGACGCTGCGGGGGACAGCACTGGAGACCCAGTGCGGGAAGAGTGCACGGTCATGCCCCGTCACACTGGGGCAGGCACAGCAGAGCAGCAGCGGGAGCAGAGTGATGAAACCCCAAGGGAATACCAGAAATAGACTTGGGAGACAGCGTGTGGCACCCCATCAGACTCGACTGGAAAACACTCATAAAGGCCAACAAACTATTGAACTATTTATAGGCTTTTCCATTTCTGTCAGTAACTTTCTTTTTGTTATTGTTATTTTGTTTTGCTTTCTGCTGTTGTTGTAGTTGTTTTCTTGTTTGTGACTTCCTTTGTTGTTTTATTTGGTTTTGCCTGTTTTTTGCACTTATTAATGTATCTGCATACCTATCTAGAGAAGACAGATGCGATAAATAATTCAGAGGTCAAAAGAATGGGATGACGGGGGATGGTGATATGGGAGAAGGGGAAGTGGGGGAAAGGAAGGATGGTGGGGGAGGGACCAACCCAGGGACAAGGGAACAACAAGTGAACTAAAATCAATGGAAGGAAGGCCGTAGGATGCTTAGTGGGGCTCAATCAAGTACAATGTATCAGCGAGGAATTACTAAACCCGAATGAAGGCTGAACATGATGGTAGGACAAGAGGGAAGTAAAAAGAAATAGAGGAAAGAACCAGAAGGCAAAGGACATTTATAGAGGCCTAAATACAGGCATGTACATATGTAAATATATATATATATAACAAGTGGGGGAAAGAATTATATACTCATATCTACATGCTAAGAATTAAGGTTGCAAATGGACATTGGGCCTCGATTCAATTACTCCCTTAACACAAAACACTTTGTTCTAACAATCCAGCATTCTGTGATGCTTACCTTCCTGACATGATTGCTGAAAACAAAATGGGTGCATAAGCAAATGTGGTAAAGAAAGCTGATGGTGCCCAGTTATCAAAATATATATTGTCTGGGGTCTTAAAGGCTTGAAGATAAACAAGTGGCCATCTAGCTCAGAAGTAACAAAGCCCACATGGAAGAAGCACACAGCCTGTGTGATCATAAGGTGTCGATGGGATCAGGTATCAGGCATCTAAGACCCAGAACAAAATCATATCCAAGGTGAATTGGGGGAGGGGGGGGAGAATGGAGTGGAGACACAATGTCCATCTGTATACAATTGGGTATCCCCTCACAGAGGGGTCACAGGGAAGAGATGAGCCAGTCAGGGTGCAGTATGGCACCGATGAAACACAACTTTCCTCTAGTTCTTTGGTGCTTCCTTCACCCCACTATCATGACCTCGATTCTACCTTACACATTGGATTAGACCAGAACATGCACACTGCTACAGATAAGAGCCCCGAACACAGGGAATCCAGGATAGATAAACCCCTCAGGGCAAACAAGGACACTAGAGATATCAGGAGGATTAGGGGAGGGTGGGGGGCCAAAGAGGGAATTGACCACAAGGATCAAACTAGAACCCCCTCCCAGAGGGATGAATAATGGAAAAGTGGGTGAGGGGTGATGTAAGATGATATAAGATATGGAAAAAATAATCTATAACTTACAAGGGTTCGTGAGGGAGGACAGGTGGGGAGGTAGGGGGAAGAAATGGGGAGCTGATATCAGAGGCTCAGTGGGAAGAGAATGCTTTGAAAATGATGATGGTGGCATATGTGGAAATGTGCTTGAAATATTGGAGGAATATATGGATTGTGATAAGAGATGTAAGAGCCCCCGATAAAAGTAATTTTTTAAAATGATAGATAGATAAATAGATAGATAGAATGAGTGCTGTAATCCCCATCAGTTCTAATGCTACACCCCACCCCATCCCCTGCCCAGCTGTGATCTTTATAGAATCAGCTTGCCACGCCTTTCTTCTGTGGTGCTGGTGGGTAGGTTTGAACAGCCAACCATTAGGGTGAGGGCAAGCAGTTGGCACCACAGAAGGACCTAGCTGCAGAAAGCACCCAAAGAAAGAAAGAAAGAACCCCAAGCCCGCTGCTAATGAGTGGATTCCAACTCATAGCAACCCTGCATCGGGTTTCTGAGACTGTAGCTCTCTATGGGAGCAGATAATCTCATCTTTCTCCCACGGAGTACCTGGTGTGTGCAAACCACTGACCTGGAGATTGGCAGCCCAATACCACCCGGGATCAAATTCCCAATGAAACGGAATGCTGGATTTTCAAGGTGAGTCTTTGAGAATAGCACCAACAGGGGCAAAAAAAAATGCCTTCCACCTTAGGGCAAGTCCCTCGCTTTCTGCAGGCCATCGGAGGGCCGGCCATCGGAGGGCCAGCCACCAGACTCACAAGAAATGGAAGTCAAGTACCATGCAGACCGGAGCAGCACACGTGTTTGGTAACAAAGGAAGAGTTGAAAGCCGGCATGAACAAGGCGTGAAGCGTGTGGGAATTTAGGGTTTGGGAGCAGCATGCCTGGAGGTGCAGGTACCAGCTGAGGTGGGGTGGCTGGTAAGCACCACTGTGTTGGTTCTGCTGCATCGCGACCTGATGTGCAACAGAAAGAAACACTGCCCGCCCGCACGCCGCCCTCACGCTTGGTCCTGTGCTTCCACCCCTTGCTGTTGTCACTGGGTCAGTCCAGCTTGTCCAGGGCCTTCCTCTTGTTAGCTGTCCCTCTCCCTTCCCAGCCATGATGTGCTTGCCCAGGGGCTGGCCTCTCCTGATACCATGTTCAAAGTACATGGATGAAGTCTCGCCATCCTTGCCTCTAGGGAGCTTCGGGCTGTACCTCTCCCGAGACCGAGCTGTTTGTTCTTCTGGCAGTCAATGCTACTTTCAATATTTTTCACCATCGTTTTTGTTTTCAGTCTTCCATATTCAGTTTCCAACTTTCACATGCATATGAGGTAATGGAAAATACCACGGCTTACATCAGGGGGATCTTCAGCTCAAAGTAACTTCCTTGTTTTGGAATACTCTAAAGAGGTCATGTGCAGATTTACATAATGCTGATGTTTGGTACCTACTAATTGTGCTCCAAAGCTGGAGGACCACCGTTGTCTGAAGTCCACCTTCCTTGAGGACCAGCAAAGGGATGTGCAAACCCATGTGTGCACAGAACAAGGCCAGTGAGCTCAATGTGTAGCATTAATAATGACAAAAAGAGCAATATTTGGAGGCAAAGGAAATTTGCTGGTTGCTTTTCATATGTCCTGTGGCAAAAACGACGAGCCCTCCCTGGGATTCTGTGTTCTCCCCTCCTTCCTGGTCTCCCTCAGGTGGTCTATGGGAAATGAACAGAAGTGACAGGTGCTAATTCCCTTCCTGGCCTGTGAGCTCCAGGCACAGATTTAGAAGGAGGTAACCATGGGGACCTTGCAGGCTACAAGAGGAAGACAGTGTAAAAGCCTCTCTTCTCAGTTAAATTGTGGCCCCCCAAAAGATATGTTGAATTTCAAACCCTTCCATCTGTGACTGTGAGCTTCTTTTAGAGAAACAGGGTTTTCTCTGCCAATGTTCTCAGTAAAGAAAGCCACCCTAGAGTAGGGTGGGTCTGAAAGCTGGCTCCTTCTGAGTGGAGTCTGAGACCATGAGGGATGGTTCCCTAAGGAGTACTAAGGACTGCCCACTGTCAGTAGCTGAATGGAACCAGGAAGCATCTTCCCCCATGGCTGACAGAGAGAGCATTGCCCTGTGGATGCGCTGAATTCAGACTGCTAACCTCCCGGATGCTGAGAAAATAAATTTCTACTCTATAAAGCCACCCATTGTGTTGTATTTCATCATGGAGGCCTTGGGAAATGTAGAAGAAAATGCAGAACTTTGCAATAACTTAAAAAGGACAGTTCTATAGGTAAAACTCGGTGCACAAGTGGTTTTCTCATTTCAAAACAGGTGACTTGTCGATGGATGACAAACCTCGCTCTGGACATCCGCCAACTTCCCTCAAAAAATGTCGACTCCTAGTGCATTGGAATTCATTCCACCAGGTCAGACTGTTAATCAAATGTCCTACTTAGAGGTTCTTATAAGGTTGCATACCAGTGTGAGACAAAAAAGGCCTGATTCGTCCCTGCTCACACAGCCAACTCAGTGTGCCCCACCCACCTTATTCACCTGACTTTTCTCCTTGCAACTTCTTTATGTTTCCGCTAATGAAGAGGGACATGAAAGGACAGCAGTTCAACAATGTACAAGAGGTGAAGACAAAAATGAGGGAGGTGCTGTCAGCCATCCCAACAGATGAGTTTGAAAAATGTTTCCAAGAATGGAATCACAGATGTAACAAATGTATTAAGTGTAATGGAGAGTACTTTGAAAGTGATAGGGTTGTTTTATATTAAAAAAAATTTTAAACAACTAGCTTTGGGGGAAAATTCCACTGCTGGGGGTACCCCCTGATATATCTATTAGAACACTCTTGTTAATTGTGCTCCTCTAATCCCCTACATCTTTACTAATTTTTATTGTGTGATTTTTAATCTCCAGCTATTATGGTGAATTTATCCATTTTTTCCATGCATTTGAAGTGATAACAGCAAAGTAAATAATTACTGTAAAATAAATAAAATGTGTCTTGCTAAAGTCATTATAGTTGAGGTTATTGTTAAGGAGCAGTAGTTAACTGAAACATCCTCTCAAGATGCAAGTCAGGGTCTAAGATTTCAATAAGGAATCTTTCAACCATTTGAGCACACCTACATCTCCGAGTTGACTAATAGGCTTGGAATTTGGTTATGAAAGACTTTTTATTTTTAAGAGGGAGTTAACTTTATGTCCCCTGAGTCTCAGCTCCTAATACTTCATCTATGGTAACAACTGATATAATGGCCTTAGATAAATGTTTGCTTATTGATACTATTGCCAACAGTGAAACGTGGAGTAATCATGGTTATCATCCATAATCACAGGTAGAAGGATGGAATGGGGAGTGTTCCATACCTCCACTTGTTTATCTTGAGCAACAGAATGTTGACTATAATGGGTATGTAGTCTTTATACAACCTGATAATTATTAAATACTGAATATTTCCCAAGAAATATTTCAGACCCTGAGAATAGAACCATAAACAAAACAAAGTTATTATTTTCTTTTTATGGTACATACTTTCTAATTGGAAGATTCAAATAACAAAGATCACTGCCATTGAGTCAACGCCCACCCCCAGTGACCCTCTAGGACAGGGTAGAACCACCCCTGTGAGTTTCTAAGACTAACTCCTTACAGAAGTGGAAAGCCCGTCTTGCTCCCATGGGATGACTCGTGGTGTCTGACTGTTGGCCTTGTTGTTGGCAGCCCAACGTGTAGCTCCCATGTCACCAGTGACCCTCCTAATTGGAAGAAGACAAACGAAAAATAAAATCAAATATATAATGAAACCTGGGAAAGCCAAACTCAATATGACTACCTGGTATTTCAAGACCTCAAAAGTTGGAAAACCACTTTGTTTTCTGTTCTGTTAATAGAAAGTATTTGAATTTTCCTTCTCTGATGGGATTCTGCCTGACACACATTCTGGCTTTTGCAGATTTTACTGTACTTTGTTAGATATTAAAAACATAGCAAAATAAGAGATGGGAGAATGTTGCTTTATAAAGCATGATTAGAGAAGATCTGTGTGATACGGCAATTTTAATAGGCATCTGAATGAAGTGTGAAGAGAGTCCTATTTCTGTCTTAGGAAAGACTCTTCCAGGAAAAAATAAGAACAACTACATGAGTGTGCTCAATGAATTGAAGGACAAGAACAGGAGCAGCGTGACCAGACAGAGAGAGCAAGAGAAGGTGCTGTAGATAATGTGGCCAAGGTGTGGGGAAAGGAAGTTCAGAGAATGTAGATCGAGAAAATGCTCACCTCTGTGGGGCTAACCCCAATCCCAGGTGTATGGACTCCCTCCCCAGAAGAATGTACTACAGAGGACAGCACTGAAGATACAGCTTGGGGAGGGGGGCAGGTCTTCTCAAAACACCTGGGAGCAAACTAAGAGGGAAGGAGAGAGAGAGAGAGAGACAACTGTATCCTGGCCCACCATGCTGAGGACGATATTCCTGTGCAGAGTAGCTAATACACAGATAGGACCGTAGGGCCTACTCCACCATGAGACACAGCGTCCCCTCACTAAACCATAGTGCTTACAGGGGACAACATTGGAGACATAGTTTTGGAATTTTGCTTGGTCTAACTCCCTGACATGGGGGCAAACAGAGCAGCAAAAGGAGTAAAGCTATGAAGTCCCTGGGGAATCCCCAAAACAGACTTTGGGGCAAGGCACCTCATCAGACTTGATCAGAAAATATTCATAAAGGTCAGCAGACAGACCTGGAAGTATTTATAGATTTTACACACACACACACACACACACACACACACACACACACACACACACACACACACACACCACCGGCCATGTCTATCTATATAAGATAGGCAGGATAAACAACCCCAAGGAAAAAACAATGGGACCGAGGGTTCGGGGGTGGTGGGGGCGGGGAGTATGGGGAAGGAAGCAGGAGTCAACAAACCCAGGGACAGAGGTAAACAGTTGATCTAAAACCAATGGCGAGCGGGGAGTATGATGCCTGGTGGGGGCGTATGATGCCTGGACCTTTATAGAGGTTTAAATATAGGTACATACAAAGGTAAATATATTTATACAGAGGTACATACAAAGGTAAATATATTTATACAGAACAATAAGAACATAGGTCTATGTCGATATATTTATGTGTTAAGTATTACGGTAGAAGACAGACATTGGGCCTCTACTCAACTACTCCCTCAATGCAAGAACACATTGTTCTAATAACCTGGCATTCTGTGATGTTCACCTTCCTGATAAGATCGCTGAAGAAAAAATGGGTGCATACACAAATGTGGTCAAGAAAGCTGATGGTGCCCAGTTATTAAAAGATATAGCATCTGGGGTCTTAAAGGCTTGAAGATAAACAAGTGGCCATCTAGCAGGGAAGCAACAAACCCCAATGGAAGAAACATACCAGCTGGTGTGATCAGAAGGTGTTGACAGGATCAGGTATCAGGAACCAGAAGAACCAAAACAATCATATCAATGTGGATGTTGGGGATCAGAGTGGAGACCCAAAGCCCATCTGTAGACAATGGACATCCCCTCACAAAAGGGTCACAAGGAAGCACTGAGTCAGCCAGGGTGCAATATAACACTGGCAAAACATACAACATTCCTCTAGTTTTTTAGAGCCCCAGCCCCAATCCCACTATCATGAGCTCAGTTCTACCTTACAAATCAGGCTAGAACAGAGTATGTACACTGGTACAGGTAAGAGCTGGAAACACATGGAATCCAGGACAGATAAACCCCTCAGGAACAATAATGGGAATAGCAATACCATGAGGGGAAGGGGAGGTGGGGGGAGCAAGGGAGAACCAATCACAATGATCGATGTATAATTCCCTCCCAGGGGGATGGGCAACAGAAAAGTGGGTGAAGGGAGACAGTGGTCGGTGTAAGATATGGAAATCATAATTTATCATTTATCTAGGGTTCATGAGTGTGGGCAGGTGGGGTAGGGAGGGAAAAAAATGAGGAGCTGATACCAAGGGCTCAAGTAAAAAGAAAACGTTTTGAAAAGGATGATGGCAACATATGTACAAATGTGCTTGACACAATTAATGTATGGATTTTTATAAGAGCAGTACGTGCCCCAATAAAATGAGTTTTAAAACAGAAGGTTCTCGGAGATGAAGGTAAGGGTAAGGACTTTATAGCTAGTTCTGGGGGTAATGGGAAGTCATTGTTGTTGTTAGTTTCCATCACATTGGTTCTGCCTCACAGCAAATCTAAATGGACAACAGAACAAACATTGCCCAGTCTTGCACTATCCACACAACGGCTGTTCTGTCTGAACCCGTTGTTGCAGCCACTGTATTAGTTCATCTGTTGAGGCTCTCTCTCTCTCTCTCTCTCTCTCTCTCTCTCTCTCTCTCTCTCTCTCTCTCTCTCTCTCTCTCTCTTGCTGATCCTCTATTTATGCCAACCGCGATGTCCATTCCAGAGACTGGTCTCTGCTGAGAACATGTTCAAAGTACATGAGACAAAGTTTCCCAATCATTGCTTTTAAGGAGCATTCAGATGGTGGAAACTGTCCTCCAACACCATAATTTAAAAGCATCCATTCTTCTGTGGGGCTCCTCTTATTCCTTGTCCAACTTCACATAAGAGGCAATTGAGAATACTCTGGGTTTGGTCAAGGGCATCTCAGTCGTCAAAGTGATATACTTGCTCAACATTTTAAAGAGGTTTTGTGTAACTGATTTGCCCAATGCAATATGACACTTCTTCCACGAGTGTCGATTGTGGATTCAAAGTACAATAAATCTTTGACAACTTTTCTCTATTTATCACGATGTAGTCCATTGGCCCAGTTGTGAGGAATTTTGTTTTCTTTACATTGAGTTGTGATCCATATTAAGACTGCAGTCTTTGATTTTCATCAGCAAATGTTTTCAGTCCTCTGCAAATCGCAGGTGGTTAATAAGCATTTCTCCAATCCTGATGCCTTGTTCTTCTTCATATAAGCCAGCTCCTCCAACTATTTGCTCGGTATACACACTGAATAATTACAGCATAAGGATACAACCCTAATGCACACCTTTCCTGGTTCTAAACAATGAAACATCTCCTTACTCTGTTTGAATGACTGCCTCTTAGTCCATGGACAGGTTCCCCATTCTTCCCAGTCTTATCCATGATTGTTATGATTCACACAATTCAATGCCTTTGCATAGTCAATAAATCATAAGCCTTCATGATATAGTGAGTTCTGCTTTGAGCTACTAACCACATGGTCAGGAAGAAAAATGAGGCTTTCTATTTCAGTAAAGCTTTACACCTCAGAAACCTAAAGGGTTTCAGAAACCAAAGTTAAACTCTGTCCTAAAGGGTTGCTATGAGTTGAGATTGACTCAGTGGCAGTGGCTTGATTTGGAGAGACAAGTGTCTGATATTTTCCACTCTTACTCAAGATGCCCTTGATGTCAGCAATGCTTCCCCTCATGCCGGGGCCTCTTCCGGATCCAGCTGGGACCTCTGGCAGCCCCCTGTTGATGGGTTACTGCCACTCTCTTTAAAATAATCTTCAGCAAAGTTTTACTTGCATGTGGTATTAATGATATTAATCATTGGATAATCTTTGTGTCTTGTAAGGTCACTTTTCCTTGGAATGGGCACAAATATGAGTCTCTTCAAATCGATCGGCCAGGCAGCTGTCTTCCCGATGTCCTGGCAGAGACAAGTGAGTGCTTCCAGTGCTTCATCAACTTGTTGAAACATTTCCATCGATATTCCAACAGTTCAAGGATCCTTGAGTTTTGCTAATGCCTCCCTTGTAGCTTGGACTTATTCCTACAATACCATTGGATATTAATTATATGCTACCTCTTTAAAATGGTTATTGACCGATTTTTTCCAGTTTTATTGACATATAATTCACACAACATACAATCGTTTGTTTAGTCATGTTACAAAGAGTGGGGCAATCATCATAACAATCATTTTCAGAGCACTTTCTTCTTTCTTGAACTCATTGTCAATCAGTTCTTCATGGGACAGTGGATCTGTGTATCCCTTCCTTGTATCTGTATAGTTTTTCACACCATTTACCTGAGATGTGTAAGGAAGCAGGGACGTGATCTGGTCTTTGAAAAATTTACTGCACTCTCTAGAATAGAGATTCCATGCAGAAAACATGCCTCAGTAAAGCCAGATTAAAATTAGTGAGATTAATTTAGAAGCTCTTGCAACGTGGTGCCGTGGGATAAGCACCAGATAGCTAACCACAAGGTTGGTGGTTCAAACCACTCTCCAGCCACTCCTCAGAGGAAAGGTGAAGCTGTCTGCTCCTATGAAGATTACAATCTCAAAAACCATATATAGGGTCATTGTGAGTCAGAATCAACTTGTAAGCAGGGGGTATGGCTTTTGTAAGTGCAATACTCAACCAGGAGACCCTTACAGTGTTAAAAGTGGAGAAAATGTTCACAATATGAACATGGTTTGAGAGCAGAGGCTAGAAGATGTCCTGCTGAGTTTTGGAAATAGAGAGACATGGGAAACAAGGGTGTGTTAGACTGGGTACTTTAGAGAAACAAATCCACAGAAACTCATGTATAAGAGAGAGTTTTATATAAAGGTTAAGTGCACAACATCAAGAAAACATCCCAACCCAGTGCTGCCCAAGCCCACAAGTTCAACATTAATCCATAGGTCTGACACCAATCCACAAAGTCCTCCTCCAGCTCACAAAATACATGCAATGATGCAGACTGCAGGAAAAAAGCCGAGTCCATGAATGTGTAAGCATCTCAGCGCTGGCAGGGGTCTCCAGCACTCAGGGCTACATCGGGGTAGATCCACGTGACCTCTCCTCAGGGATGTCTTGCAGGAAGTGAGCTTTGATAGCTGAAGCAGGGAACTAGCTAAGGCAGTTGCACCCAGGTCCGACCATCAGAAACCAAGAGACTTGAGAACTAGAAAGGTGGGGCTCACTGAGCCATTTATTCCTCCGCCCGTCATTTAACCCCACATGTGTTTAGTGGCCAGGTTGGCACAATAAATTAACTACCTCAATCCACCTCTTGCCAGCCTGGCACCTGTACATAATTCTTTAACTTCATGATTGCAATTAAATAACACCTACACCTTAATTCTATAATCCTGTGACTATGTTCCCCCATCTATGAAAGCTTTTAAGTCAACCACTCCATGCCTTTATCCCCCCAATTTTGAGTATCCATTTATATACTGCCCACTTACATCAACCCAGTTCTCTGAGAAGACAATCATATTTTACCACATGAAGAGTCTTCATTCCCGTTGGAACCGGATGAAGTCTGCATCCATAAGCAAAGTCAAATCCGGACAGGCCACCCATAAAGTCAGGAACAATATGCACCAGTTCACAGGCTCAAAAATCTCCATCTGGTCGGGTTCTGGTCAACTCAATGTGGGTTGCTTGGCTCAGCCTCCACAGGGTGCCCATTGGTCGCTTTGCCTTTAGACCATGGGCTCTCACCAATACTCAACAAGCCTAGCCCCCTCATGCTAGGTCATGAGCTTCTTTTTTTCCCCCTCTAAACCAAGTCCACAGGTGTCAGTGGCCAAACTCTACCCATCTCTTATTGTTGCATTTCTCCCAGTTCCACTCAACAAGTAGAGCCAGGTGGTCACCTAGTAAGCACTGCAGTCTGATCATAGGCTCCCTTTAACATTCAGTCCCAGAGAGGAGTTTTCTTCATGGTTCCAGAGTTTTTCCAGCTTCTGACAAAGACTACTGGTTCCTGAGTATTCCAAAGCACTTGGTGAGGCATATATTTTTAAAGCTTTCTTTGCAGGCATGGCCTAATCCCATCTAAAGATCAAATTTTAATGGCTGAAAGTGGGCTTACAAATTTTCTATTTTCCTACTTCCCATATTTTTCCGAGAAAACAACCAAGTAAACTATAGCATTATCTGACCTCTGGTTAGACAAAGAAAAACTATCATGAGGGAAAGGTCAAACAAACATCTACTCTCCATCTTATGATTTGTTTCTCTGGTACCCCACTCCCAAGGTCCATAAAGGTACCATAAAGTGTTAGTCTGGGTACTTTAGAGAAACAAATCCACAGAAACTCATGTATGAGAGTTTTATATAAAGAGAACTAGAAAGGCGAGGCTCACCAAGCCATTTAACCCTCTGCCCTTCAATTAATGCCACATGTGTTTATGGGCCAGGTTGGCACAATAAACTAACTATATCAAGGGGTGATTGTAATTGGGTTTTATTTGGGGATAGAGGGGGGGACTGAAGAATTATTTGGTAGGTTGAAATTCAAGTTTTCTGAAATAAGAAAAGGAATGAAAGACAAATTTAGTTACAGAGAATCAAGTATTGGTGATTTCTGCATTAACAATTCTGGAGGGATTTATTTACTCAAGACTCTGAAAATGATGTAACATTGAGTATGATCTCATATCTATAATTACAATAAGAAAGCTATTTCCTAAAGGGTGTTAGTATTATAAGATGACATAGAGTGAACACTTTCTTTTGATAGTTAAGTATTGATCTTGATGTTTATTAGTAACAGAAAATATAAACTGGATGGCAGTGAATTTAGTTGTGGGGATTGTTTGGCTTGAAGTTAAACAAAGGGGACAAGTTCTAGTCCTAAATTAAAGGATGACTAAAGGGTATAGTCTTGAGGTTGCACCTGTTTATATCAGGCCAGTAAGCATGGTAGTTGATTTGGTTAAAGTTTATTGTGCTCGGGGTAAGGACTAAACCCTCGTAGCTTCACTGGCAGGATGGGGTTCAGCTACATTGTTGCTTTTGTTTCAATCTCTCCTCTCTGTCCCACCACAGTCTTGGAGGGCAGTGGAGGAGTTTTTCTCAGCTCAGCCACAGCTTGCCTTGCCACTTCTGCCTCAGGGCAGGGACTAAGTCCTTGCAACTCAACAGGCAGGGATCATGACTCAGCTAACATTTTCCTTTTGTTTCCCTCTCGTCTCCATATTCCCTTACAGTCTAAGCGGTCTTACTTTTAATTTATTTTCTCCTCTTTCCTGTTCTCTCACACTCCACTGCTGACCCCGGACCACTCCGCTTAGCCTAGGGTATTTATTTATACCTGCTCCACACCCAGCTAGGTGAGCTCTACCCTGTGTAGCTAGCCCGAGGCAAGAAAGAGCCCTGCTTTCCCTCCAGGGGATACTCTGCCCAATATATCACCAGGGAATTCCTGCCTGTGTACCTGGGGGCATGAGGCAGCTCGGCCAACACCCCTCAACATTCCAAGCTGTTGCAGGAACCTCTGCCCAACCTCCGCAACACCAAAGCAGGCAACCCACCAGCCTTCTGGGGCACTCCCCTGATAGGGAAGCCACAGGAGGATAAAGTGATAGGTTAACTCCATAGTGAAATTAACTGTAGGCAGTTCGAAGAAGAATTCCTACAAGTCTCCCAGAGAGAGCCAGTGCTCTTCAACTCCCTGAAAAATGGCACCTGGCTCCTCTAAAACAATGCAACGTAAACAGCCATCAGCCCCAATGACCTCAATGAAAAACAGGAGAAACAACAGGCAATGGCAGAAGATGTCCTGAACCTAATGACATACATAGAAGAAGCAGACATTGAGCTGCTACAGAAAGAAATTTTCAGAAAGCTGCTTGGAGTCATACAGGATATGAGAGAAACAATACAGAAAAAAAGATGAAATGATAGAGGAGACAAAGGCCATACACCAAAGGGAAATATAGGAGCTTAGAGAGAAGATAACAAAAACCAGTAGCAGAAACATGAACCTTGAGAATCAACTGGAGGAATCAGAGAATCGCATCAGTGATTTGAAGGACAGCCACACAGATTTTAACAAACGTGAACAAAAATCTAATAAAATCATTAGAGAAGCTGAAGAAAACCTAAGAGCTATGTCTGATGCTATGAAGTGGAACAACATTAGAATTGTTGGATCACCAGAGGAAGACACAACAAAGAAGTCATCTGCAACAATAGTGGGAGAATTCTTGGAGGAAAACTTCCCCAGCTTAATGAATGAAAACCAGGCAACCATTCAGGAGGCTGAAAGAATACCAGCTAGACAGAATCCCAAGAAGCCACCAAGGCACATAATAGTTAAATTATCCAACTTTGAGGGAAAGGAGAAAATCATGAGAGAAGCTAGGAAAAAACAAGCAATCACATATAAAGTTTCCAAAATAAGAATATGCTAAGACCTATCAGCAGAAATGTGAAGAAAAGGAGAGAGAGGAGTAATATATTCCAAAAATTGAAGGAAAACAACGCACATCCAAGAATACTCTACCCAGCCAAATTATCGATCAAGATAGATGGAGAAGTAAGAGTCTTCCCAGACAAGGAAAAACTCAAAGAATATGTTAGAAGAAACCCAGCCCTATGAAAGATCCTTGCCGACCCAGTGTGGGCAGAACAACACTCACCAAGCATAAATAAGAGACTGCCACATAGAACAACCTCACCCAGAGGACAACAAAAAGAAAACAGACCCCAAGATAGTATTGGCTTAAGGATGGAAAGAACTCAAGAATGATACACACACACATGCACAACAGGCTAATGAAAAAGGAAAGTAGGAAAACACCCAACACAAAAGGTATAAAATGACATCACAGAGTCCACAGGTGGAGATAATAACCCTGAATATCAATAGCCTGAACTCAGGCATTAAAAGACTGAGACTAGCAGACTGGCTTAGAAAACACAACCCATCAATCTGCTGCTTACAGGAGACACATCTCAAGGCTACAGACAAAAATAGGCTGAGAAACAAAGGCTGGAGAAAGTCATACTAGGCATACAATTCAAAATCCTAATCTCGGATAAAGATTGCAAAATCCTAATCTTAGATAAAATCAACCTCAAAGTGCAAACCATAAAAGGTAATAAGGAGGGACACTAAATAATGCTCGAGGGAATGGCAGACAAAGAACCACTAAACATTGTAAACATATATTCCCCGAAAAAGAGACCCACTGAATACATCAACCAAGCACTCCAAAAGATTAAAAAAGAAATCACAGCCTCAATAATTATAGCAGGTGACTTCAACACACTGCTTTCTGAAAAAGATAGGCCACAGGGAAAGAAACTCAACAAGGAGGCTAGAGTTCTAAACACTACAATTAGACAATTTGACCTGATATTTACAGAGTTTTACATCCAAATATAAATGGCCAACAAACATGTGAAAATGTTCCTGATCTTTAGCCATAAGAGAAATGCCAATTAAAATAACAATGAGGTACTACCTAACACCCTCAAAGGTAGCCAAATTCAAAAGTCAGAAAGCAACAAGTGTTGGATAGACTGTGAGGAGACAGGAACTCTCATCCACTCTCGGTGGACTTGTAAGTATGTACGACCAGTATGGAAATCGATCTGGCGATACCTAAAACAGATGGAAATTGAGTTACCATACCAGCCAGCCATCCCCCTACTGGGCGTATACTCAGAAGATGCAAGGAAAAAAAAAAAAACAAGGCCAGACATCTGTGCTCCAATGTTCACTGCAGCAGAGTTTACAATCGCAAGGAGGTGGAAGCAACCCAAATTTCCATCAACTGATAACTGGATTAAAAAACTATGGTATATACATACAATGGAGTACTATGCATTGCTAAAAAGCATTGATGAATGTGTGAAGCACATCACTGCATGGGAAGAACTGGTGGAAATCATGCTAAGCGAAGTGAGTCAAGCACAAAAGGACAAGTACAACATGAGTCTGCTGAGGTAAGCTTTTTAAAAAAATGCAAAAGGGTTTAGGGGGAAAAGCTACTATATACAAACAATCCTAGGGTGAGTACCAGGTAATATGGCAGGGATCAGATGAAATACAGAGATACACTTGGTAAACAACTGAAAAGGAGATGGGGAAAGGAAAATAATAATAATAAAAAAGAAATGGGTAGTGGGGGCACAGGGCACTAACCCACCCAAGGGGAGGGTATTGTTTATATATCCACAGGGAAAGAGGGAACAGACTTCAATCCAGACTTCAACCCAGTGCTCCAAGATGTGAATACAACATGCCGGCATGGAGTAGGGAACCAGTGGAGAGGTCTGAGGGGCTGGTCCCAATCTCAACTACTAAGTGGACACCTACCCCTCTCCCCAGAATAATTTATTTCAAGACAGCACTGAATCTGCAGCTCCAGGAGAGGGACATATCTGATTGAAGCACACGGGTACTGATGAAGGGGAATGAGGAGCGAATGGAGGACATCCTGGCCCACCAGGCCTTGAGGACAATGACCCAAATTAGAGCAACCAGTCCACTGAGAGGACCACATAGCCAGCCCCACTATGAGACATGACACCCCTCACTGACCCATAGCTCTACAGAGGACAACACCAGAGACAGAGTGTGGGAATTGCACTGTTATCTGATCCTGCCACACCAAGGTAAAACACTAAGGGAGTGCAACAGAACAGCCAGGGAATGGAGCGGCAAGGTCCCTAGGGAATGCTGAAGGTGGACTTTGGGGCCAGGGTGTGGTGCCACAAACAATGGGACTGGAAAACACTCCTAAAGGCCATAAAATGATCCTTAAACTATCTACAAGTTTTTCTTTCTTGTTGTGTTTTGTTGTCATTGTTTTGTTGTATATTGTTGCTTGGTTTTTCTCTGTCTTGTTTTTGTGCATGCTATTATCTCCGCAGGTCTGTCTAAATAAGATAGGCTGGATGAACTATCTGGAGGAGAAAACAATGGTACCGACAGTTCCGGGAGGACATGGGAGAGGGGGAGGTGGGGGGAAAGGAAGTGGTGTCAATAAACCTAGGGACAAGGGAACAGCAATCGATCCAAATTGGTGGTGAGGAGGGTGTGGGAGGCCTGGTAGGGTAATGTAATGTAACCAAGAAGAATTGCTGAATCCCTGGTGGGGACTGAGCATGATAGTAGGACAAGAGGAAGGTAAAGGGAAATAGAGGAAAGAGCTGGGAGGCAGAGGGCATTTATAGAGGTGTATATAAAGACATGTACATATGAAAATATATTTATATGAGGATGGGGAAATAGATCTATGTGCATATATTTATATATTTAGTATTAAGGACATTTAGCAGAAGGACATTGGGCCTCCACTCAAGTACTCCCTCAATGCAAGAATACTTTCTTCTATTAAATTGGCATTCGATGATGTTCACCTTCCCGACACAACCACTGAAGAAAGCTGATGGTGCCCGGCTACAGTGTCTGGGGTCTTAAAGGCTTGAAGGTAAATAAGCGGCCATCTAGTTCAGAAGCAACAAAGCCCACATGGAAGAAGCACACCAGTCTGTGCGATCACAAGATGTTGAAGGGATCAGGTATCAGGCATCATCAGAACAAAAAATCTTACCATAGTGAATGAGGGGGGCGGGGAGCACAGAGTGGAGACCCAAAGCCCATTTGTAGGCCATTGGAGTTCCCCTTGCAGAGGGGTCTCAGGGAGGAGACAAGCCAGACTGGGTGCGATGTAGCAGCGATGAAAACTACAACTTTCCTCTAGTTCCTAAATGCTTTCTCCATGCCCTCACCCCCACTATCATGATCCCAATTCTACTTTGCAAGTCTGGCTAGACCAGAGGATATACACTGGTACAGATAGAAACCAGAAACATAGGGAATCCAGGGTGGATGATCCCTTCAGGACCAGTGGTCTGAGTGGTGATACTGGGAACATAGAGGGAGGGTGGGTTGGAAAGGGGGAACTGATAACAAGGATCTACATGTGACCTCCTCCCTGGGGGATGGGCAACAGAAAAGTGAGTGAAGGGTGACATCGGACAGGATAAGATATGACAAAATAATTTATAAATTATCAAGGGTTCATGAAGGAGGGGGGTAGCAGGGAGGGAGAGGAAAAATGAGGACCTGATGCCAGGGGCTTAAGTGGACAACAAATATTTTGAGAATGATATTGTCAATGAATGTACAAATGTGCTTTACATAATTAATGTATGTATGTATTGTGATAAGAGTTGTATGAGCCACCAATAAAATGATTAGTTTAAAAAAAGAAAGAAAACATGCAGTGATGAGGCTGCTCAGGAAGACATCTGTCAGGGCAGATCAGAAGCTTTTCTTTGTCCAGGGTGCACACACCAGGCATGGATGGGCTCCATCCAGGGCTTCCCCTCAGGAGTCCTACTGGAACTTTCTTGCCATCAATATTGCCTCAGGTTGTCCGCTACTTCCTTGATGCACAAGATTTCTTTTTCCATTCTCATCCCCCCTCCCCTTTCTATTAGTTTCTGTTTATCCAACAGTTGGCTGTGAAGTACCTCCTTGGACTGAAGAATAAACATCCCTCCTACACTTTCATATATGCTCATCTCATCTACCAAAGTCATCACCTAGGTGTCCATGCGATATGCATGCTTTTCCGTTCTGCTTAGCTCTCTGATCTGTTATGTCTTCAAGCTTCAATATCTGTTGAGTGTCGATAACTTTGCCTTGAAGCTGCATCAGGTCCTTCTTCAACTTCAGATCCATGAGAGCTGCCATCTTGGTTTACTCTATATGTATTAGCCTTGTGTCTGTCTATCTATCTATCTATCTATCTATCTATCTATCTATCTATCTATCTATCTATCTACCTACCTACCTACCTACCTACCTACCTACCTACCTACCTACCTATCATCTATCTATAGCTACCTAAATGATTTTTAGCTTTGTTACCCTTCTCCCTGCCCCACCTCCTCTTTATCCAGAAACTTGTATTATGATCAGCAGTGGTATTTGGGCACCATCTAATTCTTTTGCCCTCAGTGGCATGGATGCTGAGATTTGCGTGGTCCACGAGTCCTTTGCACTAATTGTTTCCGTTCATCTGTGATTTTATTTATCTTTTATTCTTCCTTGCTTAAGATGGGGAAAGATGAACAGCTGTGTGTTAAATAGCTTTTGTAAAGCTTTTAATAGCCCAATTTCCACTGAACAAAGTAGGATGCAAAACATTATCTTTGTGAGCTATGTTATACTAATTGACCTTGGTATCTCCCCAGCCTGGGATCCTGAGTCCTCAGACCCAGTGACTCATTCCCTAAAGGTATTTGTTAAAGCCTTGGTATTTTTAATCATCTCATCTACAAGCAAGTGGTCCATCTGAATCTGCAGTGCTTCAGCTGATCATGATTGACAGGCAGCATCCCTTACTGCTTTGGATCAAATCTAAGAAGTAATTCCCGAGCCCCAGGACTGCCTCAGAGTTGATTCTGACTCATGGTCACCCTATGCAGCAGGCTAGAACTGTCCTGTGTGTTTCTCAGACTGTAACTCTTTACAGGAGTAGCCAGCCTCGTTTTTCTCCTGATGCTCATGGTTTTAATCTACTGACCTTAAGGTTGGCAGCCCGATGCATAACCACTAAGCCACCAGTGCTCCCAGGAAGCTGCCTAATAATCAGATCCTTACACTTTATCCTAGATTGTGGGCTATAGAGTACAAAAGGGTTTCATTGCCAGGGGGGTACTGAGCCTTTTTCTTTCTTTTTTTCTTTCTACCATGGGGATTGTTTTAGTCTAAATCAATTTGGGAACCTATGTTATAATCCATGAGAAATGAAAAGATATTGTCTGAGTTTTTGTTGTCATAAATATACCATAAGTGGCTGGGTTTAACATTTAATTTAATTAACATTATTTAAATATAAAAGTATCCGATTGCTTCCTTTTTAATTGGATCTTCTCCTAGTTCTGAAGGCTGCCAGCCTGAA
The DNA here is from genome assembly GCF_050624435.1 of Tenrec ecaudatus. Lineage (NCBI taxonomy): Eukaryota > Metazoa > Chordata > Mammalia > Afrosoricida > Tenrecidae > Tenrec > Tenrec ecaudatus. The sequence continues at coordinate 71,605,843 of NC_134545.1, forward strand.
CTCTGTGTGATCGCTCTGGGAAAGCCAATCTTTGTCTCTCGAAGCTTTTAGTCCTTACAAACCAACCTCACTACCACTGAGTTGATGGCAAGTCAGAGAGACCCTGTGTAGAGGTTCGAGGCTGTCAATCTTTCTAGACTCAGACAGCCTCATCTTTATCCCTGGGAGCAGATGGTGGGTTTGACTCACTGACCTTGAAATTAGCAGTCCAAGCCAACCTGGCCAGCAGTGCCCCTCGGTTTGTGGATCTACGATCTCTTCCCCGGGAGTTACTGTGTTCCCTTTTTATAAGACATCACTCCGTAGGGATTATTAGATTTAGAATCCACCCTATCACTGTGTACCCTAATTAACATAGCCAAAGAAGATCTATTCCAAACAAGATTATATTCACAGGCACACAGGGTGAGTTTCAACATATCTATTGGGGGGCCAAAATGTAATTCCTAATGTGTTATGAATAGAACACAGTGAGTTTGGGGGTTATTCCAAGGCCCGCCAGGGGGCGGTATTGTCCACTATGGGAAACATGGGGTTATAAACTAGAGATACGGTTTACTTTTTAGAGAGATTACCAAATCTCCTACATCTGGTACTTTTGAGTTGCTTTATTTATAATATCCCAGACTTCCAGGGGAAAAAAATTCAGGTATCAATTGGTAACAAAGTGGATAAACAAACTGTGGTCCATTCATTCAATAGGATCCTACTCACTAATCAAGGAAGAATGAATTAGCAATCCATACAACAAAACAGAGAAAGTGGACAGACACAGAGTAGGTATATGTATGGTGAGGGGAAATAAATCAATGGGGGGAGGCCAGGGTGGGGGTACAAGGCACCTCAGTGTTGCCTCTGGGGGTGATGACATGGACGGCTGGTCAGGCCTGACTGGGGAAGGGAATGGAAATGTTTCTGGGTAATGTTCCATCTCTAATGTGACAGGTGCTCAGCTTACACAGGTGCATACCTTTGTTCAAACAGCAGATCTATACCTTGTGTATGTTCTTGTCTATACATTTTACAAACTTCAAAAAAAATGGGATACATGCTGAACTGCAGCTAATGATATGCATGGATTTAGGGAGATGTAAACTGGTGACCGTAATTAACCTTGAAATATATCCCAAAATTGAGGAGTAAAGAGATCCATAAAGGGAGTATGTGATAAAAACTAACATTGTAGAATCATCATAGAATCTAGGTGATGGGTATATGGATCATCACTGTAAGATTATTACACATTTGGAAAAGCCTTGAAAACTTATCAGGGAAGACTATATTTGGGCATCAAGGTGCCCAAAGTGAAATACATATGGAAAATACTGTTCTAGTAAAATTTTATGGGGTAAAATTTCTCAGAGCCTTAAATATGCTAATGTGCTTGCTCAGTTAGACGTGAGCTCCCTAACATACACACATTTCTTCATCAAAACCAAGTTCAGAGGGAAGAGAACTGAGACACACACACAGCACTTGGTGTTGTCGCGTCCTACCGTCCCCCCACAGTCCCGTAGCCACTGTTCATGGACCCGCCTCCCCTGCACTTCCGCCTGATGGTACTAGCTCATGGCCACTCAGTCCTGGGCACACAGAGGCGCTGCTCTAAATCAGCACAGAGCTCAGCACCTCTTGCTGGGTGAGTTTGGCTGCCTTTCCAGCTCCGGCTGGCCAGAAGGTTGCCATCATCCCACATCATTTTTGGTCAAATGAGAGAGACTTGGAATTGGGCCCCCTTTATTCGCAAGAAGAAAATGAATTTCCTAGGGCCTGGTTAAACTCACTGTGGTTGCTGATTTTAATTGGTGGTTCAGCCCTGCGTGTCTTGAGATATGAAGCCTGCCATGACAGTGCACATCTATAGGAAGGCAAATTGCAGGGGACCCCATACTCACCATGTAATTCCAGAGACTCTTTGTGGGTTGTTTGAATTCACACTTGGTGAATATTCATAGAATGGGGGGGGGTGTCCTGCTGAATACACTGACCTTTTCTCTCCTGGAGGAAGGGCCATTGTTCTACTCTTGCCCCCTACCCCCAGCTTTTTCTAGGTGGTGAGTGCCATTGGTCCAGAGGATGATGGGACAATCCCGTCTGGCTATATCCCCTTTCATCTCCTTGGCCCTCCTTGAGTTACCCCCAAGTGCTGTGTAGACTAGAGCCCCAGAGGGGCCTTGTTAGGCAGCCACTAGCCCTGGGGGGTTGGGTGCTGAGCCAGGAGCTCCCACTGCAGGCTGCTGAGGAGGGGAACACATGCCTAGGAAGTTCTTTGGTGTCTGTTCACAAGCAGAAGAATGTGCACCAAGGCCTGGCCCGAGCAACATGTTTCTGTGGCACTAAATGGACACAATTCCTTTTTCTTTTTTTGAATTAAAAAAAATCATTTTATTAGGGACTCATATGACTCCTATCACAATCCATACATACATCAATTGTGTAAAGCACATTTGTACATTCGTTGCCCTCATCATTTTCAAAACATTTGCTCTCCACTTAAGTTGGCCCTGGCATCAGGTCCTCATTTTTCCCCTCCCTCCCCGCTCCCACCTCCCTCATGAACCCTTGATAATTTATAAATTATTATTTTGTCATATCTTGCTCTGTCCCACATCTCCCTTCACCCCCTTTTCTGTTGTCCTCCCCCCAGGGAGGAGGTCACATGTAGATCCTTGAAATTGGTTCCCTCTTTCCAACTCACCCTCCCTCTACCCTGCCAGTATCGCCACTCTTACCACTGGTCCTGAGGGGATCATCCGCCCTGGCTTCCCTGTGTTTCCAGTTCCCATCTGTACCAGTGTTCATCCTCTGGTCTAGTCAGACTTACCAGGGATCATGACAGTGGGAAGGGGGTGGGGAGGAAGCATTTAGGAACTAGAGGAAAGTTGTATTTTTCATCGTTGCTACATTGTACCCTGACTGGCTCGTCTCCTCCCCAAGACCCTTCTGTAAGGGGATGTCCAGTGGCCTACAAATGGGCTTTGGGTCTCCACTCCGCACTCCCCTCATTCACAATTCCCTTTTCAAGACATTTACTTTACGTGCTCATCCCTGGTGCCTTTGGAGAAATGGAGCTGACAACGGCTTGCAGATTCATCTGCTGGCCTCTGGTAAGGTTAGGCCAGAGAGGTTCCTTGGGGTGGTGGTCCTGCTGCCGGCTGTGAGAAGGCAGTTTGTGCTCCAAGTCCTCGGAGCCTCACTTCACCGCTGCCAGAGGGGGTGGGGGGGTGGGAGGGGTTGCCGTCACAGCCAGCCATCCAAAGACCAAGAGGGCACCCCCACAAAATTCCCCCTCCTTCAAGCCAGGCAGTCAAGGGGCTGTGGCCGCCTAAACTCAGCAAAGGCAAGGATTTCAGAAAAGCTTTCAAACATGCATTAATAGATTGTGCTCACACCAAATGATTTCGGAAGGAGGCCTAAAATATCAGGGAGAACTGTTATGCAACCCCAACAGGAAACCAGCTCTCCGGTCTCTCAGAATTCTTTTAAAAATAATTCCCAAAGCACTTTTGTTTTGGTTGAAATCTCTTCTTCAGGCTCAATTTGTGCACTAAACGAAAACCACTGAAACCATACCCGATCCTCCATGTGGTGGGTGGCACACAACTGGCAATGGGCACCTATTTCAGGCTCCCATAAATCAGGGTGGCCAGCGTGTTTCTGGCTAATCGCTACCCTGGCTCTCCATCATGGTGCCTGTGTCATACCAGACGGTCAGTCCTCTGCCTCCCACTGCGTCAGTACAAGTTCAGAGCAGTCCTTTACCAAAGGCAAGATGGACGAGCTAGGTTCAGATCACTGAGTAGAAATCCACTTGACACTGCACACTGACAGCCCAACGCCAGTCTGCACTCCACGCAAACTAAGCTTGAGCCCAGACTTGCACATGGCTTCCGTTAAACTTCCAGGGTGTGTGTTTCCATTTGTTGGGACTCTTCCTTTCATGGGGGCCTTAAAAAAAACACTGTGTGTGTGTGTGTATATATATATAGTTTTATTAGGAGCTCATACAACTCTTATCACAATCCATACATACATCAACTGTGTAAAGCACATTTGTACATTCATTGCCCTCATCATTCTCAAAACATTTGCTCTCCACGTAAGCCCCTGGCATCAGCTCATTTTCCCCCACCCTCCCTGCTCCCCACTCCCTCATGAACCCTTGATAATTTATAAATTATTATTTTGTCATATCTTGCCCTATCTAATGTCTCCCTCCACCCACTTTTCTGTTGTCCATCCCCCAGGGAGGAGGTCACATGTAGGTCCTTGATCAGTTCCCCCTTTCTATCCCACCCTCCTTATACCCTCCCAGTATTGCCACTCACACCACTGGTCCTGAAGGGATCATTTGCCTTGAATTCCCTGTTTCCAGTTCTTATCTGTACCAGTGCACATCCTCTGGTCTAGCCATATTTGTAAGGTAGAATTGGACTCATGATAGTTGGGGAAGGAGAGGAGAGGAAGCATTTAGGAACTAGAGGAAAGTTGTATTTTTCATCATTGTTACATCGCACCTGTCTGGCTTGTCTCCTCCCCGAGACCCTTCAGTAAGGGGATGTCCAGTGGTCTACAAATGGGCTTTGGGTTCCAGTATGCACTCCCTGACTTCACTCACAGTGACATAATTTTTTGTTCTGATGGTGCCTGATATCTGATCCCTTCAACACCTTTTGATCGCACAGGCTGGTGTGCTTCTTCCATGTGGGCTTTGTTGCTTCTGAGCTAGATGGCCACTTGCTTACATTCAAGCCTTTAAGACCCCAGATGCTATATTTTTTGATAGCCGGGCACCATCAGCTTTTTTTTTGCCACATTTACTTATGCACCCATTTGTCTTCAGCAATCATATCAGGGAGGTGAGCACACAATGATATGATTTTTTGTTCTTTGATACCTGATAACTGATCCCTTCGGCACCTCATGATCGCACAGGCTGGTGTACTTCTTCCATGTGGGCTTTGTTGCTTCTGAGCTAGATGGCTGCTTGTTTACCTTCAAGTTTTTAAGACCCCAAACTCTGTATCTTTGATAGCTGGGTACCATCAGCTTTCTTCATCACATTTGATTATTCATCAGCTTTGTCTTCAGCAATTGTGTCAGGAAGGTGAGCATCATAGAATACCAATTTAATAGAAGAAAGTATTCTTGCATTGAGGGAAGTACTTGAGTGGAGGCCCAATGTCTTTCTTCTACTTTAATGCTAAACCTATAAATATAGAAACATATATCTATTTCCCCAACCTCATATATAAACATATTTGTATATGTACATGCCTTTATCTAGACCTCTATAAATGCCCTTTGCCTCCCAGCTCTTTCCTCCTGTCCCACTATCATGCCCAGTCTTCATTTGGGTTTCGGTAATTCCTCTTGGTTACATTACCCTGATCACGCCCTACAGGGGGGAGAGGGGCTTCTTTTTCACTCATTTCACATCCCTGACCCTCTCTGTATGTAGGAACAACCTGTTTCCTGAACCCTTCTCTTGCTAACAAAAATATCAGGTGAAGGGAAAGAGAGAGAGCGGGACTGAGACGTATGAAGGACTGGAAATGCACAGGGCTCTGTAAGGGCAGCTCCAACCACAGGCATTCTTAACGTCTGGCTTTTTCTCCCTTGATTATCAGGCTCTGGGAAATTCCACTACTGATAGTGCCTCAAAAGTCCCCAAGGCTTGGAAGACAAACGAAAGGATTAAGAGAGCAAAAAGGGACAGGGACCCCCACACCCACAAAGGAAAAATATCCATAACCACCGCCATCCTGAGGAAGAAATGGATAGTGGTGTAGGCCACGCAAGATGAGCTAAATTTAAACAAGGTTGAAATGGTGCTTGAAACAACTAAAATACCAACAACAAACAGTGAAGAAAAGGGTTAAAAAAGCCTGTAGTCAGCCACAAGGGGCTGTTAGCAGCTCCTTAGAGTGCAGCAAAGGGTCTGCGTGGTAGTCCCCCAGTCTGGTGTCAATTTAAGGACTGGGAGTGTACGGGTGTCCAGGCTGTCAGTCTGGAGACAGCCAACGAGACTTCTGTGTGGGCATGGCCTTCTCTTGAGAATTTTGGGAAATCTGGGACTTCCTCCTTAGAGGCAGGAGACATTCCCTCTCTCGATTGTCCCCCTGGGAGACATTGCAGAAGACAAGCTACATGGATACAACCAGACCTCTGAAGCGGGGAAAGCCACAGAGAGACCTCTGCCAGCACTGAGATGCCTACAACGCCACTGGATCCAAAGACTTTCTACCCACTGGCTTGTGGATCATCCTGCATTTAGCTTCATTGCATGTTTTGTGAGTCTGAAGAGGACTTTATAGATTGGTATCGGAAATATGGGCTAGTATCAGACGTATGGCCTTAGACTGGACTGGGTTGGGATGTTTTCTCATTGTTCAATTCTTCTGGTATACAAACCTCTCTCTTATATACATATGCATTATGAATTTGATTATCTAGACTACCCAGACTAACACAGTCTGTTTAGAGTGACGGAAAATCTGGCTTCAGTTCAGAATAATGAAAGTCTAACATGATTAATGTAACAGATATCACTATTAATGTAATAGATATCATCACTAAGCTGTACAATTGAAAAATGTTAAATTGGAAAATATGCTATATATATTTTTTTAGGACAATGATAACCCCCACCATGCACACACATGCTTTTAAACTTATCACCTTAACAATAAATACCACATAATATGTACTTTCTGCTATCAACCTTCCATGAAACAGCTGATAAGCGAACTCACTGCCATCGTCAACTCCGGCTCGTAGTGATACTAGAGGACAGAGAACTGCTTCTTTCGGTTTCCTAGACTTTAAATCTCGGAGCAAATAGCTTCCTTCCTGTTTTGGGAGTAGCTGGTGGGATTGAACCACTGACTGTGGTTAGCAGTTCCATTGCACAGCCGACTACCTGACCAGGGTGACTAAAACAATTCAAACTGGAATGTTACAGAAGTAGAAAGCGTGCTATGTTCCTACCCATTGTCACTCTATCTCCATCTCTCTATCTATATTGGGCTAGGCAAACCCATCCACTGAGGCAGATCTAGAAAGCAGTGCTATGTTCTAATCCATTGTCATTCTCTATCTATCTATCTATCTATCTATCTATCTATCTATCTATCTATCTATCTATCTATCATCAGACCATCCACGGAGGTCCACCAAAATGCTAAAGCACTTCTGAGGAATGAATTACATATCAGTCTAGTAAGCCTCAAGGTACATCAGAGAAAGCTTTTACTAAACAAAAACCACTAGAACAGAAAAAAAAAATAAGGTGGGCGAGAGAAAAGAGAAAACAAGCCAAGGGTAAGATTAGTCCCAAGAATGTCTACTTCTAGAACCCGGTATAGTTAAGGATGAAGAGCCAATGAGAGCCGGAGATTCCCAGTCACCGAAGCAAAAAAGAAAGCACAATCCATTAAAAAGTTAATGGCCAGGGTGTTTTGGTGAAAGATTCTGTACTAGAACCCCCATCAAAAGGGGACATACATGACAGAATTTCAAATTCTCATGGGCTCCAGACTTCCAACACTTAAATCCAAAACTATCCCATTTTTTAAAAACCAAACAATTGTCTAGCTTTGCTAAAAAAAAAAAAAAAAGTCTGCCTGGAATACTGCACTCTTTGAAGGGCCATCTATGAGGGATCAAAGTGACAACAGAGCTCGAAAGATAAGCTCAGGAACCTTCGGGGGTCGTGAGCTGGTTAGAGGGAGCAACACAAAAGTGGAGGGCGAGAATGGTGGCCCCGCTCGGAGAATGTAGCTATGGCTGAATTGTCCCTGCAGAAAAGGCTGATGGGCACGTGTCACTGTGTGTACTGCAGAAAAGCAGTTCAGTTCGACTTAATCCTGGAGTAGGACAAAGCTCTGCTGTTCACGTCTCCTTTCGGCTTTTGCGATGTAATAACACAAAGGCTACCCCAAGATAGCCCAAGGTGACCCCAACTCGGGTGATTCTAAGTGTGGCAGCGGTGAGGCTTTTAATGGCTGACCTTACCATCACCAGGCCTTTCTTCTGACTCAAACCAACCCCCTTTTGTTTCGCCACCAGAAACCCTGTGAAGTCACAGAAGCCAACCCAACCCAGACCCATCAAGCCCATTCCAACTCGTAGCCACCCTAAGACAGTGGAAGGGCTCCCCGAGGGCTCTCAGGCTCCGTAAAGGAGCAGCAGGGCTCACCTTTCTCCTGGGAAGCGTAGCAGCTGCCGCTTTTGAACCCCTGATGGCCAAACTACATCATCTGGGCAACTGGAAGAACAGATACTGCATCATCTGGGCAGGTTGGAGTGGGGTGTGCGTAGAATTTTGGGAGAATCCCTGGGTGATGCAAACAGCCAACACTGCCAGGTGCTACCTGAAAGCTCGGAGTTGACCAGGTGGCTCTGTTAGATCTCTCTGGGGAGAGATAGACTTCGGTCCTTGGCTTCGCGCGAGAACGAATTCATGCGGAAGCCTGGTTTGTGATCCAAGTGAGTTTTATGAGCATTAGAAGTTTCAGGTTTACACAGGTACCCGCAGGGCTCCTCACCAACGTGCAGCCTGCCTGGAAGCTGCTCGCAAAGTCATACAGTCGTCTCTGGGCTCCTGCCTTTTCAATTATTCCGCAGGGAGGCGTGGTGGACGACCAGTTTGACCTCATTGGCTGAATTGAATTCACCTGGCCTAGGTGGGCCAATCCAGGTGCAGCACCTACCCACGCGTACCTGGTGGGAAACCTGAACCTCAGCATGTGCAGTGTGCCACTCCTTTGTTCCGTAGCTCCGCCCTCTGGGCATGCGCTGTAGACGCCCCGGCCCTATGCAAGACTGCCTAACAGCTCCTTGGGAGGCCCGTCGATTTAGTTAGGAAAATTCAGCAACTGAAAATCCCACGAAGCATGCTCATGGGGCTCCATCAATCAAAGTCAACTCCACAGCAACTTATAAAATCCTTCCTAAAACCTGTAATGGGTGTAAGTGTTATAGGCGGCTCTCTGTGAAGGATGCAGGGGCCCAGAATAGGATTCCTAATTGGGTAAAGTGGTCCAGGAGATGCTTTATGCCAACTGGGGGCAGGGCCACTGCTGTCTTTTCACAATCAAATGGAGGTTAAAGGACACAACTGTTAAGGAGGCTCATCAGAGTACATGCAAGTCACCTCCCAGAGTCGAGCATTCACAAAACTCTGGAGAACGTGTCTGGCCCCGCCGTCTGCAGAGCAGAGGTTTGTCCGATGGCCAACGCAAAGGGCGCTCCCCTCCAAGGAGGTAACTCACCCACCCTGGAAAAGCCACACTGCTTCCAGTTCGAAGGGGGAGAATAATTAAATCAACGACCCGGCTGAGAAGTCCTGAGACTCTCTAATGTGCTTGGTAAAGAGGCTGCAGCTGTTTGACTTTAACTTACCCATGATTCCTTTCACATAGTTCCAGAGATAAAAATTCTGTTTACGGAGTCTGTGAAGACTAGAATACATGTTAAGGACTCTTCGAGGAAAAAACAAACAGGTGACCATTAAAGGGTCATTGGCAACATGCACCCACTGAAGACATTCCAAAATTTGCTTTTTTATCTGTTATAAAGACTACAGGAAAAACAAACAAACAAACAAAGATGGGAGGAGCCCTGGTGGTCCTGTGGATTACGCATTGGCCTGTCAACCACAATGTCATTGGTTCAAATCCACTCGTCACTCTGTGGACGAAAAACGAGGCGGTCGGCTTCCTACAAGATTTACAGCCTCGGAAGCCCTATCGATGGAGCAGTTCCATCTTATAAGGTCACTGAGTGTGAATCGACTCGATGGAAGGGGGGTTTAGTTTGTTGACTACACTTACACCTTTTGTGAATAATGTGAACAGATTAGAAATAGCCATTTGTTTTAAGCATCAGTTTTTATTAAAAAGTGCATTTTGATTAATTTATGATCTAGGTAAGCTGTAAGATATCAGTATACTCTCTCTGGAATAATAACTTTACAAAGATTTAAAACAAACAGATTTTTAAAAGCCTTTTTTATTCCTTCACCGTTATCATTGTACAATACAAATATCACCTTGTGAATACACAAAAAAACCCTACGGAAGATAACTCTGCTGCACATAAAATACAGAATGGAGACAGATACTTCTTCATTCTTAAAAAACTATGCTGTTCTCCACGTTGGCAAGTACTTCTCCAAACACACGTGTGGTAGGAGTAAAACTTATTGGTACATGCAGTTTCTGCACAAATATATTTTAAAGAAATAGATCTCTTTTTTGTTTTTTCACCAACAAAATTGTCATGACAGAGCATGAAAAGCTAATTCATAGCTTTCAAGTTTTAGTTAAGTGATCCTTTTTAAAACTCTTTTCCTCTTTTTACAAAAAGGGGATATTCATGGCTATTTTCATTGCGTAGTTAACATCAAACTACCAAACAGATGCTAAAATAAGTTAAGTGGTACATGTCATTGCCCCTGCTCACAATATGTGGACAGGCTCTTGTTCTCAGTTGGCCTCTTTAATCTGCAGCAATTTAAAAACCATAACCAGTCTTCTGATTTACGTTAACTATAAATGCAAAATTTAGTAGTGTATAGATACATTTGTATTTTCATGGAATACTTTATTTTAAATAAAAACATTAAAGATTGCCTACTGACCATACAATCAAGACAAGAAAGGCACTAGAAACATAGACAAATTTCTCTCCCAAGAAACAGTTTTAAAATTTCAGCTCTCTTCCCTCTGACATGTAAAAATCTTTAAATTTGGTTTTCATAACATCATTTTGAAAAATAAAGTTAGGAAATACTTAGAAAAATCATTTTATAACAGAATTTTTTTTTTTTGCACTTTTTCACCCACTGTCTCGGCAGATTTTACAAAATCCCAAGTTTACCAGACCTTTCTGTGTCTGTCATTTTCATGTGAGTTTCGATGCAACAGGTAGAAAGACTTCAGAACGAACCCCGTGCTCAGGTACTTCGAAACCTTCATAGAGACATTGCTAGAAAATGGCTTACAGCCCAATCTTTGGGGCAAGAGATATGAAAAGTATGTTTTCCCAAGAAAATAATACACTTTATTTCCAGAGGTGACTGGAAACGACCAGAACGTAGGATATAAAAGCTTACGTGTACACTGTTGCATCCTGTACAGAGGAAGATGGTGGCCGGAGGTTACGTAAATCCTAAACCCATGAACAGGAAGTGTGTACAGTGCATGATAGGTTAAGTTTTCTTTGTGGTTGTCCAACACGGGTCCTTTGGAGAGAGAAAAGATCACAGTGCTGAGCAGGTAACTCACTAGGTGAAGTCAAGGTAACTGTGGGCAGGGATTGGGCGGGATGCGGTTGGTTTCACGGCATCTTCTTTCCTGGAGTTCGTAAGCACTTTGGGTACTTTCTGCTTCCCCAGCCTTGCCCTGCTGCTATGTGTCGTTCACCAGGCGGCTGTACTTCACTTGCCTTCCGAGGTGGACCGCTGGCCACGGGAAGGGCCAGTGGTAAGACCGAGGTACAGTCCCTTGAACATTCTTTTCAAAGTACTGGAATGGCCTGTACCACCACACCCTGGCCAGGAGGTTCGACTGCGAAGCTTCCTTTAGCACCTGCGACAGCGGGAAGGAAGCACAAGTCAGGGCGTGTAAGTGTTCCAGGGGCAAGAGCCCACACCTGCTCCGCTCCCACGCTTTCGCTTAAGTCCTGGTTTTTTCCATAGGAAAACTCACCAAGGCCTCCAGACTCACCCCGTTTCCACCCGCTCGATCCAGCCTCACGCCCTGCTCTTGCCTGTGTCGGTAACAGGGGCACACCAGAATAGAGACTCCAACCCCTCAGTTCCGGGAAAGCAAGAAGACCTTGTGAGTCACTTAGTTCTTGGCTATAGCTAGGGACCTCGCCTGACGTTTCCGCTGCTGGGGCTTCGAAATGGAAGATATTGAAGTAGTAAATGGTAAGTGCATTGAGCTGGTAAGTGCGGACAGCCAAAAAGATAAAGAGTGGGACTAGCTCGCACTCAAAACTCACTGTACCATCAAGTTGCTGCCAACTCACAGCGACCCCACCCCTGTGCGCTTCCCAGGCTGGAACAACACTTTACAGGAGCGGAAAGCCTCGCCTTTTTCCTGAGGGTTGTAGCTTCAAACACCTGATCCTAGAGGCTGGCAGCCTAGTGTACAGCCACTGAACTCCGACACGAGTTCTACAAGGTAGCAATTAAAAAAAATTCTTGATTCTGAAAGAGGATCAAAGTCACAAAACACTACATGATCTTAGTAGACTGCCCTACGAGACACTAAGCCTTTGTGGACCCTTAGCACCCTGTAACCTCACCGCTGGATCAACAACAGACAGACTCCCACCGAGGGGAGACTTACTTGCTGATTGGCCATAGTGTGATACCACCAGAAGAGTCTTGTGGTGATGTAATACGCCACCACCACGTCCACAGTGTAGTGGTCATGTGCCAAGAGAATACAGAAGATTCCAACCACGCTGAGCAGCCAGCAGATCCAGTGGTACCACCAGAGTCGCCGAGGGGAATCTGAAGAGAGCAGACATTTGTAATAGTCCCCTCACTGGAGAACCAGAGAGAGCACCCAGCGACGGCTCCGCCACTATTTCTCAACAGAATTGCCCTCAGTCTCTCCTTTGGGAAACAGGTCTTTTTTAGTTGTTGTTAAATTAAAAGATCATTTTATTGGGGGCCCTTAACAGCTCTTATTAACACTCCACATATCAAGTGTATCGAGCACACTTGTACATGCTACCATCATTATTTTCTAAACGTTTACTTTTTGGTTGAGCCCTTGGTATCAACTCTCTCCCTGCCCGCCAAGACCTCTTGATAAATTATTTTCATACTTCACACAGACCACTGTCTCCCATCCCTCACACAGTTGTTGTTGGTTCCCCTGGGGGTGGGGGTGGGGGTGGTTATGTGTCAATCATTGTGTTCTGTTTCCCCTTCCTCCCCTTCTCTCCCTACCCTACCCTGGTATCACTACTCCCATTCCTGTTCCTGGATTCCGCGTGTCATCAGCTCTTATCTCTTATCTGTACCTGTGCACAGGCTCTGGTCTAGCCCGCAGTGAAAGTCAGGACTGGGGCCATGATGGTGGGGGGGTGAGGAAGCCTCAAGGAACCAGAGGAATATTGTGAGTTTCAGCGGTTGACTCATCCCTTCCTTATGACCCTTCTGTGAAGGGATGTACCACATCTACAGATGGCTTTTGGGTCTCTGCTCCAACCCCCCTTGTTCTCAACAATATGTTTTGTGTTGTTGTTTGTTTTGAGTCTTCAGATTCCTGTTACCCAATCCCATGGACGCGTCATGATCACACAGCTGGTGTGCTCCTTCCATGTAGGCTTGTTGCTTCTCTGCTAGATGGCAGCATTTTTAACTTCAAGCCTTTAAGACCGCAGACGTTATCTCTTTTGATAGCCAAGCACCATTCTGTTTCTTCTCCACATTTGCTAATTTTGCTAATTTGCTAATTTTGTCTTTAGCAATCCTCAGTGTATTGCCATATAAATATATGTACAAAAGCCAATTGATGTATGTATATGTGTGGATTGAGATAAGAGTTGTATGAGCCCCTAATAAAATGTAAAAAAAGAAAAAATGATTAGGGAAAAGAATGTGCAGATGTGCTTTATACAATTGATGTATGCATATGCATGGATTGTGATGAGTTGTATGAGCCCCTAATAAAATGTTTAAAAAAAAAATAAAGACGTTGTTGGGGAAAAAAAGCCAATACCTCCATTTTTATGAATTAATGTATTCACATATGTACACATCAATGTTTATATACCTCCATCCATAGCTTTGCTAACTAGGTCATTCCTCTGTTTCCTATTACCTTCCTCCTGCCCCACCATCACATTATTCCTCTCAGCTAGATTGCTGTTGCTCCGACACCTCCAGGATCTCTACATCCTCCGCGTTGTTGATTTTAATTCCCTAGTTGTTCCCCTGAACATGTGTCTTTTGGGACAGCAAATCTAAGGACTAATGGCTCTAGCTTATCTGAAGCTAAGGAGAGACTGGAAGTAGCTTATTTGTGAAATGATTATATTCATAAGTATAATCTAATTTTGGTTATTACTTGGTTCATCTAATGGCAAACATAGTTTTAAAGAAAATCCGTTTAATCAAATCAGGATAAGTCAGCACATAATGTTCTTTAAAAAAAAATTTTTTTTTAACACAAGGGGCTAGGCGGTGGGGGGAAGCCCGTTGATATTTACTAAGATTTTTATCTGCTGGGTGGCTGGGTGATGCAAACAGTTAAAACACTTGATTCCTGCCAAAAGGTAACTGGTTCAAGCCCACCCAGAGCACCTTGGAAATGAGGCCTGGCAAGCAAGCTGCTCCAAACTGTTGCAGTCTGGACACTCTATGGCGCCATTGTGCTCTACAAACCCGGGGTCTCCACATGCCAGCAATCAGCTGGACCACGACCAACCACAGCTGCTCTAACTTCTTACACGTGGGCCGAGCAAGTGACAGCTATCTTACTGACTTCCCAAGCACAAATATACCTGAAGCCTGGAGTCTCTGAGATTTGCACTTCAGAGAAATCCAAATGCCAGGGAATTACTGTTACAGCCGCCTGGGAAATTCGAGTGCCCGGTAGGTCGGGCTCCTGTTCATTGCCATCTACTCAACCCCACATATGCCGAGAATTGCTCCACGGGACTCTCAAGGCGCTGACCTTCCCAGAAACAGATGGGCAGGCCTGTCTTCTCCAGCACTTCTGGGTGGGCTCACCTACCAGCCTTTTAGGCCGCAGGCAGACTCAACCATTTTCACCACCCAAGCACTTCGAATTGGGAGGAGTGTCAGAAAGACACGTGTCTGTGTCGGACTTATCTGTCCTCCGATTTTTGTTTCACCTGACTTGCCCCGCAAACGTGATCCATCAGTAGGACCGAAGACTATGAGAAATAGCAATGGCAGGTGAGGAGCGGGTAATGGAAGGCTGTGGCAGACTTACACTCTTTGATGAATAAGTAAGTGAGCGTGAGCATGACCGTGTGACCGCTGTACAGATAGTCCCCACACATGTTGTGAGAGCCGGTAATGGACAGGCCACCTCCAGCGATAAGCTTCATTATTCTCCGCAGTTGGGCTTCCCAGTCTCCAAAAAGCTAAGAGCAAACGGAAAGCAAGACTCATTACCATCAGCGCTGGGATCTAGGAACGAAGCGATTCAGCTAAGCTAATTAAGACAGACAGAACACCTACCAGCAAGTCTTTCACCTTCCACGGGCAGCCCGTGGAAAGGTTAGGGTCCTAGAGAGGAAGCTCGGAGCTTTAGAATATTTCCTAGGTATTAGCACTTTATTTTTTCATCACGTTTGCATCCACTTTAAAAAAAATCCTTTTATCAGGAGTCTTAGCACTTTAATAGCACGTTTCTGATGAGGTTAGACAATGCTTTTATGATACCCAGGGAAAGATTAACTTCCTGTAACTGCCAGTTTGGGGAAAAGAAAACTTGAATCTCGAATTTCGGGAAATCTTAGAGAGGAATTTCGCCAATGGTTGGCCTAGAGGACAACTGTTCTAAAGCAGTTGGAGGCTGGGGCAGTGAACTGTATGACATATTTGGGGACGGGGGATGTGATTCTTTGGGACTAAACTGAAACAAAGGACTGAACAGGATTGGGCCTTACAGCCGTTGAAATTATGTGGGTAACTGGATTTTTCTCCTTTTAATAAGGACAAAAATAAAGTCCATAAATGGATCTGATTTCTGATGCAGGTTTGTGCTGGAGATTAAACCAGTGACGATGCAAACAACTCCCTCATCGTAACACGGATTTGCTCGGTCAACAAAACGTGTGAATTATTGATGGTTCATGCATGCCAGAATTCCTTGAAAGTCTGCCTGGCCAATTTTATTGATACTATTTCACACTTTCAGTGATATTATTTCCCTTTGTGATCATTTCCCTTTGACTTCTAGTCAAAGGGGACAGGCTGAGCACATCCTGCAGAGGACAGGAGTTTCCAGAGTCAACGGGATCACGGCATGTCCAGCACGGCAGAGGAAAACACAGACTGTCTCGTACACTAAGATAGCTTCGTGCATTTTCAGAAAGAAGACGGAGACGCTAAAGTTTGCAGTGATGAAAAGCACGCAGGATGGAAGGCTTTCGAACCGTGTCTTTATAATTTTGAGGGACATGTATTTCTGACTTAGAAATCTATACCCAGGAATAGGATGAACCAAGCATAAGGAGAAACTGAGGCCATTTCCCCAAAGCAGCAGTTGTTGCTGGGGATCAAATCTGGCCCTGCACCCCGAGGGTCCCATGTACCCCGAGGGTCCCATGCACCCCGAGGGTCTCATAGTGCTGCCCGCCCTGTGACCAACTCCAACGCCATCATGTGGAGGCTTTCACGATAAACAAGCCTTTCTTTTAGACTGTTATACTCTGGAGGCTCGGTGGAAACCTGTTCGGCACCACAGAAACACGCAGCCCCAATGCCAATCAGGTGGTGGCTGCTGGGAGGTACCGTGGACAGGAACTGAACCCAGGGCTTCTGCATAGAAAACAAAGATCCTACTAGGAAGCCACTTGAGCTCCCAGAATTTGTGAAATACAAAGGTTTTAAATATTTACCCACTGTTTACTCTTCTTCACGAACTAATGGTCTCCCTTGCAAGAAAAATGAACACAGAGAGCTGCAGAGGCGGGGCTTGCTGGATGGAGCGCCGATGCAAGCCGGAAAGCTGTGCAGCGGGCCTGGGGTAGCCTGCCCCACAGGGGGCTCTGAAGAACCATCTTCCAGAAGGTGACATGATGAACTACCTCATGCCACTGACTGTATGGAGTCACAAATTGGGGGTGAGTAAGTATGCAGACAACTAATAAAGCAAAAAGCAAAGCAATTCCTAACTCCACAGGACACAAAATATTGTGCACAAAAGGAAAAGTAATGACAGGAAATACATACATGGCTTAGCAGAAGTAGCACTTACAGAACAAAAGGCACTATGAGCTAAACAAGACGGAGGAGAACCGCTGGGGAAGACAGGACAAGCTGTGTGGCCCCTCCCGGGGGGGGGGGGTGGAAAGGCTCAGGGCAGCCGTTTGACTGGATTGGAGGTGGGGCTGGAACAGGACGACACTAGACCATCCCCCTCCACAGCGGGCAGGCAGGAACAGGGAAAGCTGTGGACCTGAAACTGAGTCCACACACATACAAAAACATGTTCAACACATGTTAAAGATACGGAGCTGAAGATCCCAAGGTTCAGTTCCAGGGGGCTGGACCAAGGTTAGGGTCAAAGGACTGTTTTTTATAGGTTCTGACGAAGCTCCCCACCCCCAAGAACAGCATGCGTGTTTAACCTGACAGCATTGAAAAATATGGTTTAGTTGTGTCATAATAATATGTAGGTAGTTACGGCAGCAATACAAAAACGCTTTGGGCATCTTTTCATTTTACATTATTTGACTCAAAGCTTCTGCTCTGTTTAGAGAAGTATGACTTACATGCTCGAGGCAACATCACTCCCTCCAGTCCCCTCCAATTTTGGGGAAAGTATTTGTGGGGAAGCTGTGTGTCCGTGTCCCTGAGCGCGTGTGCCTGCTGGGGCGAGGGGTGAACATAACGCGGCCCTGAGTCACATTTGGTGCGGACAACCGGGAAGGGCGCGATGCACTTCTTTCTCAAGTCCCTGTTCTTTCCTTTACCGCTGCCATGCTGGTGTTGGCCAAACTCCATCAGAGGAATGTCCCTTTAAGCTTGTTGGGAAACTTCCCGAGGACAACTGGCTGTCGACATATAACATGTCAGTGGCATTAGAAGTCCAAACGACAGGTAGCATCACCAACTGCATCACCAACAAGCTAACGTTCTCACTGTGTAGACAAAAACCAACTGCCAAGAGGAAACCTATGCGAAGAAGGAAGCTTTTGGGAACTGGAAGTTTCTCCATGGCCCCAGTCTTGAGATCAGAGGTGAGAGGGTGGAGTTCGTTGGAGAAGAGAAAGGACAAACTACTTTTAACCAGAACCAACTCTTGGTTGATGTCCAGAAGCACACAGAAATGACTAGGATCTGTCCAAATAAAGTGCCCCTTTTCCCTTGAGAGAGAGAGAGAGAGAGAGAGAGAGAGAGAGAGAGAGAGAGAGAGAGAGAGAGAGAGAGAGAGAGAGAAAGTGCTGAGGTCCGGCTCTTCTGCTGGTGAGTTGTGTGACAGGAAGCCTTGACTGGCCTCATCCACAAGTCAGGAAACTAGATTTATGACAAGGAGCTTGACTGGCACCAAGGTGAAACACTCAGCTGCTAGCTGAAAGGTTGGTGGTGCAAACGCACCTGGAGCTCCAAGGGAGAACAGACCGGGCATTCTGCTTTCATAAAGACCATATTCCCGCGGCAAAGCCCACTGCTCTGAAGTCCACTTGGGCTCCTCGGAATCCTACACAGGGCACCCGCGGCTACGATGAGAGCAGATGGCCGCAGCTTCCCCCATGGGAAGGCTGGTGAGTCTGACCTGCAATCTTGGGGTTAGTAATCCAGCTCCTAGCCCCCCTGCCACCAGGACTCCTTAAAGATGGCAGCTTGGGAAAACTGGCTCCGTTCCACTCTGACATATAGGGTCCCTGTGAGCAGGAAACGGAGAAAGACAGAGGTGACAGCCTGTGTCTGTATGGATGTACAGCCCGATAAACCCTTCGGGGGCAGTTCTACTTCAGGGCTGCCATCATTCAGACTCTGCTCTCTGGCAGTGGGTCTGGTTTGGGGGTTTATGAGTCGGAAAGAGCACCATGGGCCTGAGGTGGACTTGACGGCAGACGGGTGATGACGACGCAGTTAGTGCTGTTGTGAAGACCTCTGGGAAGACTGTCATCCACACTGAGTAGCAGCACCTTTGATGCAGGGACACGGCTTCTAGAAGGGTCCTCTAAGAAACTATGCCAAGCATGAAGAGACGCTTTGTGAGCAGCCTAGACACCCAGGGGGCGTCAAAAGCTCCTGGAAAATTCCATATTTCCATTTTTGCAAGTTTTTTGAAGCCCAGCCCCCTGTATGTACATATACATAAAACAAAATACTGTTTATAAAAGCAACACCCCGAGCATTTAAATATGTATATGTAACCCCTCCCTTAGTACTCAAAGTCTGGTCCATGGACCATCTGGGTAACCCCAGAGCCTGCTGAAGACAGTCAGGGCTCACGCCAGACCTGCTGGTGAAGAACCTGTGGAGACTTAAGTACTCATAAAGTTGGCGCAGTGCCTCACTAGGCTGTAACTGCTTGATACACCGTGGGGAAGAGGTGCAACATGGTTGTACAGTAACTACGCAGCATAAGCATGCTTCTGACTGGTGAAAAACACATTTAGTATACTATCGGAGACTCCTCAGAATTGGGGATCGAGAGACTGTCTCATGTACCTTGGACATGCTATCAGTAGGCACTAGTGCCTGGAAAAGGGCACCTGGCTTGATAAAGTAGAGGGACAGTGGCAATTAGGGGGACCCTCAAGGAGACGGGTTAACAGTGGTGGCAACAACGCACTCAAGCAGCAATGGTGAGGATGTTGTGCGTACGGCGCCATGAGTCGGAAGTGCCAAGGTAGCACCTAACAACAACATGGATGGCGAGCAACATAATACACAACACACGAACTACATTGGCTGCTGTTCACACCTAACAACAACATGATGCATGGTGAACATGCATGCACAACACACGAACTACACTGGTTGCTGGGTCGGGCTCTCCAAATGCACACACTTAATCCTTCCTTTCTTCATGTAATGGCCATGGCCACAGCAGATACTTTTGGTTTTGTTCCTGAAGAAGCACGGTCCTCTGAAACGGATACGTCACCACTGCCCATGAAATACCATGGAAGTTGCTCACAGGCACCCAGATGGAGGATCAGACTGGCTGGGGCCAGCAGAAGGAGTGCACACCTAGCCGGTGACAAGCGTGCACGCACCACAGGCCCCTTCGGCGCAGCTCTTCAAAGGCCTGTGGTTCCCAACAGCGTAACTCGGCCTCGCCCTGGAATTCACCTGGCCCTGTGCCCTCCTAACCGAGGACGGAGGCATGAGGATTCATGGGAGCTCTGGAAATGACTTCGTTGTGACCTTGCGAACCCTCCTGGGGAAGATGACGCGGCTGTAGTGTGATGAATGCTTTGGGTTTTCAGAGCAGCAGGAAGATGCTCAGAGTTACTCCCTGGAATTTCTCCTTCCACCCGGTCAGGTAGAACCGAGAAGAATGGCAGGGCGCTTCTGCAAACAAAGTAATGCCTTTTGTTTCCTAACGATTGATTCCAGCCTTTTCACAGTTGCTTCCTCACCAATTTTCTCATTGTCTTCCCTCCCTCCGGTGTTTAGTGCGGACGTCACACTCATTCTACAGAGATGAAGTCGACCGAGACCCTGGTGTGTGTAACTCCTACACGGGACCAGAACTGAGCAGGCTCCCCGCAGCTCGCACTGTGGAAGATACATACCCTTCTCGTGCCAAGGCTGGACGAAGTCTCCAGGTTTATTTTGCTGCAGATGTCCTAATGCAAGCTAACTGCAGTGGTAAGGTGTTGGGCTATGTATCACAAGGTCAGCAGTTTGAAACCACCAGAGGCCCAGCAAGAGAAAGATGAGGCTTCCTACTCCCACGAATAGTTTACAGTCTCAGAAACCCCCAGGGACAGTTCTAACCTGTCCTACAGGGTTGCTCTGAGTCGGCATCGTCTCAATGGCAGTGAGGTATTTAAATATACAGTTGAAAGGTTCCATGACAATGATTTATTCACTATTTATAGAAGTTATTGGGTGCTATCTAGTCAATTTTCAGCTCTTGTGACTGTGTGCCAGTAGGACTGCCCCAGAGAATTTTTTAGGCTGCATTTAAAAAACTTACACTTTTTTTACCATTGTTTGAGTGAAAGTGTACAGAGCACATTGGTTTTCTAGTCAGCCATGCATACATACTTTGCTTCTTTCCCCACAACCCAACAGCATCCTTCTCACTTTCCCCCGTTTACCTCTCCCACTCACCACTTTCTCACAGGCTGCCCATCCCCAGGTTAACTGCTTCACCTTTCACTAAAGAGCTATTTTTCATAAGGTTTTTCTCATTTAAATTAAACTCACCCATCCCATCTATAGAAGAGGAACTTTCACCAAAACCTCTCATAAACAAATCACACATTTTCTGCCTTCAAAAAAAAAAAGGTGTTCTGAATGTAATTGTATTTTATATTATGGTGCCCCAGTGGATTACGTGCTGATTTGCTAATCGCAAGGTCAGCAGTTCAAATCCAGAAACTGCTCCATGGGAGAAAGATGAAGCTCTCTGTTCCTGTAAAGATGTACAGTCTCAGAAAGGCACAGGGACAGTTCCACCCTGGCCCAGGGTTCGCCATGTGTCCGTATTTGAGTTGCTTTATGTTGTGCTGTGTTGAGGGGATACACCCAAAGGCTCCAAGTTCATGAGTCCAGGGCCAGTAAGGAGCATTCATGCACTCTCGGGTCTCAGTGGTGCCACTGAAGCACTGGGGCAGCCAGCCCCGGCCATGCCATCACACCACGTCAGCCCTCATTGTCTCATTGGTAAAATGGCTAGAACAACACTTCTTGTTTCAACTTCCATCCTCACCCACCAAAGTGAGATCGCAGTTGCCAGAGTGATTCCTAAAGGGCTATCCAGATGTAAGCTTCACTCCGCTCCTGGGTTAGTTCAGTTCGGTGAGTATTCTTCACTGACTGCTCAAGGCCTGGCAGCCCACAAGGGAACTCTCGACGGGTCTCTT
Organism: Tenrec ecaudatus; assembly: GCF_050624435.1. NCBI lineage: Eukaryota > Metazoa > Chordata > Mammalia > Afrosoricida > Tenrecidae > Tenrec > Tenrec ecaudatus. The sequence goes on from NC_134545.1 coordinate 71,627,623, forward strand.
AAAAGATGCAGAGCCCTCAACGAAGCTCATCTGTGATCACTTAAGGGGACTCAAGAGATTGCTGAGGGTGACTGCTCCACTCCTGGAGAGACCTGATTTCATTCACAAGCCCTGTCAGCGCACCTCAGTGAAGTGAAGTAGGGACACTTCACCATGTGCCTCTGGTAAGCACACGACAGCTTCTTTTAAAAGCCGTTTTCCTGTACTCCAGCTCCGGATGGAAACGTAAGTGAGAAAGAGCAACTGACACAGCGGCCACAAGGGTGGCTCCAGCGGAACAGGCAGGCTTTCCTTCCGCTGTGCACAGGGCCACCTAGCAACAACAGCAAAGCTCTCAAGAATTAATGTCCGCGTGGTTCCTTTTCAAATGCACCCCACCAATTCCGATAAACTTGATTCTGTCCCATGGCAATCCTGCACGGCAGAGCCGATTCTCGCCTGTGGTGGCCCTGTGGGATAGAGTAGAACTGCCCCGGAGCCTTTCCAAGCCTGTGCGCTTTAGAGAGCCACTTGTGATGTCTTTCTCCCACAGAGTGGGGGGCACATTCAAACGCCCGCCCTTTGGGTTCCCAGTCAAGTACTTAGTGCCACCACGACTCATCAATCCTACACCACGTGGGGTTTTCCTAGGAGTCTCCAAAGGATGAGGATGCTGCTCACCGCAAGGGCGGCAGTTTGAAACCACCAGCCCTTCCCCGGGGAAAAGATGAGGCTTTCGGTCTGCTCCCACGGATTTACAGCCTCAGAAACCCACAGAGCAGTGCTGCTCGGTCAGAGCGGGCCACTGTGAGTCAGAAGTGACCCTGGCAGTGCGGGTTCTCCAAATGGACAACACTGCACCCACTCAATAAACAATGCAACCCTAACTCTCAACGCCTTCCCTTTTCCTGGGGGTGGGCTGGGGCATGACTCTGTTTCCATGGCCTCCGGTATGGAGACTCACGGCAGGCTTCATAAAATCTTAAGATACACGTCCAGCTGTGACTTTCCAGTTGTTTATGTTCTTCTATCTGTCACATTAAAGAAATCTACTCTTTCAATCAGACAAGATTTCTTTGTAGTAAAATCACATTTGCTGTTAAGTGTTAGGTGGGGTCCTTCGAGTGTCATGAAGAGACACTTGAAAACCCTCTAAATCTAAATAGCAGTCTAATTTTTATTTCCATAAATCCTAAATCTAAACAGCAGTCTAATGAGCGCCAGACTCGTCCAGTGACATTCAGCAATGCTTGCTCCTCCCTTCCCACGCTCCCTGTGATGGGAGCTGTCGGAAAATAAACCCAACAGGTGACATTTTACGTTTAAACAGAAGAAAATGGACAAGTTCCTCTGCAACCTCCCATCCCTTATTCACACCTGGGACACGTGACAGTGAGAAAATACTATCATTTAATCTCAGGGCCACGTGTCCAGCTGCCTAACAGTCCACACGCTGTCCTTTACTGCCCCCTAAGCTTGTGTCAGGGATGGCCCATCGTCAGCCTGTGTCAGGGATGGGCCATGGTCAGCCTGTGTCAGGGATGGGCCATGGTCAGCCTGTGTCAGAGATGGGCCATGGTCAGCCTGTGTCAGAGATGGGCCATGGTCAGCCTGTGTCAGAGATGGGCCATGGTCAGCCTGTGTCAGGGATGGGCCATGGTCAGCCTGTATCAGGGATGGGCCATGGTCAGCCTTTGTCAGGGATGGGCCATGGTCAGCCTGTGTCAGAGATGGGCCATGGTCAGCCTGTGTCAGAGATGGGCCATGGTCAGCCTGTGTCAGAGATGGGCCATGGTCAGCCTGTGTCAGAGATGGGCCATGGTCAGCCTGTGTCAGGGATGGGCCATGGTCAGCCTTTGTCAGAGATGGGCCATGGTCAGCCTGTGTCAGGGATGGGCCATGGTCAGCCTGTGTCAGAGATGGTCCATCGTCAGCCTGTATCAGAGATGGGCCATGGTCAGCCTGTCTCAGAGATGGGCCATGGTCAGCCTGTGTCAGAGATGGGCCATGGTCAGCCTATGTCAGGGATGGGCCATGGTCAGCCTGTGTCAGGGATGGGCCATGGTCAGCCTGTGTCAGGGATGGGCCATGGTCAGCCTGTGTCAGGGATGGGCCATGGTCAGCCTGTGTCAGAGATGGGCCATGGTCAGACTGTGTCAGGGATGGGCCATGGTCCGCCTGTGTCAGGGATGGGCCATCGTCAGCCTGTGTCAGAGATGGGCCATGGTCAGCCTGTGTCAGGGATGGGCCATGGTCAGCCTGTGTCAGGGATGGGCCATGGTCAGCCTGTGTCAGGGATGGGCCATGGTCAGCCTGTGTCAGGGATGGGCCATGGTCAGCCTGTGTCAGAGATGGGCCATGGTCATCCTGTCTCAGAGATGGGCCATGGTCAGCCTGTGTCAGAGATGGGCCATGGTCAGCCTATGTCAGGGATGGGCCATGGACAGCCTGTGTCAGGGATGGGCCATGGTCAGCCTGTGTCAGGGATGGGCCATGGTCAGCCTGTGTCAGGGATGGGCCATGGTCAGCCTGTGTCAGAGATGGGCCATGGTCAGACTGTGTCAGGGATGGGCCATCGTCAGCCTGTGTCAGGGATGGGCCATCGTCAGCCTGTGTCAGAGATGGGCCATGGTCAGCCTGTGTCAGGGATGGGCCATGGTCAGCCTGTGTCAGGGATGGGCCATGGTCAGCCTGTGTCAGGGATGGGCCATGGTCAGCCTGTGTCAGGGATGGGCCATGGTCAGCCTGTGTCAGAGATGGGCCATGGTCAGCCTGTGTCAGAGATGGGCCATGGTCAGACTGTGTCAGGGATGGGCCATGGTCAGCCTGTGTCAGGGATGGGCCATCATCAGCCTGTGTCAGAGATGGGCCATGGTCAGCCTGTGTCAGGGATGGGCCATGGTCAGCCTGTGTCAGGGATGGGCCATGGTCAGCCTGTGTCAGGGATGGGCCATGGTCAGCCTGTGTCAGGGATGGGCCATGGTCAGCCTTTGTCAGGGATGGGCCATGGTCAGCCTGTGTCAGAGATGGGCCATGGTCAGCCTGTGTCAGAGATGGGCCATGGTCCGAGCTAACTTTACAGTTCTCCAGTACACTATAACTCCTCCATTTTGTCTTTCATGACATTGACATTTTTACAGAGTGCAGTCTAGTTGCTTTGTAGAAGGCCCCTCCTTTTACTTGTATCTGATGGTTTCCATACACATTTTTAGCACAGAATAGGACAGATTTAACATGGGGTTCTTGCTTCTTAGTGCCTCACACAAAGCATCCGATTGATATGTTACCCCATTACTAGTTTGATCACTGGGCTATACAGGTACCTTGCAAGATCTCTCAACTGATAGTTTTGTTTTCCGCTTTATGTAAAGATTTAGACCCCTAACAAGTTGTCACCAAATGGCTTTAGCACCCATCCATTGGTGATTCTTGTAGGCAGGGTTACTATGATCATTAAATGGTAACTTCTTGGTGCTGATATTTCTGTAACACTAGAAGTTGGCATTCTTCTCTTTAGAAATCTCATCAATTTTTTAAAATATATGTTTTTCATTAGTATAGAATCTACTACTGTCATTCTTCAACACATGAGGTGGCTTCAATACACAAGGAGGCTTGAAGAAGTTCCTGGGAACATTCCATGATCTTTTACTTCCACATTCCCAAGAACCCTTTGACTCCTACTGGGAATGTTCAGCTTGTGTCCGGGCAACGTGTCTTCGGCAGGACAGTACAGCTTCTGTAATCCCAGGACCTGTCATACCTCGACAGCTCTGGAACCCTCTGTTAAGATGGAAGTCCACCGCCCACCTGCCTGTCCTCTGCCAAAACAGGCAGGATGGCACGTGTCCTGGGAACTTCGATGCCGTCATTGCTAAGGTTCTCTGGGACATCTCGAAGTTGTGCCCTGCTCCTGGTGATCTCTGCAGTAGGCAGCTAGTGAAAGGGAGAATTCATTTGTCACAACCCCCTTGGCCCCCACCCAGCCTCTCTCCAACAAGGCCTTGCCCTCCCAGGGAGGCCATCCCCAGCTCTAACTCAGGAGACTCTGCGAGGAGTCCTCGGAGGGCCCCTCGTGAGGCACCTCTGAGAGGCTGAGCAAGCCACTGATCTGTGAACCAGCCACAATCTGCACCCACTCACCAGGGGGAAGGTGAAAGAAGGAAAACAAAGCTAGCCTAAGAGCCTGCACAAATCAAGTGTGGTTCTGAGAGAGATCTGACAGCGAGATGTGACCACTTTGTGTCCCTGTTAAAATCTCTCCTGGCTTCCCATGGCCTCTAGACAAAGGTCAAACTTCTTCAAAGACCAAGCTGACTGCTGCTTGGACAGCAAGCCTACAGGTTGAGCAGAGCTGCTCCTGGGGGTCCTCAGCCGGTGAGCATGGTGGGAACAGCAAGCCTCGTCTTGCTCCCCCAGAGCCACTGGTGAGCTAGAACTACCGACACGCGCAGTTAGCAGCCCAACCAGTAACCCACTGGCCACAGAGTCATTCCCTCAGTCCCCCTCGGCCCTGGTCTTCTACCACTTGGCCCCTAGGATCACAGGCTCCCAGCTTAGCTAACTCTGCTTTACTCCGCCCTAGATGTCCTGCCACAGCCTTTCTGTTCCCATGAGCAGACACGCCCTTGTCTCTCCATTTCTACTTGGGACACTCCTCCTCGTCCTAGAAACATGGCTCAGAAGCCCCTCCCCTCACCCCAGCAGCCTTTGCCATGGCCGCTGCTTCCATGGCAACTAGGCAGCACATCCAACCCAGGGAGGACCGGCGGAGCAGAGAGTAAACCAATGGATGACATTATCTGTTGTGGCTTGTGGTCAACCACTGGGAATAGTTTATAGCCTCAAAGTTTGCCAAACTGCAGGGCAGGTTCTCTGGAAAGACTCGTTCAGAAAATGGACAGCCTGTTTGCTTATCAGCAGAAATTCTGCCACAGTTTTGGAGTGGGAGCCTCTCTGGTGTTTTCCTCTTGGTGAGAAAACCATCTAGAAAGCTCAGAGTTTATCATGTAAAGGTTGTGGCGTAAGAAATCTGAGGAGGAGAGAGAAACAACTGTACAAACAGTATGATCGGAATTCGGTAACAAAAATATGCATAAACAATGGACTAAATATATATACATATATGTACATATAAATACAAGCAGTAGATAGGGCTAAGAGTGATTTTATTTTTTTAATCTCTTTTTTTCTATGTACTTAAAATGCATGTGGACTTTCTATACAATGGAAAAAGTAACCATCTTGAATGTACGGATGTGCTTTATACAATGGATGTATGTATATGTATGGATTGTGATGAGTTGTATGAGCCCCTAATAAAACGTTTTAAAAAAGAGAGAAAAGGATGATTTAATGCATTGTTCTCATTATTAATCCCTTAAAAAGGAAGAGCCAAGCTCTGAGAGAAAGCAAAGTGCAGAAGACATATCAGATGAGGGAAAGGAAACTGGACATTTTCCTGACGAAGGCAAATGGGAGAAAGGAGGATGGACGACAAGGAACTTCAGCCTCGACCACAGACCTGGGAGCCAAGCACACGAGGAGCTACAGACCTCAAAGTCAAGCCCAGAGAATGGAAGCGCCACCCAATTCAACAGGATGTCAGGGCCCGATTCTGGCAACGAACACAGCCTATGGTCTAAAATCACAATTATGAAAACACGTCAGTGTGGGCAACAGCCTGGGACACTCAGGCTGTGTGCTACCTGAGAATACAAGGAGATACAGCCGGCTAAAATCCTCAAGAGCAACAGGTCTTCTGCCTTGTGGAGCTGAACTTGTTTGTGAAAAGGAATTCTTGGGGCTGATCATGACCCCATCAGAACCTGGCAGCTGGTTAAAGGAGATGCTCTGAACTTTCTAAGCCATGTGCAGCACAGATGTTAACATGGGCAAGAGCCCACGGAGAGCTGTATTTGTATTTGAATGTTCTGCTCGGCAGCCAATCTCAAATACCGACTGACTGAAACTCTTGTCCAACACTGGGCTGTGCTCACATGTGTTGAGGGGAAGAACAAACAAACAAACAAGTACATTTTTCACATTTAAGAGAGTCATTTGGCTGAAAACACCACATCAGAAGGCATTAGCCAGCCTGGATTCTTTTATGGTTTCAAATCTAAGGTAACCATGGGAACCACAAAGCAGCATCCAACATGCATTTCACTTCAATATTTTGTCCCTATTAGATTAACTCATCTGGTTATTAAAATAAGTGGAACCTCCCTGGGGGACGGACAACAGAGAAGGGGGTGAAGGGAGACACCGGATAGGGCAAGATATGACAAAATAATCTATAAATTATCAAGAGCTTATGAGGGAGGGGGCAGCGGGGAGGGAGGGGGGAAAAAAGAGGACCTGATGCAAAGGGTTTAAGTGGAGAGCAAATGTTTTGAAAATGATTAGGGCAAAGAATGTACAGAGGTGCTTTATACGATTGATGTATGTATATGTATGGATTGTGATGAGTTGTATGAGCCCCTAATAAAATGTTTAAAAAAGAAAAAAAATAAGTGGGACCAGTGTAGGTTATTTATTCAGTTCTACTGGTGCTAGGCTATTTATCTGTGCTTCCGGTGACCCAGGTGGGCAAGTTCCTTGAAGTTCGCTACAGGGCGAACTTGATATTCACAGACAAGCACTTTGCCACAGGGCGAGCAGAACGTCCAGAACTCTCAGATGTTCTGGCTTTTCTTTCCTTTAAATGGAATCATAAAGCAATTATAACAGGATAACAACAGGCTGCTTCTTTCTGGAGGAAACACAGGCTTTCCCGGGAGAGGCCGGCTTGCTGCTGAGCGCTGACAAGTCAATGCTGACACGCAGCAACTCTGTATAGCTGAGAACCAGCAGGGCCTAATCAAGGTACCAGCCGCGTGGTAGCCCACATGGAAGCAGTGCACATGCATGCGCTGGGGCGGAGAAACTCCTCATTCAGAAACAGCACACCTATTTACCACATTTCCCAGAGGCTCTTCACTGTTGGCCGGAGGCCTACCTTTCTTCCCAATTACTCCGCACAATGAGTATTTCTCCGAGATGCACGTGCTGGGAACTAAGGATGTGTACGAGGCCACCTGATGACTAAACAACAGTGCACATTGTCCTAGTTATCTCTGTATACTTGTTGGGACATTCCTGCTGTCCTGAGGACCCAAGCATTTTCAGGAAGCATTCAAGGAAATACTAGGCGTATTAATTATGGGATTAATGTGATGGTGGAATCAAGGTTAAGTCCAAGACTGCGTTAAAACAGAGAGTCATGTGATTCTAAAGTTTAATGATCTTGTTTAGAAGTTGAGTGGCTAAGCCTAAGAGTGTCCACCAACTTACAGGTGACAGCGTTCAATGGTCAAGGACATCAAGGGACGCCAACTCTAGAAGCATGCTACCTGGCTCTACACCTGCGGGTCCCCATCCATGGCTTCCAACCGGTAGCAGAATAAAATAAACCAATACTTCCTTCCCAGCCCTGGTTTCCCTCAACTTCAGAGCCGTATTCTAACTCTATAGTGCCCCCTCTCGGATAGCTACAGGCACTTCGAGCTCGGTGTGCTTAATGTCACCAACTTCCAATAGCAATGAGCGTAACAAGGAAGAAGTTGCTGCAAAATGGACTGCGGTGATGGCTGCCCAGCTCTTCCCAATAGGACGGGACTAGTGAATTGCACGAGATGTGAATTATGTGCCAATGAAACGGTTTTTAAAACATTTTTTACGTCATTAACTTCCTTTTCCTCCCTACCTTATAATTATCTCAGTGGTAAAACTAGTTGCCTTGGAAATTTTTCCCTTCTATCCTCACGCCATTAAATCTATTGCCAAATCGCCATGATGTGGCCTTTTACATATTGCTCAGATTGATTTCTTCCTTCTTTCCCATCCCAAGGCCTCTCCTCCTAACTTACCTTCAGAGCCGACTGCAGCAGTTCACACCTTTATTACATCAGCCAGCAGTTCAGACGGGACGCCATCAGGGTACTTCCCACAAAGCAGGGACTCTATCGACCTCGTCCACACACTGTCCTCTTAGCACCAAATACACCCAAAGAAAAACCACACCCGCTGCTGCGGAGGCGACTCTGATGCGTAGGGACCCCGTATGGTCAGAAACTGTCATGGCAGCAGACTGTCAAGTCTCTCTCTCATGGGGTGGCGGGTGGGCTCAGACCACCAACGCTCTGGCTAAGAGTTGATGAGTGTGCTTGAACCACGATGGCAGCGAGGTTTCTGTGCCAGAGACCCCGTGGGTGCTCAAAGCATGTTGGCTGAATAGATGGAGAACTAGACTCCCTGGATGGAGGCGAGTCTCAGGCTGAAGCAAATCCTCTTCCCATCTTACCTAGCACAGTACAGTCACCAGACGCTTTATATGTGAGTATTGCTTCCTTCCACACCCACTCTTCCTGGAGACGGGTTCCAAAGCATCACTATTACCATGGGCCAGGCAGCTGCTGGCCAGGTCCGATTTCCAGAGAGAGAACAAACACATCTTGGCACCCTCAAGGGTAACAACATGTTTCTCAGAACCCAGGAGCTGCGGGCTCAGAGAGCACAGTGCTTAAGGTTGGTTGGTTGTTTCTGTAGAGGCTAAAGAGGCTATGAGACCGGCTTCCTTGTGAGGGCTGAAGACAGAACAAGACAGGCGCTATCGACAGAGGGAGGTACGACTGCTGACAGAGAGGAGGGGCAGGTTGGGAACATTCACTCCGTAAGATGATTTCTCCAGAAATAAGGAAATGGCTTGCGGGAAGAAGCCTACTGCATCCATAAACACATGGAGAAGTCTAGCACAAAAGGGGGGGCTGCAGGAAGTGTGTCTGCCTCTTTAGTGCAAAGTACAAAAGTGAGACTGAACGCTCACCAGCAGCGAGCCGGACAGCACACTGGTGTTTCCGCAGGGAGCCTGGAGGCGAGGCTGTGGCCCTGATAGGCACGTTGAAGACATTACTCATCACAGCGCTGTACTCTATTTCCTCACACCAAAACCATGCAAGGAAGGAAACTAGACCCTTCTACTTCTTAGAAATAGCTAAGAGAATTTCAACACCATGAAGCATCTCAAAAATGCACTCTTTTGTATGAGTCCCTAATAAAATGTAAAAGAAGAAAAGAGAAAAAAATGATTAGGGCAAAGACTGTACAGATGTGCTTTATACAATTGATGTATGTATATATATGAACTGTGAAAAGAATTGTATGAGCCCCAATAAATTGTTAAAATTAAAATTAAAAAAAAGAAAAAAAAATGCACTCTTTTGCCAGCAACTGCAGAAACTGCCGGTGACCTCTCCAGTTGAGATTCTGCTGCGGAAATGCCGGGGTGGAGAGAAAACCGCCAGTATCACAGGGGGCCCGATCCTGCTGGGCCGCAGTGGACGGCAGCCATGGGAAGCTGAGACAAGGATAGGAACAGAGGGGACTTTAAAGAAGGGCTTCTACGCTGCTAGAGACGATCGAATAAAGTGGCCTCTGCTTCCAGAAACGTGATCTTGGATTGGTGGTTGGCGTGGGAGAGGAGGACTTAGGAGGGAGCATAGAGCTTTTCTTACTTCACTATTATGGATTATTACACAGAAAATTAAAAGAGAGAGTGGGGGGGTTGTGGAAAAAAAACATTACTTGAACTCAAGTTTTCTACCTAAGAGAGGAGAAAAAGTCTATAAAAGCCTCTGGGTCGGTCTGAGAGGAGCAAGGGCTGTTTTACACGCTTGGCACGAAACCAGAGTCACACCTCCTCACCCAGCGGCTTTCCACATGGGAACATGACCCCGCAGTTCCACAGCTGGGGGCAGGGCAAGGTGTGCAGCTGCGCCTGGCCCTGCTGCTTAGAAACCCTCCCGGAGGAGCGACAAGGTCCTGACTAGATGGCGAAGCAGTTTTGACCTGGGCTTTCATCACAGGCTTCCTGGGCAAGAGGGAAACAAAGGAAAGGGAAAGCACAGCAAGGGTGGTTTACCTTCGGAGAACAGTTGAAATGCATACCGGGTACTGGGAGTGTGGTTACATACATTGTGATACACCGATACAGGTACAGCGTGCCAACCATGCAGAAAAATCTTCTGCTAATAATAGACCTGGAAGAAGGGAGAAACAGGGCAGATTCTCAGTCAAGAAATTCCACAGGTTCATGTACGTTTGCAACGACCCAACACAACAAACCCCACAGACTACGGGAGAGCTTGGAACCAGGGCTCTCGCCCTACACTAGGGGCAGGTCAGGGTGCGGATTTTGAGGGTGCTTTTGTTTGCCTTTCCCGCTCCCCACCCCCCTTTTAAATAGTGACAGGCCAAAGGAGGTTCAAAAACATTCTATGGGACTTGGTTCAAAAAGTGTGTGAGAAAATCCCAATATCCTTCAGTTCCGTCCTTGCATGGTCGTTTGGAAGTGCTCTCCTCCAGTCCGAGTGTTGGGTTCTGGAGGCCTGCACCTTGCTGACCCTCATCTCGGATGCACAGAGGGCCCGTTGTGACGGCTCCCCGTCCACGCAGTAGCTGTGGGTAAAGGTGCAGAGAGAGGGGAAAAGGGGAAGGCCTGAATGTCTTTCCGATGTTAGAATAACACTCAAAAATGAAATTAAAACTTTTCTGCCATTGTAGTGAGTCCAAATACTATGAACGACTTTCCTCACACATCTAAAAAAATACTGAAAAAATTGATTCTGTCAAGATATTTCCCCTGCTGTCAGCTCACTAGTAACGTAGCGTGGGGTCAGCTATGGATTTTCTTAAGCCTCAGTCTCTTAGTCTGTAAAATGGGGGTAACATAACAGATAATGTACAAAAAAATCCCTGCCACATAATAATCACCTATCAAACGTAAAGGCTTTGTAGATGAATAATAAAATTGGTGAGAATTACAAGGAGAAGTCTTTCAAGTTTATTAGTGATGCTAAAACTATTAGAAACAAGGTGATCAATGTGCACACTGAGTCTGACGCCATCTCCTAAAATTGAGTCTCTATTAGGTTTGTACAACGTAAGCAAAGCTGCACCCCTGAACACGAACGCTTTCTTTCCCCCTTTCTACTGCCCCTACCACAGGCCAGCACCCTGGGGCTCTTCTTCCTCAATCTGACTCCAAATGTTCCTTGGCCTGGGAAAATCCAAGTCAAATAAACAAGGGCAATTTAGAGATCGGTTGATGGGTTTTCCTCTTACAATATTTAACACTGAATTATTCTTTCATTGTACAGTGCAGCTTCACGTTTACGCAGAATGAGCGTTACTAATGAAAGGGAAGCCAGGAAATGGTTTCATTTATATTTTTGCTTTAGTAGGAACCTGACAATGTGTCATTGTGTAATTAAAAAGAAATTTTAAAACAGATCCCATAAAACGGCATTAGTATTTAATTACCACTGCACAGCCCATATAAATTACGTGGGTTGGAAAGCTGTTTTGTCTCCTACCTATAATTCAGATACCAGTCAGAAGTGCTCACCACAATGGCTGCCTTCGCTACTTTCTCCTAGTGCAGGGCTGTGTGACCCCTCCAAAGACTAGAATTTATTTAGCATAAAGGTGTGTGCCCCTAAGATTTAAGTAAAACAAAAAGCACAATGTAATTTAAACAATACAATGGACAAGTAAAACGGCACTCTGCTAACCCACAATGTTTTTTACCAAGAAAACTCAAATGAAACAAAGCGCTGAAGTCGGTTTTATAGTTTTAGGTACAATGATCGTCTTTCTTCAAAAGGACGTATCCCCCTTATCCACCACAGGTGCTCAAGCATATTAATTTGTAATTTCATTTTGTACGAGAAACACTTAAAACTGTCATATTTAGATCTGTCAAGTTCTTCAGAAGAAAACAAAATTAAATGACTGCTTCTATCACGCTGTTTTGGTAAAAATTACTATCTTAAAAATCACTGCTTCATGGTGCCCAAAAGACAGAGAAACAGACACACTCCCATTTCAACGACTTTTATGTTTTCACGTCTCAAGCTTCAGTCACAGGTGAATAGCTTGAAAGGGTTTTTAAATTGTCTGGGAACGGAGGGTATAAAAAACAATAAAGGAACAAACGTCTATCAAAAACACCTTAAAAAGTAATGAATATTGAAGATTGTCATACTGACGATCCACCTGTGAACCAGTCAACGATGAAGAGCAGGTGACAAGTGGAAGCGGCTGCTTAAGAGCATTTCTGACCCTGGGCTTTTACTCCATGCTTTTGAAATGAAGACCCGGGAGGTGTTGGGCAGGGTTAGTAGTTTGAACTCATGAGCTGCTCCCTGGGAGAACGATGAGGCTTTCTGTTCCAATATCTATTTACTGCCTCAGAAATTCACAGCGGCATTCTACTCTATCCTGCGCGGTCACTGTGAGGTGGGAGTGATGCAGTGGCGGGGAGCTGTGGTTTGTCTTTGGTATAATGTTGAGTAAGGGTAGCCTACAGTGATTTTTTTTTAAAAGGTATGAACGTGCTTTGGTAAATTATATGTATTTCTAAGCATTTAGGTCCTTCACTATAGAATTGTACACATTTATTTTTCTTGTTTACTTAAATGTTTACAAGTTTAAGATGTGCCCAAAATTCAGAGGTTTAAAGTACTTAAAAGTGTACGGATGAGATGGTGGGGTGAAATGAGGCAGAATAACACCCCTCTCACCCTACTCGGGAACGAATAATAGAAATGTGAGTGAAGGTTGACAACAGTGTAAGGTACGAATAACAATAATAATAATATATAATTGATCAAGGGTTCACAAGGGTGTGAGGGTGGGGGAGGGAGGGGAAAAAGAGGAGCTCATACCAAGGGCTTAAGTAACCATTGAAACATACAACTTTCCTCTAGTTCTTTCATGGCTCCCCTTGCCAATATCATGACCCCAATTTTACCATACAAATCTGGCTAGACCAAACATGTACACCAGTCAAGAGCTGGAAACACAGGGAATCCAGGACAGATAACCCCCTCAAATTGCTATTGAGTGTAGCAATACCAGGAGGGTAAGAGTTAGGTGGGGGGAGAAAAGGGGAACCGATCACAATGATCGACTTATAACCCTCTCCCAGGGAATGACAACAGAAAAGTGGGTGAAGGGAGACATCGATCAGTGTAAGACATGAAAAATTAATAATAATTTATAAATTATCAAGGGTTAATGAGGGAGGGCAGGTGGGTGAGGGATGGGGAAAATGAGGAGCTGATACCAAGGGCTCAAGTAGAAAGCAGATGTTCTGAAAATGATGATGGCAACAAATGTAAAAATGTGCTTGACATAATGCATGGATGTATGGATTGTGATAAGAGGTGTAAGAGCCCCCAATAATATGATTTTTAAAATAAATAAGTTGTACTTCAAAATAAAAAGGGCTCAAGTAGAAAAAAATGTTTTGGAAGTGTTGATGGCAACATATGTACAAGTTTGCTCGGCGCCTGTGCTCCAGAATCTCACCTCACAGAAACCGGCCTTGGGTCACGGCTGCCTCCCCTTCTCCAAAATACTGGAGCAACTAACAGTCACAGAACCGCGTTTTCTGAGAAATGCTTATAACATTTGATGATAAGGAAACATACCAAATGTGTTAATATTTTATCATTATTACGACTTGCTAGGATAGATGCTGCAGCCAGTACTGGTAGTTGGATTAAACTTTAATAGCTCCCCTTCCAGCCAATAGAACACACGCCACTTCGAACTGAATATTACCCAAACTGGGCTAAAACGTTTTTAGTGTTTGTATAATGGTTTTAAATCCTAAAGGGGGAAAAATAAGTAAAATACTAAGGGTTCTTTTGCCCAATTTGTCTCTTTAAGACACATACAATTCATAGCGTTGGTTTCTGGCTCTTTATAGTTGTTGGGCCTTGGAAGTCCAGCTCTGAGGGGCAATGGACAAGCAGGGGCCCCACGCCACGGTGACAGCGGCCCGGAGACGGCAGATCTCTGCGGTGTGATCAACAAGCACAGCGCACGATTCAGGAGTGCTAGCTCCTTTAGCCAGAGGCTGGCGCTAACTTTAACAATGATTCCTTTGTGTCCCTAACGCTCTCCCTTAATTTCCTTGGAAATTAACTTCTTCTCAACCAATGTTTTGAAAAGGATCCCTCCCTTCTTCAGAATCAGGAAAATGGGTCACAAATAAATAAATGCAGGACCAAAAAACAAACTCCCTGAGTGGATTCCAGCTGATCCTGACCCAGGAAGACAGAGCAGAACTGCCCTGTAGAGTGTCCAAGCCAGGGTTGAAACGTTTACAGGAGCGGACCGCCACATCTTTCTACTGCGAAGTGGCTGGTGGCTTTGAACCACTGACCTCTGGGTTAGCAGCCAAATGCTTGCCCATTGTGCCACGAGGGTCTTCTAAATAAAGGGCAATGCTGTAAAATGGTACGTAGAATGGGTCTCGCAATGGCAATCACCTATAATTACTCGAAAGCATGTTTCTCTCAGTGTAAGAGGTGGCAGCATGGGGTCATTGTATTTAGACCCAAATGCTACGTTACCAAACGAGAAGAAGAAGAAATCTTCTACGGAGACATTCCCAGCCACAGTGGCCACAGCAGCTGCCACTGGACAGTTCCTTCTGCAGGCCGGCCTCCGCCCCAGGCATTTTTATATTTGCCCTTGGCTCCTTCCAAGCACAGCCCTGCGGCACAAGCCTCATTTACAGCTGGGAGAACTGAGGCTCAGCGCTGACCGAGCCCCTGAACGTGAGTCAGAAAGTATTGCTGCCGGGCTTCCAGTTCACATAAGCGCACATGTTGCTTCCTAACAAAACCATTTACGGAGGTGCCTGTGATCCGTGAATGGCTGCAGACAAATTCTCTCGGCAAGTCATTTGTCTTGGTCTCAGCACGCCACCGAGAGAACCGATCAAGACCACGGGACATGAAAGTCAAGACAGCCGTCCGCTCAGAAGGTTTTAAGACAGCGGTTCTCAACCTTCCTCCTGCTGTGACCCTTTCATTCAGTTCCTCGTGTGCTAGTGACCGCAACCAGAACATTATTTTTGTTGCCACTTCATCACTGTAGTTTCACTACTGCTATGAATTGGGCCACTCCTGGGAAAGGGTCGTTTGACCCCTAAGGGGTTGCAACCCACAGGTTGAGAATCGCTGTTGTAAGGAATTCCCAAAGAAAAATGCTGACATATATTCTAAGAGGATTTGGGGCAATCAAAGAGCTTGTTAGGAATAAGTTTTAAGAAAACTACAATGATGAGAAACAGGTCAGGAAAGCTGTGCCCAGGCTTTTTTTTGGGGGGGGGGGGTTTGGAGGGGGGGTGTCACAATGCATCTGCTTATTCTTCAAGGGTAGCATGACCTGTCTGTCCTATAATAATTGCTATTTTTCAACTTTTGTGTGGATTGGGTAAAGGTCAACAACCCATTCACTAGCTTAGCTCCACTCAGCTTTTGACTGGAAAATCTTACCCCCTGCTCCCGCCCCTCCAGACTTCTGCTTGTTCCCAAAATTCAGAGAAATCCAGAGGAGCACAGGCGGAGCCCCTGGGGGATGCCATTTTGACGTGGGGGACTGGAAGCGTGAAGAATTCTTTGGGGGAGGGCTACCGGGATGGAAACCCCACCTTCCAAAGGTACAGACCTGCATGGAAGGTATGTAGAGACACAACGGCTCTGGACTTTTACATTTTTATGATTTCTATGATCTTATAGCAAAACGTTTGGACTTACCCTATAAATACATTACTCAGGACAAAAATGTCCAGGGGCCTGCTCCACATTGTGTACGTAAGGAATCTCAGTTTTATTTTTAGATTACACTGCTTGTTACCTATGGATGGGCCAATAGGCTGTCACATGGTTGTCGCATGTCAAAATCTACTGAAATGAGAACTTTCATCAGTGTTTGAGTCAGATAGTTATTTAAGAACCACATTAGTTATCCATATAGTGGGCGGGTGGGGTGGAAATCCTTCTAGTATCACACAGATATCCAAAATAACGTGTTCATTTCTCATTGCGGTGCATGGCTGGCAGGTTGGCAGCCAGTTAAACGTGCTGCCCCTCTGGAGTCTCTCTAATCAGCCACGCTGTGGCATGCCACCTGCTGCTCTTCCTCCCGTGGACTCACTCCCACAAGCACTTTCTCCGTGGGTTCGGATTCTGTTTTTGCCTCCACAAAACCCATCCGACCCAGAGCAGCCATTTTAAATCCTCCCGTGGTTGTCAAGTGTCCGTGGACTAAAGCAGACACCCTTCCCCCCAAGGCCACGAGGGCCCAGGCTGCGTGGCTGTCCTCTCCAGCCTCCCTGCCCCCGGCAGCCTGTCGTTCAAGACTTCATCTTTAGTCCCACGTCCGCCTGTGCTCTTGGAGCGCACCATGAGCGAGCCGACTGGCCTTGGTGGCAGCCCTCCTTTGCCAGGAAGGCACAAATGACTCCCAGAACACCGCCTGCCAGTTTCAAAGGCTGCCCGCGTCAGTTAGGAGACTCTACGGTCTTTTCTATGGCAACCTTTACTTTTAATTTCTTCAGGCTTCCCTCTTCACCAGCCAATTCCCACATTCTGCTGAAGCGGGCGCCAACGAACTTCTCAAATCCATCTCCCTCCTTTAATCCCTTGCCACTAGTCCTCATCATCCCTGGATTGCTACCACCGATCACGGCCACCTCCCGAAGTTCCACCACTCCAACCGGACCTTCATGGCTCCCTGAAAAGCGGCCCCGGGTTACATCTGCTGTTGCTCCCTAAACACAAGCCTTTTCTAACCTTTGCCTGCAAATATTTCCCTGGTGCAGCCTTCCCCGTTCCTGTCTGCGACCATGCCCCCGACCCCTAAGCCACCTCAAGCACTGTCTCCATGTGACGCCCTGCAGAGATCCTCACCTCCTTTATCAGACCTTCGCCCCAACTTTCTGGAGAGAATGACATCATGGTCACCACTGGGATGCCTCATCCCCTCTCTGTCACACTCAGCTTCGGATCCCAGTGGGCTCCTCGGGTACCTGTAATACTGGCTGAGGTCACGGTTCTGTGCTTTAGAGCTTCACTTCTTAACTCCCTTGGACGGAGAGGCCTTCCGTCTTTCCCACCATCAAATGCTTGTCCTTGAGCCTTCTCCATCACACATCCACAGAATGACCTATCCTGATGTCCACCATCACCTTCTGGATGGACGCTCTGCAGCCTGTATCCTTTCTGTGCTAACCTTTTGCATTTCAGCCACTTGCTGCCAAAGGTCTACTTATCCACCTAGGGTGGCGAGTCCCACTGGAAACTACTGGCTCTGCCGTGGTGGCCCTTCCCTCCCTTCTTCCTCAGAGCCCTGTCCGGGCCTCAATCTCAGGACTCTTAACTGTGTGGGACGGCGGACCATGAAACCGATGGGCTTAGTTCAGTACTGTCGGAGAGAAATGTTTAAGTAAAGGTTTGAAAAACAAACTAAAAAATGGTATAGAACAAGCGAGCAAACAAACAAAATAACTCAAGCTGTCCAAGGAGATTTACAATGCACTCTTTCCTGGGTACATCGCAGAAACACACCTGTGCACCTAGTCCAGACAAGCGTCTCAAAGAGATTTCATAGCTTTGATAGTACTGCAGGCCCAGCCTGGGACAAAGCCCAGCAGGGAGATCCATAATAAGACCCAGACCTCTAAATGCAAATCAGTTACGCTCCTCAATACCGATGAGGAGGAAAAAAACACAGTAGTTGGAATTTTCTTCTTTCTAAAAACTGCAGGATAATGACGACAGCTGGTTACATTTAAGAAATTATTCATGCAGGTTTGGGGTTTTTCAAAGAACATACAGCAATACCGAACATATGCCCTTTACCTGCCTTTTATCAAAACTACTTGGCAGTGCAAACAATTAAGTGTTCTGATCTTAACCAAAAGATTGGTGGTTCAAATCTACCCTCAGTGCCTTGAAAGAAAGTCCCGGTGATCTAGCTCTGAACATGACAACCTTCAAGAAAACCCTGTGGCTCTGAGTTCTACTCCGACCAGGGACGTGGGCCTCCAGGGCCGCCATGGCTGCACGACAAATGGTTTGGAACTTCAGGTGCAGATGGCATCTTGAAGGGAAACAAGTCCACCGTAACATGTGAAACACAACTTGAACATGATGTGCTTCAGAAAATGACGAAGAATTAAAATCAAGTCAGAACCAACTGGACCATAATGTTGATTTATCCTCTACTCGCAGTTACATACAACATTGTACGCAGTTACATACAACTGTACACAACATCCAGACCTTTCCCTGCTCCTTCCTGTGAAGCATGCACACCTTGAAGGGCATTCTTAGGGGCTTTTTCAGCCACAACTAGCAGAATTGAACAATAAAAATTTGTCTTCCTATTAATAGATAGCCCTTAAGAGGGTCATTTCATTTTAAGAGGGTATTTCTGAAAACATACATCATCTTAAAAGCTAAAACATACATCACCAACAATGACTAACATTAACTCAATCCTAGGCACAAATTTCGGTATCACGACAAACTCACGAAGAGGTAGCTACTGCCACTGTCATTTCCTATCCGCCTAGCGTAGATGCGGTAACGGCTACTCCAGACAGGAGAAGATACCAGCGAACACGGTGACTAAAGAGGGTCTGTCTCAGGGTGTTTAGATCCTAGCAGTGGAGGCAAAAAATAAACAAGGTAATTAAGTAAAATATAGTCAGCATATCAAACCCAAAAGCCAAATGCACTTCCAGAGTCAATTTCCATTCACAATAACCCTGCCAGGCAGGGTAGAACCGCCGCTTTGGGCACTTACAGGACCGTAGCTCATCACGGGAGTAGAAAACGAAGCCTCATCTTTCTCCCTCCGAGCAGCCTGTGGTTTGGAACTGTGGACCTTGCGATTAGCAGCCCAATGTGTAACCACCTGTGCCACCTGGGCTCCGGGGGAGTAATTTAGGTAAGTGCAAAGGGCAAAATTAAGTAAGATTGTCACCACGGGCAGGGGGTGTTAAGATCCAGAGGTAAACGGCATCTGCTGAGCACCAGGGCCCAGGGAGCTGGAGCCATGAGCATGAGGTCAGGTCCGGAACCCTTGCCCGGCCTGGGAGGCTCTCCTGAACCACAGGGAAACTCCGGCTTTCTCTCCATAGGAGGCACGAGGAGAACGCCCGCCCACGCTCGGGGCTGCCCTGCCTGCTTTGCTGAGCAATGGCTTCAGGGAGGCCGGTACCAGCACAGAGACCAGAAGGAGGCGCCTGCGACGACCCAGACAAGAGAGGAGGTCGGAGAGGCGGCTGGCTTTACGGACAAAGGAGATGGAGGCAGGAAAGCACATGACGTGTAAAGCTGAGCTGTTTGGCTCGAGCTCAAGGGGGGGACAGAGCTGCCGCTTATTCCTGAGCTGGGAGAGGGAGTGGGTGAGTTTGGGAATGAGGAGGGAACCATGGCCTCTCTGTCAAGGTCCTCAATCCTCACAACGGCATTGAGGTAAAACCAGACTAAACGCCCAGTCACCTAGGCGACTGCAACTGTGGGGCAGAGTCGAACCGTCCCTGTGGGTTCTGGGGCAGGCCGTCTTTCTCTCGGGGAGCAGCTGGTGGCTTTGAAGAATGAGCTGGTGACGAGCAGCCCAAGGCGCAACCCGAGAGGCCAGCACTCTTCTTGGTCCCATTTTGAAGAGGAGGAGACAAGGCTGCAGCAGCTACGCAATTTACCAATCACCAGTAAGGCTCTAAACTAAGGAGTATCTTCTCCCAGTAGATGACGATACCCTTACTGGATGCTTAATAACCAACCGTCAGAGGACCAACGGGTGGGGGAGGGGCGGATGGGATGACTTTCCAATCAAATCATGGTTGACACACATCCCATACTTGCTTGTGAAGAGAATGGGCGAGTGCGTGCGTGCGTGCGTGTGTGTGTGTGTGTAATCCCTGGGTATGCTATAAAATATAACACAGAGTATCCAGAAAAATACCAAAAGGGATGTGAAGCCAAACATAAGAATTACTTATCTCTGGTGAGGTAAGTAATTTCTGTTGTTATTGACTATCTTCTAATCTGCTTTTAATGATGATGTACTGCCTAGAAATTTTTCTTTTGTGTTAAAAATAAAACAAATCCACAAAATCAGCAATTTCTTCTCTACTTTTCCCCCTCCGTTTCCATTTCCCATTTATCTCAACACTTAGTTTAAAAAACAAAACAAAAATACTCTCTAATGTTTAGTTTGCAAACTGCTGGAATTCCTGATTTTAGGAAACAATACAGGATGATGAATCCAGTTTCCCTACAACCCCTAGGACTCGGGCCCTGACATCCAAGATGGTTAAAAATTAAAAACAGTGAAAGCGGATCAGACCATGAGAACCAGAAGTGAGGCTCAGTCTGGGACTAAAAGCATCTTCTAGCCCCTAGAGTGACCGTATCCCCAACTCCAACTCCTAGCCCCAACAGAAGAGGAGGGGAAGGAACAAACGAGGAAGCAAACGGAGGTTTGCAAAAAGCTGAGGACTCTCATGTCTGGAAAGATAAGGTCCCAGTAAAGGACAAGACAGCAGGATAGCCCAGGTAGACAGACGGTGGTTTCGAATTAAAAGGAGGAGAGAGAAAAGTTGTAAAATCAGAAAACCATATGGTTGGGCCTTTGTGGAGAAGTATGTCTGAAGTTGGTGGGAAATGAGATTTTCCAGCTAGTAAAGAGGGCCCACACCACACCTAAGGGATTATGGGATAGCAATCTCATAGGAGTGGACTGATAACATTTTCTAAAAACTACAGTGACTATCTCAGCAATCAGCATGTTCAGCCAGGGGCAAAGGATGCTGCCAGCATGGCCTGTAACACAAACATCTTATCAATCAGGGAACTGCTCTGCTTTCATTCTGCCCTGTGTATTTGGAACCTATGTCACTATGTTTGGGAAGAAAATGTTTTTTTCCAGAGGATATGTATCTGTTCTACAAGGAAACTTCTAGACTGGATTTATAATGAAGCTCTTCAATTCTTAAAATCTACTGTTGAGGGGCCCTGGGCAAATTAATAGCTTCTCTGACTCTCATCTTCACTTAGATGATGATAATATATATGTAGTTTGACCCTGGGAATCACATAACATCATGCAAGCATGGAATTCTTGTTACTCAAATATCAACTGGCTTGTAAGTTGCCATCTGTCAATGGTGAAGATGGCTTTTGACACTCTGGATGAAAAGGGAGCAGGTTAAAAGATGTCTTGAACAAGGACATGACAAATGCAGCTACACCTGTAGAGGGTGGAGGGAGAAGGTAAGAGACAGCCCCTGCGTTCTGGTAAGGTATATAACAGGAGATCATGGGAGTGATGTACCCTCACCCCAAACCCCCGGCCCAAAGGTATATTCTCCGGGGGATGTTTTATCCTCATGAGCATTAAACTTGGATAGAGTTTGAACAATAAGCTCTCAAAAACTGAGAGTTTTGTTGTAAGAACAAACAACACTTCCCTGTAATATAATTTGTATGCAATTTTGTTTGGCTCACTGCTATAGCCCTAAAGCACAGACTTCATTAATCTTTGGTAAATAACTAAAAATGCAAATTATTTTTCTGATGTTCCATCGGACACTAGCCTTATGATTCACAGTAGAAGGGCGATTTATAATAAAGTGACACAACCTTTAAGAAACAGATTTTCTGGAATCTAGAAATTAGATTCAAAAGCGATGGAAGAAGATGGTGTCCAGTTAGATTTACTCACCCAGAACTACTGATGCCAAACCAGAAAATTGGGAGGTAAAGTCAAAGAGACTGGAAGGCAGATTCCTAAAATTAGAATCAGGGTACTAGGGCCTGTCTGTACCCCACTTTTTAAATTTTTCACTAACAAAGTGAATCAAGAATGCACTGAATCACTCTAGGTTCAGTGTGCTGGTCTTGTGAGCTCTGGTCAAGCAGGTACCAGTGCCCTAGTTCAGGAGTGAGTAACGATTTCCGATTTCCCCAGACTAATGCCCCAAAGGGGACATAATCCCAGACGTGCTGAGAACCTCTGAAAGCCAGTCACAGGACCCCACACCAGAGCTCCCTGTGCTGTTAATTGCCTTGAGCTCATAGCCTGGAGTTCGGGGTCAGTGGGTAGCCATGTATTTGGAGCAATTGAAAATACAAAAGGAAATACACCTGAGTCGGATCATGGTGTGGCAGAAAATAAGCAGGTAGTCATAGTCCAAGGGGGCAAATTCAGTTCCATTGGCTGAGAAGAAAACAACCTCTCTAATAAGCTAGATCTCCTCCTCTGGATGTCAACGTGACAGCCCAGAAATCAGGGCACCCCATAAACCCAATATAAGAGAAAATATATTTTCTCCGTAAAAACTGCAAATCCCAGGCTCATTGTTTAACTCTAAGACAACTGGTAGACCGAGTCCTTAAACATGCATTAGCATGATAAGGGAGATCCTGCTAAGGAATGCAGAAGGTAGCTACAGAGCCCAGAGGCTTTCAAATTAACAAACCCCCCTGGAACAAGCCTCCATTTGAGGATAACTTAATTCAATTCAGCTGGGCAGGGAATATAAAACAAAACCTCTGAGCTATTAGGGTATCAGCGGTCTTGGCACAGCCCGAAAGGGGGAGCCCCACGTGGAGACACAAGTTGATACTGAGTAAATTCAAGCACATAGAGATAGACGTCTCTCCCTGACTGCTATGCCCTAAGTTCAGGAAACAACAAAGGAACGATGACGAGAACAAGGGCAAACAATTGGAGGATGAATAACTCTCCATTGCGAAAGGAGTGGGTATTGGCCTAGATCAGAGATGAAATCAGGGGGTTTCTAGAAACAAATGAAAATATGACATACCAAAACCTTTGGGACACAGCAAAGGCATTTATTAGAGGAAGGTTTATAGCAATGCACTCACACATGAAAAAGGAAGGGAGAAAAAGGAAGGGAGACTTATGGTTGATATGCTGGCACAAAACTTACACCAATTACACCAGATTCAACAGATCAATCCTATTAACAGCAAAAGGAAGAAATAATAAAAATCAGAGTTTAGTTTCAGGAGAGGGACACAAGGAAACTATGGGGAAAAATAATGTGCTAAAAGTTGGTTCTTTGAAAAAATATATATATATATATACATATATATATATATACACCCCACAGTGAATGAAGGGGGAAGTGCGCAGAGTGGAGACCCGAGGCCCATTTGTCAGCCACTGGAGATCCCCTCACAGAGGGGTATAGGAGAGGAGACGGGTTAGTCAGGGTGTGATGTAGTACCGATGAAGAACACAGCTTTCCCCCAGATCCTGGATGCTTCCTCCCCCCAACTACCATGATCTGAATTCTACCTTGCAGGACTGGATAGGGCAGAGGTTGTACACTGGTGCATATGGGAGCTGGAGGCACAGGGAATCCAGAGTGGACAATACCTTCAGGAGCAGGGGTGTGAGGGTCGAGGCTGGGAGAGTGGGTTGGAAAGGGGGAACTGCTTAAAAGGATCCACATGGGACCTCCTCCCTGGGAGATGGACGGCAGAGAAGGGGGGGAATGGAGACTGCAGATAGGGCAAGATATGACAAAATAACAATCTGTGGATTATCAAGGGCTCATGAGGGAGAGGGGAGCGGGGAGGGAGGGGGAAAAAAAAAAGAGGACCTGATGCAGAGGGCGTAAGTGGAGAGCAAATGCTTTGAGAGTGACTAGGGCAAAGAATGTACAGATGTGCTTTATACAATTGATGTATGTATATGCATGGATTGTGTTAAGAGTTGTATGAGCCCCTAATAAAATGTTTAAAAAAAAAAGTTGGTTCTTTGAAAGGATTAACAGAAATTTGATAGACCACTGGCAAACTTAACCACAGAAAGGAAGGAACAAATTTCAACAGCAAGGAAGAGGGATGAAACAGGAGACATTACAAAGGACCCTAATGAAATCAAAAGGATAATTACACAGTACTACTGTTTCACCGAAAATAAGACACTGTCTTATATTTATTTTTCCTCAAGAAGACACACTATGGCTTATTTTCAGGGCATGTCTCATTTTTATTAAATATGGTACAACAGTCTATATTTATTCAAATATATTTAAGTCATCTTCTTCTGGAACATCAACCCGCAGTGCTGAGTAAAACGGCTGCCACAGCTTTACTCTGTCCCCCTGAGGACACGCAACACCTGAAGCACAGCATCCTGCTCCTTACTTCACAGAGGAGACGTTTACTCTCACTGTCTCTGCCTCCCCCTGTGCCTCAGCTTGCAGCACGCACAGAATGACCGGGACCTGACAGGAGAAGCTGACCTTTGGCTGGGGCTGCTCCAGTCACCTCCGAGATAGCAGCTGTCACGATGGGGCAGAGCAGAAGAGCTGCCCGTCTTCGTGACCGCTCCAAACCAGTACACTGCAATGCCACGCCTATCACTATGTCTTTTCGGGGTATGTTTTATATTGCGCAAAAGCTTAGAAATCCTGCTATGGCTTATTTTATGGGGAAACACAATATGAAGGCCAGTACTCTAACGAATTCAACAACATGGAGGACATGGACAAATACTTGGCAAAACAATCCCTCCCTAACTATCCCAGATAGACGTCAAGAACCTCAACAGACTCACAGCAACAGAAGAAACAGACAAGGTTATCAAGGGATTATCAACAAAAAATCCCCTGGACCACATGGTTTCACAGAATTGTACCAAGCATTCAGGGAAGAACTGACACCAATCCTACACAAACTCTTCCAGAACATAGAAAAAAACCCCGAAAAACAGCAAACTCTCAAACTCTTTCTATGAAGTTAGTATAACTCTGATACCTAAAGTGGGCAAGGATCCCACAAGAATTGATAACTAGAGACCAATATCCCTAATGAACATTGATCCAAAAATCCTTAACAAAACACTGGCCAATAGAATACAAAAGCATATAAAACAAATGATTCATGATGGCCAAGTAAGATTCATACCAGGATGGTTCAACATATGAAAGACCACTAGTATTATTCATCACATTGACATGAAAAATTATAAGAACCACATAATATCGATAGATGCAGAAAAAGCATTCAACAACATCCAACACCCATTCCTGTTTAAGACACTCAAGAAGATAGGATTGGAAGGAAAATTCCTCAATACTATCTAAGCTATATATGATAAACCAACAGCCAATATGGTAATCATGTCCTGGGTCTTTGCAACTCCAGGTGACTATTGTGTGGGAATGCTGTCCTCTACTCTTAAAGGGAATTGCCTGCCACTCTCTCTCTGCTGCAACCACCCCATGGTTCACTACCAGGGAACCAACAGACCCTTGTTCACTTACCGTAAATACTCGAGTAGAAGCCAACCCGAATATCAGCCAAGGCAACTAATTTTACTACAAAAACTGCATACAAAATAAGAGCTGTAAGAGTCCCAATAATTTTTTAAATCATTTTATTGGGGGCTCGTACAACTTATCACAATCCATACATATATTTAAAAGAAAAAAAAGTTCAAAATATGCTGCAAAACTCGGCTTATACACGAGTATGTACGGTAATTACACAGCCCCTTTAAGACAACCCCTTCTCCCCATCCCAACCCCAATTGACAGTAATACCCCTTTTAGTCAATTATCTGACCCCAAAGAAGACATGATAAAAAACCACCACTTGCCAGGATATACTCGTACGTGTGACTTAGCTTTGCTCTGAAATAAAATATATTCAAGTAGTTGGAATGACCCAAATTAGTGAATTCCATCTCCCATTCAATTCCACATAAAAACCCAGGGTTCACGGAGGGATTTAAACTGCTTCCACTTTTGCATCCCTATTCAAGTCAGGCCGCATCTTTGCCCCATGCATGCCTTGCCATCACGCTTGCAATGAAATCCCAAATCTTCATCCGTGGCCCACAAGAACCCACCAGATTCACCGTCCACACTTCTTTGACTTAGTGTGTCATCACTCGCCAGCAGGTCACTTAGGCCACGCGGGCTCCTGGCGGTTCCAAATCAATCTTAGGGACCGACTCTCCACGGGCCTGAACTGCCCTTCCCCTAAGCACCTGCACTGCCCTGCTCCCCACTCCACCTCCCTGGTCACTACCGGATTTGGATTTTGTACATCTGCTTTACCACCAGCGCTGCTGCTGCCTCACCTGGCCCGAGCGCAGCAGGCTCTTCTGCGCACTGCGGCATCCCCGGGGCTTACAATAGAGCCTCGCATGTGGGACATGGGCTTCCATTAATGCATGAGTGGGTTCTTCACTAGCACTTTCCATGTCACTACATCAGGTCCTAGGATGTAGGGACAGATAACTAATGGGAGTCTAGTTTTTTCACTGGAGGAACTTAACATCTAGCGGGACTAAAAAAATGGAACTCAATCTAATCTCCATGTGTTGGAAGTAAACTGTGGGGCGGAGTAGCTAGAAGTGTGGTAGGAAGGAGTGGGGTCAGATGATGGAGGGCTGGAGCTTCCTGGTGAGGGGCGGGGCCTCCAGGGCGCTGGGCTAAGGAGGAGAAATGGGAAAGGGGAGGGACCTGAAATTAGAACAGTCAGAATCGATGGAACTTCGTGACTATTTGGAAGGGGGGCGGGGCAAACATCCAAACCAAAAGCAAACCCTGAGGGGGTTCTCCTACCCTGGATTTATGTAAGTTGAATCACCAGGTCAGGTCACATGGTAACACACAGGTGCCCCCGTGTTGGCCATGCAGGTAAATTCCTCACGTCTTTAGGCTTTATCAACCTTGTGAGTTTAACATATGCTTTATCATGCTTTCTTAAGACAAGGGATACCTGTTTTTGCAGTGAAGTCTGACACAAATGCAGAGATTTCCCAGGAATTTTTCCTAGTCAGTGGCTTGAAAGTCCAATTCTAAATGGGGAGACAACATTATTTGCAATGTTAAAAACCAAAAAAGTTCTCAAGGACAGGCATTCCGGCTGCTTTCCACTTCTCAATGTCATGGGCAGCCTGTGTGCACAGATGTACATCTAGCCATGTATGCATGCCGACATCGAGGCCATGAAGGCCATAAATAAAGCCAAAAACAACCACCCACAACAGCTAGGACAGTCGTATGTCTACAACATAAGGGGATCCCCAAATGTTACAAGTCCACAAATTCAGCATCAATGTTTTCTAGTATCTCAAATGCTTGGCTAATGGGTTTCTGGTTAGAGGGTTTTTAGCCAAATTCCAGTGATCCCATTTCTCAAAGAATTCACCTCTGTATTTTCAGTCTGTGCTTCATCTCAAAAAGGTAGAAGATACACAGAAAGAGTCTGGGCTGATCCCCATCCACAGCCTCCCCTGCTAGGGTCTGGGACTGTTGAAAGGAACACAGATGCCCCTTGGGAAATACTGTCCCCAAAGGCTTCACATTGTGAGACTGGGTGGGCCGCATCCTGGAGGAGAGGGGTCAAATCTCAGAAGAGTTGAGCACGAAAAAAGTGAGAGACGCTAACGCTCCAATGGAGAGAATTTCCCATACCCGTGGGGATCCAATTCTCCCAAACGGTGGACAGATACAAACTGGTGTAGCACAAAAGCCACCTAGCCAGAAACAAGGGGTCTTGCTGACACTACAAAGCGTCTGTGTTCAGAGTGGCAGAGCGGCTAGTTCATAAGTAGCCACTGCTTGACGGTGTGCTTGTCTATTTTCCCCTTGTGTCTTCCATGTGTGGTCTGCCACAGACAAGGAGAGAGGGAACGAGGAGGGAGATGGGAAATCAGAAAAGGTGCCCCAGGGGCACCATGAGCACGGAGGATGCTCGGGGTTATCACGACAGGAGCCAGGCTCCTTTCCCATGCCCCTATCCCACTGCGGTGGAACGCTCAGACAGAATTTACGCTAATCTCGAGATAGATCTATTTGGGGGGGGTGGGTAGTACTCTAAAACTAATAATATTCAAACACCATGGGTCGTTCAAGCATGGCAGACGCGGATAAGACCTCGCTTCACAGGACAAGAGACACCACCTAGACTCTGGGGTCCTTCTTTCATGCACGAGAAAACCAAGACTCCCGGGACGCTGGTGAGATCCGCCCTCATCACCCAGCGTGGTAGGGCAGAACCCAGGCTGACTGGGTCTCAGTACGGAGTTAATTTTATCCCAGGCCACCGATCATCTGGCTTATTGCTGTCCAACTGTTTAAGCATGTAACTAATGAAGTGCTGGCAGTGACCTCCACCGAAACATGAAATTGGAAGGCTTAAATTAGGAAAACAGACTTGAGGAAAGTTCCCTAGTAGGAGAAATATAAAAAGCAGCACAATGCCCAGACATTAGCTCTGTGATCCGGGCACTTCCTTAGAGCATGAATAAAATGACTCATACAGTTGCTGTTTCTCAGCGAGTGGGGCTCATAGATGGTATGGCTTATGTTAAGTTATTTTCCAGAGGAGGAGATAATGGACTTGCACATCAAATATTGTTAGGAAAAACCAGATGACAAACCCACATAAACAAAACAACAAACACACACCAGGACAAAATTCTAGGAAGCACAATTTCAGCCGACTTGTGGGAAAATGATTGGCAAATCTTTTTTTTCCCCGGTGGGCTTTAAGGAATAAAAGGTTATATAGGATCAATTAAAATTCAAATACAGGGCTGTAGTTTGGCAGCTGAAAGGATGCATTGAGTAAATGCTGAGCATCCCCCGTTTCTAAAGTTTATTTCATCTTATTAAGCAACAAACAAAAACAGCCTTCCACCCAAACAAGTACAGCCCAGACCATCGTTCCCATTTCAAATTTACCATAAATGCTACACAAAAACGAGTCCCTGAACACTGCCCCTTCAACAACGTCCTCTTCACAAATTGCGAGCCTTCTTCCCTGGCAAATACCCAGGAACCGCTTTAATTTCCGTTTGCAGACTTAGGATATGAGAAAACCACAAAACCAAACCAAAACCACTAAGCCCTTATGACACATGCCGGGGAAAACGATCCTATTTCTCAAAAATGTTCAGCCTGAGCTCTCGGTCTGCATTTTGTTTTCCTGATTTAAGATGACTCCTTTAACATTCATCCATTCACAAGGTGGGCCACGCAATAGTCCACTCGAGAGACACTTATTTCCTTGACACATGAATTTGTCACCCCTGCACATGTATGTGATAAAAATGGTCTGCTGATGGGAAAACCAGGCACCCAATGATCAGGACCATGCAGGTTGGTAGTTTGCTGCAGGCAATCCGCCCACTGGAAAGGGTCTTTGTTGATGTCAAACTCAACCAAATTTGCTGCCATCGAGTCGATCCTGACCCATAGCGGCTTTATAGGACAAGGAAGAACTCCTTTTTCCCATGGATTGGTTGGTGGCTTTGAAATACCAACCATGTGGTTAGCAGCACCATGAATAACCCACTAGACCACCAGAGCTCCCAAGCCAGTTTGGGTCAACGTGAAACTAAAAAGAGGTACCTATTCAAAACCTTGAGATTATGAGTAGGATAGTCGCCTGCTAAGGCTTTCTGTGCTCTAGGTTCCAGAAGGTGGAATTCCTGCAGGTTAATCCACAAGCCAGCTACCTGAAGAGAGCCATATCCTGAGGAGATTATGTTTCCAATCACCCAACATCCTCGGGAACAGCTCTTCTGAAATCGAAGTGTGAAGTGTCTTTAAATAGGCTTTGCTCAGGGTCCAGGGCCTGACTGTGAGTGGGGAAGCTCTTTAGAGTGCTTCAGGACCACGAATGACTCTCATCTGATGGGTAAATAATGAAAGCCGGCCTGGGCAGTTTGTCTATGGTCCGACCACGAGTCCGTGCTCTTTGAAGGTGCCCGGGGACTTTCAATCCTGCTGACAATAGAAGAGCATCCTCTTTGAAGAGCTTATCTGACATTCTGCAGGACGCCCACCAAGAGAATTAACAAGCAACACTGAAAGTGCCTCAGAGCCGATCCCGACTCGGAGCGACCCTGCAGGACAGAGCACAAGCGCCTTGGTGGGCTTCCGCAGAAAGCCTCCGATTCCTCCCATGGGACGCGGTGGGTTTGAACCACTGACCTGGGGACTAGCAGCTCAATGTGTAGTCCACTATGCATGGCCCTGGAGCTTCCTAACACACAACACAGTCCAACAGAGTACGTGTTTAAAAATATATTTTTTAAAGTAATACTATGCTTTGAATCCCACTGCTTCATTTCCAAATAAAAACGAAAACATATGCAGCTCAAACCCCCCAATAGATGGAATCTGGGCAGCGTGTGCTTTACTTACTTGTATTTTAAGAGCAGCCACTGAAGTAACCAGAGTCCTACAAGGATCATGCCATTAATTTCACAAATAGAAAAGGCCCACTGCACCCGGTTGAAATGGTCAAAAAACGTGTCCGGTAGTGGGGGCTGCACCTCCTTGGGAGGTACTCGTTCATGGACGACCGAGATCATCACTGTGGTGAGAACAAAACAGAAAAGTGCATACACAAAGGCCAGCAGAGTCTTGCCCCATTCCATGGGGTACTGGGAGCGCTCTGGCTCTGGCATGGGGATCCTGATCATTTCTTTTCTAAACCCATTTGGCATCCCGTTGGGTTTGACCTTGATGTTGAAGCTGCTGCTAGGGGTGGGGACGTCGGTATCGATGCAGAGGTGCCCGTTGGCGTGGCCGTTCTTGTGTGCTTCCATGTGGTGCTCCATTTTCAGGGTCTCTATCATGTCCAAGAGCCGCTGCCCATTGTCAGAGGAGACTCGGCACAAGGGGGGCTTTTTGAAATCTTCTTGGGTTAGGTTGATCAAGTCCCGGCCTGTGAAATGTTCAAGAGGCTCACAGTATTCTGGCATTGCATTCTCCAACAGCCAGTCGGCCACCTTCTTGGGTGACCAGTAAACCACTTCCTTCATTGTGCTGGCAGCCAGCATGCGGTCTCCAGCTGGCTCTCGGAGGGTCAGCAGTCACTGTTCCTACAGGGCAGGACACTGTCCCTCCTTGGCTCATTCATCCTGGCCGGCCTCGGGAGCAGAGACTTGTTTGGCAAGATGGTCAGGGCAGTTTTCAAACACTTCATCTAGCTGTCCCGAGCATTAAGTCACCTCATTGCTGAATCAGTCTTCTTTCTGTGGATGCAAGAGACAGTGTCAGGATAATGAAATTTCTAAATCGTCTCCCTGTCCCCTGCCCATGTAAATATAAAAGCTGGTCCTGCGTGAGGTCAACGGCCTCTGCCTAATGCACCATTCTATCTTATGTGCGCAGCACCCAGCAGCTTACTG
Source organism: Tenrec ecaudatus (assembly GCF_050624435.1). Classification (NCBI taxonomy): domain Eukaryota; kingdom Metazoa; phylum Chordata; class Mammalia; order Afrosoricida; family Tenrecidae; genus Tenrec; species Tenrec ecaudatus. Next base: position 71,658,712 of record NC_134545.1, read on the forward strand.
ATGCCATCGAGGACACTCAGAGGGATGACGGGCTTGCGCATCATCTAGGTCCATTTTGGGTTGTTGTTGAAAAACAAAAAACAGCAACTTTCCCTTTTTTTCTATTGTGCTTGGGCTTCTAGCTACACGAGGGTGGGAAAAGCAGCTGCAGGGGTTGACGCACAGCTGGAGTGAAGGGCCGGCATTCTGCCTGCTCTCAGTCTTTCTCCCTCAAGGAAGCCTGCGGTTTGAAAATCAGAGAGCTGACCAGACCCCCATTTATATACACCAGCACAGAGCAAGGAGCTTGCAAGAAGCAAGGAGTTTCTGTAGATGAGTTATAGTTGAGCCGAGTCCAAGTTCACGGAGTTGACCTATTAAAACAACTAACCAGCTAGGCGGCAGTACCTGAAATGAACATGTGTACGGGAGAGTGAAAATCAGAATTCAAAAATTTCTAAATGTATGTATTAATACGGGAACATAGTCTACATACATAGCATGCACATTATAATCACAACTATGGTTAATGGATATCTCCGTGTATAAAATTACTGGAATGAAATAGACATCAGATATTAACGGAAGTTACAGTCGCTGGGCCTAGGGGTATTTTTTTTTTTACTTTTCTCCCACCTAGTTTTCTTTCAAGGAGCCCTGGTAGTACCATGGTTAGCGCTCGCTGCTAACTGAAAGGGGAAAGATGAGGCTGTCTGCTTCTACATAAGGCACGGTCTTAGAAACCCTGAGGGGCACTTCTACTGTCCCTTAGGTTCACTATGAATGGGAATCAGCTCCATGGAAAGAGGTTTTCCAGTTTATTTTTCCTTCAGATGGATGTATTACATTTACTATCTAAAATGAAAAACAAACAAACAAAAACAAGTTAAAAATAATTGGCCTAACTCTGACAGTACATCACAGCTAGTGAAAGCATGTCTTTGGCTTGAGTATCTTCCATGCATAACCCAAATTATGTACTTAAGTTTATTTATCTCTGAAACTGGGATAATCAGAACTTTACTAGGAAACTTTATGTGAAACTGATGTAACAATCTCACCCCAAAATAGAAGAGAATTTCAAAAAGTTTGTGGAAAAATCCCATTATCTTTTAACCCCATTTCTCCATGAACTTTTTGAAATCCCTCGTTGTGCTTTTCAAAAGGGTCTGTTAGTTCTTATTCCCCCCTTCCCCCACCTCAACTCTCTCTCCTAAGCTATTCAACAGCCATCGCTCAGTGTTACTGCCAGCGGACACAGACACCCTGCCTACCAGCAGGCTCTCTTTTTGTCACACGAGGGCCGCTGCATCTAATGCACCCCGATTTGCAGGGTTCAAGAGCTGGGTCAAACTGGGGCCAGTGTTACCCTCAGTGTGTTTTGAGGAGTAGAACTGCAACAGAAGGCTGTATGCCTTTAGAAAGCATAGCCTATGTCTACGTGAGCCTAGGGACTGCATACCGTCCTGGCTGGCTTCATTAGCATGGTGAACTCTCCAGGAAACCCTCCAGGAACTGGAGTTAGCACCATATGGAACACATTGGGAAGTAATGGCCTCAGGGGTCCAGAGGCTTACAGCTAGCAGCTGGCACAAACCAGACGTGAGACCCGAATTTCTGGTTTCCAAGTCCAAACTCCTCTCTACTGCAGCGCAAAATCTGACTCGGGAATGAGGCGGGTAAGTTAGTTTCAAAGACAGTTCCAACCATGCGAACAGAGTCGGATGGCTGGTTTTCTAAACGCCACCGAGCGGACCCGCCTTCCTCGCTCACTCGGTTGTAGCTGAGTGTCAGCCTAGACTCTCAACCTAAGAGCCGGCAAGCACCGAGCAGCTCGCATCCCCGGGGCTCAGAAGAAATCCAATCGACATCTCCTCTCTTTTTTCAGAAAGGATGCCTTACAACTAGGCAACATGGAAATGGTTGAATGGAAAACAAACCTACTGAAGTTATCTTTGAAAGCAATTCGCGTGGTCTACGAGTATTCCCCGGAGAGAAATACATAACCTCAATGCACCTCCGACCATTTAAAACCATTGCAGAGAAACTTCAGTTGCCACTAGTGACTAGTGGTGACTGCAGAACAGGCAGGACACCTGCCCCAGATGGGAATCCTGGCAGAAGGGCCTAGAGGTAGGGATCTCCTCAAACGCTCCATCAGACAACAGTCAAGGGAATCCCAGCGCCTCTAAGCGGCCAGGCGAACTGTAAAAACAATGCTCAGTGGGATATCCGAGCCCAGGGGAAATGTACAAAGAAGGGCTTTTCCATTAGGTTCGTCCTCCTTCCCGTCCAACCAGCAAGTCCAGTTGTGCAGTCTGCACTGCCTGCAAGAAAGGAAGCGGCCCCCGAACCAGAGGCCAGGCCAAGTCCCAGACAGACACCATCGCCCTTCCCTCTAAGGGGAGCAACAGCTTCACAACAGACCAAACCCACTGCCATCATGATGAGTCTGCCTCATAGGACTGGACAGGGCTTCCCAGACTGGGGATCTTTTTTTTTTTTTTTTTTTTTCAATTTAGGAATCATTTTACTGGGGCTTCTTCCAGCTCCAACAACAATCCACACATCAACCGTGTCAAGCACATTTAAACATAAGTTGGCATCATCAATTTCAAAATATTTTCTTTCTGTTTAAGCCCTTGGTATCAGCACTCTTCCCCCCACCTCCCACCCTCATGGACCTCTGATAAATTATTATTTTCATATCTTACACCACCTGCTGTCTCCTTTTGTCTGTGTCACTGTTGTTCCTCCCCCTGGGGACAGGGGGCGGGGGAGGAGGTGTTATAGGTCATTGCAGTTGGTTCCCTATTTCTTCCCCTTCTCCCCCCACCTTCCCCCTACCCTCACGGTATTGCCACTCCCGCGGCTGTTTCTGAGGAGTTTATCTGTCCTAGATTCCGAGAGCGCTTATCTGTACCAGCGTACATGCTCCAGTCTAGCTGGATTTGTAAGGTAGAACTGTGGTCATAATAGTGGGGGGGAGGAAGTATTAAAGAACCAGAGGGATGTGTGTGTTCCCTCAGTGCTGTGTGCACCTGCCTGTCTTGCTCTTTCCTTGCGACCCTTCTGTGAGGGGATGTCCAATTATCTACAGATGGGCTTTGGGGCTCCACTCCTGCCTCCATTATTTATATCAATATATTCATTTGGGGTCTTCTGATGCCTGATGCCTGATACCTAATCTGGTTGACACCTCGTGATCGCACACCGTGATGCGCTTCTTCTACGTGGGCTTTGTTGCTTCCCTGCTAGATGGCCGCTTGTTTAGCACCCAGACTGTCAATCTCTTAACAGAGCGGGTGGCCTCATCTCTTTCCCTCAGACAACTGGTGAGTTTGAACCCCTGACCTGGTAGTTAGCAGTCCAGTGCCTGAGCCACAGCACAGACAAGGATAATGCTTTATGAACTAGGAGGGCAGTGGGGGAGACAATGTACATCCCAAACCCAAGCCCACTGCCCTCCAGTTGATTTCGATGCACAGTAACGCTACAGGAGAAAGTAGACCAAAGTCCGTCTCCGCCTGCAGAATGGCTGGTAGGGTTCAAAACACCAACCTTTTCATAAGCAGCGACCTTCAACCCCACACGGAGGGCCCTTGAGCACTGGTGGTCCTTTCTGAAGCCACCTGCCAGCTCATCTTCCCTTATTTAGGAAAGAAACACACACATCTCTCAAACTGAAATGCGGACATTTGGTAGCTACTGCCTAAGTTGTCCTCAGTAGTTAAGGCAACAGAGAGCATGGCCCAACTGCTCGCCTTAAAATCCACCTCAGCCTTAGCCCTCGTGGCGTCTGCTATGAGATCACAGATCTGGAGGGCCCTGAACAGCCAGGTCCACGGCAGACCGGTGCTTGAAAGGGTGATGCTGCTGCTCACCAAAAGCTGTGTGACTCAATCCCAACTGGAGAAGGAGGCGGCAATCTGCTGCTCTGAAGAGGGCAGCCTTGGGAACCCCAAGGGCCCCCTATGTCCTTCAGGCTCATGACGGTCAATCGCCTTGATGGCAGGGGCAGCCCGATTAGACGTGCCCTCTCTGCCGGCTTCTCTAGTCTCTCCATCCCACTGCCTACCTCCCTTGCGGAACTCTTAAAACACACATGCAGGGGGAGGGAGGGACAAGTAGAAAGAAAGTGTTTTGAAACTCATGGTGGCAGCATGTGCACAAACATGACGGATACAATTGATGTATGGACTGTTACAAGAGCTGTAAGAGCCCACAGTAAAATGATTTTTAATAAAAGTACCATGGATTGTGAGAACACACTCACACCAAACCGGAACTCACTGCCATCGAGTTGCTTCTTGGTCACAGGGCCACTGCACAGGACTTCTGAGGCTGTGACCCTTTCTGGGAGCAAAACGGCTGGGGGTTTGGACGGCTGCCCTGAGTAGTCTGCAGTCACATGCCCAACCCACAGCTCCACTGGGCTTTGTCAACCCTCTCAAAACTCACTGCCCTCAAGTGGATCCTGGTCCACAGTGGTTCCTGAGACTTCACACCTTTCCAGAAGCAGAGAGCCTCCCTCTTTCTCGAGCAGAATGGCTGGGGGGTGAGATCTGTTGACCTTGGGGCTAGCAATTCAGTGCCTGGCCCGTCACAACATGTCACCCCAGCCTCCTGTTCTTCAGGGGGTCTGTGCATTGGCCATTACAGGCATCCCCTGCTGTGTAAAGGTTATCTTTTAGGGAAGACTACACTGGATTGGTTTGCTAACCAAAGAAGCTGAGGAGGAGCTATACTTTCATGGGAAAATGGTCAAAGGCCAATAGTTTTTCCCAAACAAACTAATGGAAATGCCAGCTTTGCTTGATGTCATTCCAAATGACAAACGATTTCACCAGACAGCTTTGCTTTCCGATACCAGGAGCAGCCTGTATTTCCTCTGCCTGGGGGACGTTTCCAGTGAAATGGCCAGCTCTTTCTCCACCTCGAGCCCTCAACTCCTTCATCACCACCACAGAGAGGCCTTCTCTCACCCTCCAGGGAACAGGCGACACTAGCCCCTCAAATCAGCCCAGATGGGCAGCCTCCGTGCGGGCTCCAGGTGGCGATGTCTGAGGCAAGGAGCCTGGAGCTGTGAGCACATAGCACACAGGCCATCTGCAGGCACTGTAAGAGACAGGGAGTCAGGACACATCACAGGAGACACACACACACCCGCACGCCCTATCAACACTCTCCGTGCCAACACTGTGCCCAGACATTTTCTATCTCATTTCCCAGTACATCTCCTACACAGCCTTCACCACACTGAGATGAGCTGTTCAATAAAGTTTACTTCTATTACAGCCTGCTGTTTCATAAAACACGAGAGCAGAGGTCTTGCCTACCTTGCTTTCTCTAGTCTACAAGCCCCGGTGGTTAGTGATTACACGTTGGGTAGCTAGCCGCGAAGTCGGTGGTTTTAAACCAGCAGTCCTTCCGCAGGAGCATGACAGGGCTCTCTGCTCCCATTCAATGTTAGTCTCGGACACCTACCAGGAAAGTTCTACCCTGTCTTATAAGGTCACCATGAGTTGGAACCCACTCGATGGCAGTGTATTGTTTGTTGACTGAGCACCCTGGAGCTGTGCTCTCCAATATGGCAGCCACCACTGGCCACACTAGGCAACCAAACGGAAATCCCTCGGCTGTTGAGAGGGCAGGTGAGTGTCTAACCAACTGCACACACATACTGGGGCGCACAGAGCTGGCTCACACACTGGTCCACAGCAGGTGCTTAATACGCATTACCTGAGGCCACTGCTGCCTTTGTCTTTAGCTCCCAAACCGGGGAACGGGCTTTTATCCCCAATATTTTCTCATTTCGATAAAGTAACGTTTTCTTCTCTTAAGCAAAAAAATGAAGTAGACGTCTTTCAGTAGGAAATTTCATCTGGAATGTATGTAGAGAACACCTTAAGAGTTGCATGTGTTCGGCCTGTGTGATCACGAGGTGCCGAAGGGATCAGTTATCGGGCATCAAAGAACAAAAAATCATATCATTGTGTGCTCACCTCCCTGATATGATTGCTGAAGGCAAATGTGTGAATAAGCAAATGTGGTGCAGAAAGCTGATGGTGCCCGGCTATCAAAAGACATAGTGTCTGGGGTCTTAAAGTCTTGAAGGTAAATAAGTGGCCATCTAGCTCAGAAGTAACAAAGCCCCCATGGAAAAAGCACTCCAGCCTGTGCGATCACGAGGTGTCAAAGGGATCAGGTACCAGGCATCATCAGAAAAATAATCTTCACAGTGAATGGCGGGCGGGGAGTGCAGAGTCGAGAGCCAAAGCCCATTTGTCGGCCACTGGACATCCCCTTACATAAGGGTCTTGGGGAGGAGATGAGCCAGTCAGGGTATCACAGAGCAATGATGAAACATACAACTTTCCTCTAGTTCCTAAATGCTTCCTCTTCCCCACTATCATGATCCCACTTCTACCTTACAAATCTGGCTAGACCAGAGGTGTGAGTGATGATAATGGGAGGATGGGTTGGAAAGGGGCAACCGATTACAAGGATCTATAGGTGACCTCCTCCCTGGGGGATGGACAACAGAAGAGTAGGTGAGGGGAGATGTTGGACAGGGCAAGATATGACAAAATAAAAATCTATAAATTATCAAGGGTTCAGGAGGGTGGGGGAAGTGGGGAGGGAGGGGAAAAATGAGGAGCTGATGCCAGGGCCTTAGGTGGAGAGCAAATGTTTTGAGAATGATGAGGGCAATGAATGTACAGATGTGCTTTACACAATTGATGTATGTATGGATTGCGATAAGAGTTATATGAGCCTCTAATAAAACGATTAAAAAAAGAGAGTTGCGTGTGTGTGTACTATGTTTGAGAGTGCTTTTTAAAATTAATGGAAAATTTTCATCGTTTTAATTATTTTTCCCATTAATTTTTGAAGCCCCTGTGGATATTCACTAATTTTTTTTACAGATATCGCAAATATCCCAGTATGTTCAAGTGAAGGAGCATTAAACTTGGAAAAGCAAGGTCATCAGGCAGTTTCTGGCAGTCAGAGAAATTCTAATTAGACAACGAAGACAAATGAATGGCTTCTCCTAATTAACCAGAATGAAATTACTCCCTAAGATGATTCCATATTTCTCCACAACTCAGAATCCTCTATCTCATAGATTTATGTTTTGTTTTGTGCTTTCCGGTGAAAAGAAAAAACTTAGTCAGCAACCCGTTACCCCTAATAAAACACGTGCCGCCCATGATCTAGGTTAAAGTATAGGCATTTGCTTCTGCCATCTCCCTGGATCGTTCCAGCACCTCGAGGGCAGCGTCACCCACTTTGGGAAACAGTGCTCTACCTACTTGTCAATAAGTCAAAAAACTTCTCCCCTCAATCTTGAGGTTCCTCCTCTCATGAATCCCTATAGCACTGACCTCCATGGCGCACGATGCAATTGAAGTCTTGTGTGCATCATGCGGTAGAAAGGGCACCTCTGAAGCTGCTGCTGTTGCAAAATAATCTTTGCATCCAATCCTCGGTTTCCGCCAGAGGATGAGTAACCACTCCCTGACCCACCACCTCCAAACAGGCTGCTGCTACGGCTGCTGCCGTGAGGATCCAACCAGGTAAAAGAATCAAAAGCTTTTCAGTGCCTTTGGGAAGTATGTCTCCTTTGCATGTGTGTATTTTTCTGTTCCCCTTGGAGATGCCCTGCACTTCCTTTCCAACACCTACCTTGGCCCACAGTCCCACGTCACGTCTGGTACAGATAGGAACCGGAAACACAGGGAATCCCAGGTGGATGATCCCTTCAGGACCAGTGGTGTGAGGGGCAGTACTGGGAGGGTAGAGGGAGAGTGGTTTGGAAAGAGGGAACCGATTATAAGGATCTACATGTGACCTCCTCCATGGGGGATGGACAACAGAAAAGGGGTGAAGGGAGACGTCGGACAGGACAAGATATGGCAAAACAATAATTTATAAATTATCAAGAGCTCATGAGGGAGGGGTAACGGGGAGGGAGGGGAAAAATGTGGATCTGATGCCAGGGGCTTAAGTGGAGAGCAAATGTTTTGAGAATGATGAGGGCAATGAATGCACAGATGTGCTTTACACGATTGATGTATATATGAATTGTGATAAGAGTTGTATGAGCCCCTAATAAAACTATTATTTTTAAAAAGTAGGCACTAAAGCAAGATTGAGACTCTTGATGCTTTTCAGATCTCCCACTGCAAAATAATCAATGGCCTCTTAGATTTGAGCACATCAGAAGGGTAGTCTAGAACATCTTCAAACAAACGAAGACAAAGAAGGATGGGATCTTGTGAGAGAAAAAGCAGAACATCGTGTGTCCGTCATAAATCCTAACCTCAGCAGAATCTTCTCTCTGGCCTTCACGAAGTGAAAAATATACTACCAAATGCAATTGATATTTGGCTCCAATTCTTAAAATAGATGTTTTAGGCTCTACTGTTATAAAAACCATCAGAATAGTGTCAGGACAGAGTAAAAACTATTTATAGTTCATTCTATGCCAGATCTTTAAAAAAAGTAAGTCAGAATAATCATGCTGGTAATAAAGAGAAATATTAAATGAAATTACTAAACCATTTGTGAAAATGTTGATTCTTATAGAAATAGAATCTATTAGCATGCTAGTGGGTATTCAGGAACTGACACAGTATTGCGCTAACCAAAGCCCACCTCATGAATTGCAAGCTCCATACATGTTCCCCAGAATCACAATTGCATAAAACGCACACTGTACCTATCCATGGAACAACTGGAATTCAGCATTAGAAGATGAAGCGTGTCCGTGCTGGGTCTGTCATTAACGTACGCTCCAAACCAGTGCCTTGCTGTCCTATAATGCAATAAATCCACTCCATTTGCTTATTCCAACACTCAAGAAATCTATACATACCTCAAACCTCAAACCAAACTCAATGCCACAAGTTGTTTCCAAGTTGATTTTGATTCACAGTGAACCCATAGAACAGAGCAGAATTGCCCTTCTGGGTCTCTGAGTGTTAATGCTATGGGAGTAGAAAGTCTCATCTTTCTCCCGTGGAGGGGCTGATGGTTTTGAACTGCTGACCCGGCGGTTAGCAGCCCAACTCATAACCCACTATCTCACAAGTGCAGTATATGAAAGCGTAACAAGTTATGCTATTGGATGCGATTTGTTCTTTTTTTGAAGAGTCTATGAAATTTCAAAATAAGTGCCATGAAATTAAGAAGTGGATTTGAAGATGTTCAAAAGCATGATTGGCCCAAGATTGAACCAACAAGTAAAATGTCAATGAAGAAACTATCAAAGTGCCAGATGTTTCTGAAGACTGATAATGACAAGTGAGAGAGCAGTGCTTACATAGTCCGGCATGAACACATACAGAACTGAACTTTGTGCTTCACACGTCAAACCTCTAAAAACAAAATCAAAGGCAGCAGTGTGTGTGTGTGTGTGTGTGTGCGCGCACGCGCATGAGAGAGAAAGAGATAGATAGATAGATAGATAGATAGATAGATAGATAGATAGATAGATAGATAGATAGAAAGATAGATAGATTTGGGGGCTCCTGCATGGTGCAAACAGTGCGGCAACTGCTGCTAACGGAAAGGCTGTAGGTTTAAGTTCACCCATGGGCCCCTTGGGAACCCCTCTAGGGAAGGGCCTGGCAATCTGATCCTGGCAAATCCGCCGTTGAGAGTCCTGAGGAATGTTCTGTGACACCCTGATACACATGGGTCCTCATGAATCGTAACTGACTCCCTAGCAACTGGTTTGCGATTTTTATATATGGTTTACTCTTACCTTAAATAACCAACTTATGTCACGTTAAAATTTGGTGGGCATGTAACATTTTAAGGCTTTAAACCAAAACTCACTGCCACTGAGTCAACACTAACTCCCATAGATCACTTTACTTTTGGGTTTCCGACTCTGGTTTCCGAGCCCAGTCTTTGTCCCATGGAGCTGCTGGTGGTCTTGAACTGGTGACCATGTGCATTGCAACCACTAAACCAATTTTCAGGCCAAGTAACATAGAACAGTGTTAAAGAGCAACACAAATCAAGAGTAGGTATAATGTTATCATGAAACAGACTGGCTTTGGGGAAAAGTTTCCTATCCAGACAGAGGGCTTTAGAGTTATTATAACTTTCTATAAGTCAAGAATAAGCCAGCCAACTTGTCTAACTCTTCTCTACTCAGCTTGAGTATAAGAACTCTTGAAACCCTCTCAGAACCTTCCTGCTGTCGCGTTCGGACCTCGCTGCTCCAACCTCCGGGGCCGCGTTCCATCTTCGCAGCCTGCGATCCGCGGAGACCGAAATTAGGGCCGGTGCTTCTGCCCCGCACACTCGAGGCTAGCCACACACAAAAAAGTCCTAATAAAATAGATTTTTCACTGTGAGGGAAATCGTGCACATCCAGGCTGGTCAGTGCGGCAACCAGATTGGTGTCAAGTTCTGGGAGGTGATCAGCGAGGAAAACAGCATCGACCCCACCGGCACCTACCATGGGGACAGCGACCTGCAGCTGGACCGCACCTCCGTGTACTGCAACGAAGCCACAGGTGGCAAATATGTTCCTCGTGCCATCTTGGTGGATCTAGAACCTGGAACCATGGACTCTGTTTGCTCCGGTCCTTTTGGCTGGATCTTCAGACCAGACAACTTTGATTTTGGTCAGTCTGGGGCAGGCAACAACTGGGCCAAGGGCCACTACACAGAGTGTGCTGAGCTGGTCGACTCCGTCCTGGATGTGGTGCGGAAGGAGGCCGAGAGCTGTGACTGCCTGCAGGGCTTCCAGCTGACCCACTCGCTGGGCGGAGGCACCGGCTCTGGAATGGGGACCTTGCTCATCAGCAAGATCCGGGAAGAGTCCCCCGACCGCATCATGAACGCCTTCAATGTGGTGCCCTCCCCCAGAGTCTCCGACACGGTGGTCGAGCCCTACAATGCCACCCTCTCTGTCCACCAGCTGGTGGAGAACCCTGACGAGACCTACTGCATCGACAACGAGGCCCTCTATGACATCTGCTTCCGTACACTCAAGCTGACCACGCCCACCTACGGCGACCTGAACCACCTGGTGTCTGCCACCATGAGCGGGGTCACCACCTGCCTCCGCTTCCCCGGGCCAGCTCAATGCCGATCTCCACAAACTGGCCGTCAACATGTCAACATGGTGCCCTTCCCGCGTCTCCACTTCTTCATGCCTGGCTTTGCCCCCCTCACCAGCCGTGGTAGCCAGCAGTACCGGGCCCTGACCGTGCCTGAGCTCACCCAGCAGGTCTTTGATGCCAAGAACATGATGGCTGCCTGCGACCCCCGCCATGGCCGGTTCCTCACAGTGGCCGCCGTCTTCCAGGGCCGCATGTCCGTGAAGGAGGTGGACAAGCAGATGCTCAACGTGCAGAACAAGAACAGCAGCTACTTCGTGGAGTGGATCCCCAACAACGTCAAGACGGCCGTCTGTGATATCCCGCCCCGAGGCCTCAAGATGGCAGTCACCTTCATCGGCAACAGCACCGCCATCCAGGAGCTGTTCTAGCGCATCTCCGAGCAGTTCACCGCCGTGTTCCGGCGCAAGGCCTTCCTGCACTGGTACACGGGCGAGGGCATGGACGAGATGGAGTTCACCGAGGCCGAGAGCAACATGAACGACCTGGTGTCCGAGTACCAGCAGTACCAGGATGCCACCGCCGAAGAGGAGGAAGATTTCAGAGAGGAGGCAGAAGAGGAGGCCTAAGGCAGTCCCAGCAGCTCAGGCTTCTCAGCTCCCTCAGCCTTCTTCCTCGGTGACCCCTTTCCTATCCCTCAGAATTTGCATTTTCTCCCTCTCACCTTTTTTTCTCTCATTCCCCCTGGAGGGGTTCTGGAGCAGTACCTGGCACACTCAATTAATACCTGTTGTTTGTTGAAAAAAAAAAAAGAACTCTTGAAATCAATCTCACGAGCCGTAGCCTTGCTGTACGTTGAGAAGTGAAGGAGAATTCATGAGACTGGAGAGACAGCACTTACTTGCCCGCCAAAATAACGACTGCGGTGACCATGACAGAGCTGACGGAGCCTACATTTTTTTCTGATGCAGTTTTAGAAGATTGCTTTCAGTGCCTTAACCTTTAAACTGTCCATTTTAAACCGTTTCCACACGCACCACTGACTCTGATTAGCCAAAAAAAAAACCATCCCTTATGAAAGGATCCTTGAAGTACAGGGAATGCTGGTCTACTTGGCGTAGGTAGGCAGAGAAGAGCTTGGGGAGTGTTCACATTGCCTTTCAGCACGCTGAGGCTCTTAGCAGAGCTGTGTTTAATGCCACATTTTGGTCTCCTAAATGATGTTTAATACTTATACTTTAACATAATGGCTCCCCTATAAAACTTTTCAGAAGCTGTCCTATAATTTGCCAATTGGCAGCTTCCCATTTTATCTTACAAATGACCTAAAAAAGCCGTATTCATCAACGTTCTAGGGGAGACAATTTTTAGATGCAAAATCGTTGTTGTTGTTGTTAGGTGCCCAACAAGTCAGGTGCAACTCCTAGCCACCTTCTGTACAGCAGAACGAAACGTCACTTGGTCCTGCACCGTCCTCACACTTGTTCTCATGTTTGAGGCCCTTGTTATAGCCCGTGTGTCAATCCATCTGCCAAAGGCCTTCCTCCCTTTTGCCAGCATGTCAACTGTGTAAGATAAATCAGGATTTAGCTTTCTCCAAACAAACTGCCATCGGGTTGATTCCGACTCACGGTAATGCTAAAGGACAGGCTGGAACTGCCCCTGTGGGTTTTCGAGACTGTGACCCTTTACGGGAGAAGAAAGCCTCGTCTTTCTCCTTCAGAATGGCTAGTGGTTTCTCAGAGAGCATAAAACATTAGAATAGCTTCATTCGTTTCGTGGAAAATCCTACAAAAGGGAGAACAGGTAATTCATCTTCTTACACCCAAACCTCCATTTGAATCGTTCTGTAACTGAATGTACCTACAGAGCTAGTAATCCACAACTTTCAAGGTTCACTTGTCGTGCATAAATTTTAAAAACCTGAAAGTTCCAGAGTGGGAACTGATTCAAATATGTCCTAAAAACAGCATGCCAAGCCTCCTCCAAAGACTGTTTTCATATTTATAATGACATATATTCAGTTTTGCCAAGTTAATCATTTATAAAAGAATATGAAACCATTTTTATAAACAAATAACCATGATTATTACAAATAACCCCTGGAGGTGGGGGGAAGTCAAAAAAGAGGAATATGACCTTCCCAACTATATTTAATACTTTTGGGTAATAGTGTTATAAAATAATTTTCTGCTCCTTTTGCTTGTATATCCTAATTTTTTCTGGTAAGCACATACTTGCGTGACAAGAAAAAGGAGTTATTTTTCTTTCCAGCATAGTCTATGCTTTGAAACATGTATGTGGCATTGGCCAATTAAAATCAGATGCTCCCTGCAGATTAGCTTTCTTGAAAAGAAAGCAGCATGCAGATTTCTCTGAGAAACTGGACTCTGCCTTCTATGTATCCCCAGGTTTCTAAATATGTATCTATGTACCCCTAGGTTTGCATAGTCCCCAAACAACGGTTCTCAGGATGTGAGGCAAACCACCAACCGAGAGGAGGCTGAAATCTGAACCTAAGAGTTCAAAGAAATTCCGGTCCCAGAGATTTGTCATCATTCCAGAGAGACAACAACCACGCGGCAGAATCACAGTTGTGGTCTGATTTAATTTCCCCGGTTGGCTTTGCCGCCAGCTGCAGGCCCGCCACAGTGGTCCTGCTGTCCTGCCTGCGTTGAAAGCTTTGTCTGCAGCTCTTATGACAGCCCATCCCTGGTGTTTCCGTGCAGCTTCCCTTCTTAGAGCCAATGCCCCCAAACTGAAGATTGGCACATCTATCTGATTAGCTGCCTCTCATCAGGCGGGCTATTTCACTACCTGCCTGTTGACCAGGAGTCTTTGAGCATGGACCCACCCTGGCTGTACTCATGAACGTCAGGGCCCAGCCAGTCAGTGTTTCCAAATCCCCGTCCCCACTGCTGAGCACAGTGGTGAGCGCATCTGCCTGAGAAGACTGGGAAAGCTAACACAGGCTCTACTTGTTTTTCACAACACTGGGGGTTGCCTTCCTCTTTACCCCCTCTTTTAAAAAAAAAGTAATGGTAACCACCCTTCTGAATGTTTGTCTAGAACAAAAAGAATGCATGCCTCTCTGTGTCTATCCTAAAAAGAAATCGAGGCTGTGGGGAAAAAGAAAAAGTCAAAAGGTTCAAGCTAACGTCTGAGAAGTTTTCCAGAAACTTCCGTGTAGTACCGTCCAGTGCTACTGACAGCGCCAGGCTTGTGTAAACTACAACTGACTCATCTGCTGAGCCACAGGGCGCCTGCAGCGCCACAGTGCATGGCATCCTGGAGACACGCAGCCACGGGGACTTGCAGGGCAGCCAGGGACGCACAGCCCAGGTCCTGCTCCTCTTGTCCTCTCTGCAGATAGCCCGGTGGTGACCAGTCAAGAGGGGAAGTTAGAGGCTGGGGCAGTGGCAGGGCCTTAGTCCTTCCCAGCATCTGTCTCCCCTGCCACCTCCGGGAGGAGCAGGCATTTTAAAAGCTGCCCAGAAGTCATTCTACCAGAGATTGTTGCCTGGGGGTGGGGTGTGTGTTCCAGAAGTAGACAGGAGGCAAGAAGAAACGCTGGGTCTCAGGGAACAAGGAATGGTAGGGACTGTGGCAAATAGGAAAGGATAAGCCATGCCCGATACACTGATTGTTTCGTTGAATTTGACAAAAAAAAAAAAAAAAACAGCATGGAAATGGAATGTGGATGCGAACTTGTTACTTTGCAAGTTCCTCTCTTGGCCATGGAGTCAGTCTGACTCAGCGACCTTACAGCACAGGGTAGAACTGCCCCTGGGCGTTTCTGAGAATTTAAACCTTTACTTTCAGGAGTAGAAGGCCTCCACTATCTCCCTTGGAGCTGCTGGTAGTTTTGAACTGCCGACCTTTTTGGGTTAGCAACCCAGCGCAGAACCCAATAGGCCATCAGCGCTGCCCAACAAATACCACAGATTAAAAATGATCTCTATCGACTTCCTGCTGTCTGCTTTGCTGGCTCGTTTCTGTATCCAGACGTGTCCAACTGTAGCCCAGCTCCAAAATGCTGCCAAATGGGTAGTTCCTTCTTACAATCTACCCTCTCACTTGATGCTTAGCCCTCTGGTAGATACCCAAGGCTCGGCCCCCAGAACTCCTGGAGATCTGCCTTAAGATTACAGCCTGGGCATTCCTGCTGGACACTTCCTCCCTGGCCAGTGTGGTTGCTGTGTATATCAACAGAAAGGCAGGCCGGGGGAGAGGGGGGGCAGCAATGTGATTTACTTAGAAGCCTGAAAAGTACCAGGAATTGGGACAACTGGGCCAGGAGTCGGAATTGACTTGAGGCAAGGAGTGGGTTAAATCTACAAGGCCTACTTAAGAATCCATTTCCAGATTTAACTATTTGCAGAGCTGAGCAGTTAACTCTCTTCCTCCACACCCAAGGGGGCCAGACATTCCTTCGGTAGATAAGGGAAAGCCAGTGGGGGAGCCCACAAACCCCAAGGAGCAGGGGCGGCCACACAAAATGCCGGAGATTAAGGAAAATTTGCAAATGAATATTTGCAAATCTGCAGGACACTCACTCATCCTTCCCCTCAAAACAAACAAAAGAGAAACAAAACCCCAAAGCTACAGCCAGCTAGTGGATCCCAGGGAATTGCTTTCCAAGGTGGTGTATTTTTTAGGGATCAGGAAGGCCACCTTTCTGCCACATTTCCTCTGGCTGATTTGAGCTGCCACAGGTTCCACTTGCAGCCTGGTGCTCAACCAGGGAGCTGCCAGGACTCTTTCGGCCTCAGGGGATATTGGGAGCCAGGATTGTTACTTTTCCATAGATAAGGGTTTTTATTTTCTGGGAACTCAAAACATTTAAAAAGAAAAGACATAAAAAGTACTTATCACCTTGCACTGAAACTCACAGAAACAAGCCCCACTGAAGCCAGCAGGTTCCAGACAGCTGGCTTAGCATCCACCAGGAAACAAACAAAAAACCACACTCACTGCTATCAAGGCAACGCTGACTCAGACTGTAACTGTTTATGGGGAGTGGAGACCCGTCTTTCTCCCACCCAGTTCAAATAGCGGACAGATCAGATGAGTGGAAATGGACCCCCCAGGAGAGAAAGAATGTTTGTACATTGTGAGCAACGTGACCAATGTCATGGAACAACTTGTGTATAAAGTGCTGAAGGGAAACCTAAACTGCTGGGGCACCTTCACAAAAACACAAATAATTATATAAAAGTCTAAAATATAGGAATGGGCAACTAAACATCAACCTATCAAAACCTGAAAGAAAACTAATAAATACGAAAACCGGAGATCAAGATAAAACAAAAACCAACCTGGAAGAGTTACAAACTAAGTAGGCAAATGATGATTACAAACATGAGCAAATAACCCATTGCTCATCTTCTCAAATTATAATACTGAGAAATACTGAAAAAGAGCAGAATGGATCAAAAATAATTTTTAGAGAATTTTATAGCGCGTGTTCAGTGAAATCCTTGACAAACATTTAAAAAAATGTTCAACAGCAGGTAAGAGCTGGAAACACAGGACAGAAAAACCCCTCTGGACCAATAATGACAGTAGTGATACCAGGAGGGGAAGGTACAGCTGAGGGGAGAAAAGGGGAACCAAACACAATGATCTACATAGAACCCCCTCCAGGGGGACGGACAACAGAAAAGTGGGTGACGGGAGACATGGGTCAGTGTAAGACATGAAAAAAAAAAGATAAATTATCAAGGGTTCATGAGGGAGGGAGGGAGGGAGGGGGGGGGAATGAGGAACTGATACCAAGGGCTCAAGTAGAAAGAAAATGTTTTGAAAATGATGATGGCAACATATGTACAAATGTGCTTGATACAATGGATGTATTTATGGATTGCAATAAGAGCTGTAAGAGTCCCCAATAAAATGATGGGGGGGGGGTTGTTCAACAGAAACAGCAGAAACTAAAATTGAGAAAAATCTCAGAAAGTAGAGCCAAAAGGCAAGGAGAGCAGATGAGAGAAAAGGCAGCGACATTAAAGAAGTCATCTGGGAAGTCAGGTATCTGAGTAGCAGGCGCTCAAGAAAGCACAGAAAACCAACAAAGTGACAAAGACTGGGCATTTTTTAAAATCCAAGGAAATTTCTCAGAACTAAGCTATCAATTGCCAGAATGAAAGGCATGGTAGATATATAAACGTGTGTCAATGTGAGGATTAAGAGTGTAGGGGTGAAGTGTAGCTTGGCAATCAGATCATAGCCAATGAGGCCTCTGAGTGCACATGGCCTTCTCCTGAGGATTCTGGGAAATCTGGTACTTCCTCCTTGGAGGTGGGGGACTCTCTGCTCACTCCCTGGGAGACATAGCAACTGACAAGACACATGGACCCTTCGTGATGCACAGGCCCCTGCCAGCCCTGAGATGTTTCCAATGACACTGGATCCAAAGACTTTCTAGCCACTACCCTATGATCGTCTACATTCGGTGTCATTGCATGTGTTTCATAAATCTGAAGAGGACTTTATAGATTGGTACCAGACATACGGGCTAATATCAGACTTATGGACTTGATCTGGACTGGGCTGGGATGTTTTCTCAATGTTCAGTTGCTCTTGTGTATAAATCTCTTTCTTATACACACATGTGTGTCCATGGATTTGTTTCTCTAGTCTGCCCAGACTAACACAAAAGGGTGTCCCAGGTGTCTAAGAAACACAGTTGAACATTCCAAAAATATTTTTTCTGTATTATTCTTCCCTATTGGTCAACTATTACAGAGAGAAAAGGGGAGCAGGGTGAGGGGACCCTCCTGCCCCACCTTGCTTTCCTCCCAGTCTGGGTCTGCTTTCCATGCTCCCCACCCAACCCAGATGTCCACTTCTAACCCCGACCTGAAGAACGGGGACGCAGAGCACAAACAAGAGCTGTCCTCAGTGTCCAAAAGCAGCAGGCTGGCGGTAGTTTCAGTCGCTGCATTATAAGAGGTGGATGGCCATCGCTGCAGAGTCAGCTCCGACTCACGGTGCCCTTCTGTACGACACAACCTCTCTGGGTCCTGTGACAGCTGCAGGCCGCAGCAACAGGGATCCACCCGCCTCACACAGAGAGGGCTTTCCTCGTTCCGCTGACCCTTCCACTTTGCCAAGCACGATGTGCCCTTAGGTACGATGTGCATCAGGTACGATGAGCATTCAGGGGCAATTTACGCGCAGAAACCTTTCCGTATCCCCTCAGATATGCTAATGCAGGGAGGCGTGTCCTGACCCACCCGTTTTCAGTGTTCCCGCTTCGGCGCGTTTGCTACCAGAAGTAGGAACGTGCTCTGGACAGACACGTGCCGACTCCACGCACTCTTTCGGTGATCCGTGGACTTGCACAGACCGGCTGAGGCTCCCACGCACATTTTTTAAAAAGTAACTAAACTATACCTTCAGTTTTTAAATGAGAAACTGCCGGCTGTTATTAAAATTTGATGGCTGATGCAAAGAATACAATTTGTTAAAAATCTCGTGAATTTTTCATTTCCATCACAACGCATGGTCAGCCTAGCGCCTTTAAATTAGTAGCCTCGCCTCCTGAGCGCTGCTCCGGCTCCTCTGAGCCCAGCCAAGCCCCCACTGTGCGCGCCAGCAGGCAGCCAGAGAAAATCTCAAAAATCTCTTCCCTGTTCATTTTGACTCATAGCAGGCCTGTCCAGGCCAGGTAGAACTGCCCTGTGAGTTCCTGCGACTGCTTTTTATCCATCATTTTATTGGAGGGCTCTTACAAATGGTATAATAATCCATTGTTCAATTGTATTAGGCACACTTGTACATATGTTGCGTCAACATTTCCAAAACATTTTCTTTCAACTTGAGCCCTTGGTATCAGCTCCTCTTTTTTCCTGTGAGTCGCTTCGGGAGTAGAAAGCCCAGTCAGTCTTTCTCCCAAGGAGAGACTGATGGTTTTGAACTGCTAACCATCTGTTTAGCAGCCCAATGCGTAAGTCACTGTGCATAACAGATAATATCATGATCTGTTCCATGAATTAAAAAGCAAAAGAACTAGAGAAAGAAGTAACTGGCTGTACTTAATTCTAAGAAGTCTTATTGACTTTTCACAACTACCCGCCTCAAAACTCACTCTTTCCACATCTGTGTAAAAAGAGTAAACCCACAAAATAGTTCAGAGATTTCACCAAAATTAATTTTAATGAAAATATCTTTATAAAAGAAATAGGCTTTCAGACAGGAAAACATACTTCCTTTGATTGTATCGTGTTTTCCTTTGGTAAGAGACAACACCATGTGGAGTCCCATTGGTTCCCCTAAGAACTCAATTTCTTAACCAGCAAGAGCAGCAGTACCAGAGTGAAACCTACAGAGAAAGTCCAGAGGAGGCTGGCATCTTTGTACCCTTTCCTATAAGCAAAGGACACAGAAAATCTGGTCAACGCTATCATACAAAAATGAAAAGGTTGCCAGCCACATTTACTTCATCCTTACACAATGAGTAAAAAATACCTGAAGGATCCTTGTCCCTTCGAATTGTGCACAGAGCCATCTCGCACTTAAATTTAAGCCCTCACTTTTCAAAGTGGCCCTAATGGTCCTTAGCCCAGATAGCGAATCAGATTTTAAGGGTGTCCCAGCAGGGACTCCTCCAGCAGCGTTTGGAGTAGATCCTCATTAGGTGAGTCATTCGTTAGTCTGCAGAAGTGGTTGAGACACTGGCTGAAACAGTAAGGGTCTACAGAGGCACAGCCCAGCCGCACAGCACCCCGATGGCATGCGCCTCAGTAATGATTCACGACCAAGCAGGGCCTGCCCACTGAGATAGACCTGCTGGCATCACTGTCCTAAGCTGTCTTTTTAATATGCCCGGCGTATGCCAGGTTCATTCTTTCAAGATTCTATATGCGTTATACCCGAACCCTTTGCCAAAATGTCAGCGTCACATACAATGAGAGCACTATGTTTATCTTAACCTGAAAGGGGGCGTGGCTCATTAAAGGCCAATCTGACTCTTGCCAGAAGATCGAGAGCTGTAAACTGCGAGATCAAACAATGTAACTTCCAAATATCAAGGGTTATTTCATTATAAAAGAGAAACGGGTAACATGTGACAAAATTATAATAATAGATGAATGCTGAAGGGTTCACGAAGGAGGGGGAAGGGCAGAGGGAGGGGGAACATGAGCAGCCGATATCAACAGCTCTAGTAGAAGGCAAATGTTTTGAGAATGATGATGGCAACAAATGTACATATGTTCTTGACACAATGGATGGATGTATGGATTGTGATAAGAATTGTACAAGCCCCCAATAAAATGATTTTAAAAAAGAGAAACGGGGATAAGGAAAAACATGGATTTAATTTGTAAATGAACAAAATATGAGATGTGCATAAATTCAAATGGGAAAATGACTATGAATAACAATCACAGGAGTGGGGGATCTCCTAACAAGGGGTGAGGGGGGAGTCACCTGAAAAATGTAGCGGCAAACTGGGGCTGTTAGTTATCTTCCTGTTCAGATAGATGTACAGCTCAGTCCTTGGCCAGACCCGAGCCGTCACCGAGGAATTCAGACTCATTTGGAATAAAATAATCCCATGTCCTAAAATAGGTTGTTTGTGTAGAGCTAAGCACGAATGATAGTGAGAATCCGGTTCATTGGAGGAGCTTGATGGTCAGCATTCAAAGAGCAGATTATTCAAAACATCCGCAGGATAATAGCCACATGAATTTCACTAAAGACATAGCTTCACTTCATTCCCGATTTATAATCCTAATGAACTTTGTCTTGGGGATAAACAGATTCCGTTTTAAAGAGAAAAGGATTGAAAATTATACATGTTTGTAAGTCAAATGACAGGATCAAAATAAAACCAATTATTAAACACCCACAACCTGTTACAGCGTCATCCTGGGCATTCCCCTTACTCCTGTGAGCTACAGAGGTAGGTTTGTCAGGTTCCTGCCTAATTAGGGTAGCATGTCCGAACTCCCACTCTGCTCCTCTGACCCTAAACTTCCTGTGTACCCTTCTCCAACTCGGCAGATTGCAGCTCCACCCTGACATTTGCTCTGGCCTAGAAACTTGGTTCCTGCTCGATCTCCATCTAATCCATCAAAGTCAAGCCTGTCAGCTCTACCATCTATCTAAATAGATCCAGAAAACGACCAAATATTCCCTCCTGTCTCCCCAAGTTCAAAACCTTGTGTTTCCATTCTCAGTCCAACTAGAACTTAACCGTCTACTCACTAAGTCCCACAGAGTCCCACATGACCTGGATCCTGTCACTAGCCCGCTTACTCTCTCCTCTCGTCCTCGCTCACTCAGCCACATTCTCCTCCCACATGCCCACTCCCACTTCAACCACACTGGCCACCGTACTGCTCCTCAAACATGCCAAGCATGCCTCTACTCCTGGTGTTTGCACTTGAGGTCCCTTCTTCTGGAACGTTCTTGGCCAGACATCCACAGTGCTTCAAACGCATTGGAAAACTATACTCCACAGGGCTGGTCCCAATCCCAGCTCTTAATTACCCCTTCTCCCCAGAAGAACGCACTACAGTGGACAGCACTGAAGACAAGAGCACAACGGGGAGCGTCGGGTCTGCCCACACCACAACGGAACCAATTCAGAAGGGCAGAGAGAGAGGAAGTGGATCCCATTCTGGCCCACCAAACCTCGGGGGCACCATTCCTGCTCGAAGCAACCAATGCACAGAAAGGACCATAGGGCCGGCCCCAACATGAAGCACCACATCCCCTTACTGACCCACAGCGCTATGAGGAGACAGCACTGGAGACACAGTTAGGGAATTGTGCCCCGTCTGATGCCCCGTCCACACCCAGGGGCAAAACAGAGGGAGCACAACTGTGCAGCCAGGGAAGCAAAGCAACCGAGTCCCCAAGGAATCCCGAAAACAGACATCTGGCTCCAGGAGATTGGGAGAGGGTGTGTGTGGGGGGGAGGGAAGGGCTTGGCACCTAATCAGACCTGATTGGAAAACATTCATAAGGCTCAGCAGACAGGCCTGGAACCACTTACAGGCTTTTTAGGGTTTTTTGGTTTGGTTTTGTTGTTTCATGACTATCCATGTAAGATAGGCGGGATCGTTTACAATCCCAAGGAGAAAACAATGGGACCGATGGTTCTGGAGAACATGGAGGGAAGGTGGTGGAGGAAGGGACGAGGGAGCCATCTCGGGGACAAGGGAACAAGAGATTTACAATCGATAGCGAGGGGGCATAGGATGCTTGGTGGGGTTTACTCAAGTACAATGTAGCCGAGTGGAATTACTGAGAGCAGGGTGAAGATAGACCATGACCGTGGGAAGTAACAGGAAATCGAGGAAAGAGCAAAAGACATCTATAGAGGCCTAAGTATAGGCGTGCATATAAGTCAATGCACTAATATAGAATGATAGGGATATAGATCTATGTACATATACTTATATGTTAAGTATTAAGGTAGCAGACAGACATTTGGTTTCTATTCAAGTCCTCCCGCAAGGCAAGAACACTTTGTTCTAATGATCTGGCATTCTGTGATGCTCACCTTCCTGACACAATCGCTGAAGACAAAACAGGTGCATAAGCCAATGTGGCGATACTACCTGGCCATTAGAAGAGATAGTGTCTGGGGTCTTAAGGGCTTGAAGTTAAACAAGCAGTCATCTAGCAGGGAAGCAACAAACCGCACATGGAAGAACCAGAGGGGGTCATCTGACAAAGTATTCAAATAAGAAACATTCTTTGTTTAAGGATTTTTTTCCCCCGTTCTTAATGAGAAGCTCCTGACAGCTGAAGTTAATAAACTGTGTCTAAAGACGTTGACCTTTGTTCTGCAGAGTTACACGTGTGGAAGGCGTTCCCAGAAATTCAGGAAGCAAGTTGGTGTTTGCCCAGCCATTGCTGCTTTTACAGAGGTGGATCCGGAGCGCCCAGCAACTACTAGATCTGAACTCAGATCTTTGTGCGACAATCTAATTCTCTTATCACACCAATGAAGTATCTAGAATCTAGTCATCACTGACTCATCCACAGATGAACACAGACCAAAACACACACTCCTTTTTTCTTACGTTTAAAGGAACTCATTGTGATTGTGTTTTATCAACACTTGAAAATGTTTATTTTTCCAAACTTGCATCGAGCTATGCATGCCTTTGATGAGCTGCTTAAAACATTTTTTTCCCCTGAATCATGTGAATTAAGCAGTATAAGCACCACATATAGAACTCGGCCCGTCATCCTCAGGAAAAAATGGACATATCTGACAACAAGAACAGAGAATAACAGGATTTTCATCACCTCAAAGCCCAGGAAATAAAAAATACTTGAAAAAAAGGAAAGAAAGAAATTACAAGTTTTAAAATGACTACCTTTTGGACCTTGTCATTTTCCTAGGTAGGAATGCAAGCAATTTCGGTTTGGTCCACTCTCATTCCCATCAGTCTTTAAGATAGCTATTGAAATATAAGGTAGGCATTAACATGGTAGTGATTAACATGGTTTTAAAAACTGAGAAATGGGTTCTATTTTTCAGTTCTGTTGCTCACTAATAAGTATCATCTGGGCAAGTTACCCAGCATTTTAACAAGTTCCTCATCTCTAGCACAAGAATAAATAATAACCCCAGGGTTTTTTGTTTTAATGTTTTTCTTTTAAGTAATTTTAGGATAATATTGGAGACCCAAAAGCCCATCTGTAGACAATTTGACATCCCGTCACGGAAAGGTCACAAGGAAGGAACAAGCCAGCCAGGGTGCAGTATACCTCTAATGAAACACACAACCTTCCTCTAGTTCAGTGGTTCTCAACATTCCTAACGCCATGATCCTTTAATACAGTTCCTCATGTGGTGGTGATCCCCCAACCACAAAATTATTTTCGTTGCTACTTCATCACTGTAATTTTGCTACTGTTAAGAATCGGGTGACCCCTGTGAAAAGGTCGTTTGACCCCCGAAGGGGTTGCAACCCACAGATTGAGAACTGGTGCTAGTTCTTTAATGCTTCCCCCACCCCAATCATGATCCCAGTTCTACCTCACAATTCTGGCTAGACCAGAGCATGTACACTGGTGCAGATAAGAACTCTTGACACATGAAGTCCAGGACAGATAAACCCCTCAGGTACAGTAAAGGGAGTAGCAATGCCATGAGGCTTGGGAAAAGTGGGGGGAAAGGGAGAGAAAGGGGGAACTGATCACAATGATAGACTTATAACCCACTCACCCCCAAGAGGGAGAAACAATAGAAATGTGGGTGAAGGGAGACAGTGGACAGTGTAAGTTATGAAAATAATTATTTATAATTTATCAAGGGATTACAAGGGTGAGAGGGTGGGATTGGGAGGGGGAAAATAGGAGCTGATACCAAGGGCTCAAGTAGAAAGAAAATATTTTGAAAGTGATGATGGCAACAAATGTACAAATATGCTGATACAACTGATGTATGGAATGTTTTAAGAGATGTATGTATTGTTATAAGAGCTGTAAGAGCCCCAAATAAAATTGTTTATATAACTAACTAAATAAAATTTTAGGATAATAAAAAAATAGCAAAGTATAGTATAGGGAATTGTGGTATACGTCATCCCTAATGTAAACAACCTAGTTCATCATAGTACATTTATTAAACCCAGAAATTTCCCATTGGTACATTATTAACAATAGACCTTAATTGAGTTTCAGCAATTACCCTGCAATGTACTTGATCTATTCAAGGACTTAGTCTGGGATTCTGCAATGAATTTACTCGTGAGCTTTCTCTAATATTCCGCAGTTCCTCAGTTTGGTTTGGTCTTTGGCGAGTCATTCTGCAGGATGTCTCACAAGCTGGGTTACTCCAACGTTTTCTCCTGATTAGACCGAGGTTACGCATTTTTGGCAAGATCTCAAAAGCGATGGTATGCCCATCTCAGCGAATCAAATCCGGGGGTAGGGAGGGTGCCGAGATGGCTTGTGACTGGGAACGCTAACCTCGATCCACGATTTACGGTGGCAACCTCATGGAGGATTTCCATTCATGGGCACGGTTTTGGAACCCAAGAACTATTCGAGACAATGCAGCTGCTGCTATGGTAAAGTTAGGATAAGAAGATTAAGAACAAAAGTGTGAGAATTAGGAAAGTGATAGCTGAAAAACACTAGGGCCTGGAAATTACAGGTTTCCATGAAATCAATCACTTTCTGAGTTCTTGGCATATCTTCTAGTAAACATTATGAAGAAACCTGAGAAGGGAAACTGGTGAGCTCGAGGCACTGTGGGAACAGGAAGGGAAGGTGGGGGAAGCAGGTGTGGGAGAGGCTCAGGTGAGAAGGTGATCAACCTCATCTAGCAGCGGGAAGAGGGGCACTGCTCCTAGAGGCTGGCAACATCAAAGGCGCGCGCACTTGTTTCTGGCGCGCGGACCTGTGATGCCGCAGCCGATTCCGTCGACATGCAATCGAAGGCTCTCCTGCAGCGGTTCACGTACAGAAATCACCACCCTCTGCCTGCTGGGCTCTTGTATTTTTCTTGTAAGAATGTTCAGGTTCTCATATTTGGAAAAAAGGAAGACGACACCAAATCCATTACCACCTTCTCCTTCGCGACCCACAGCAGTCCTACAGAGGTCAACTGCCCCAGGGTTTCCGCCCTGTCTCCCAGGATGCTTCCCGTGGGGGGTCCAAATGCCAACCCTGACGTTAGCAGCAGTGATCGATTAACCACTGCACCACCAGCTGGAACATAAGACCGCAATTGTTTTTCTTCTGCTGTTGCCTGCACTATTAATTAAGCTTAGATCAGCGATGAGGGCAATTCTAAGGTACCTAATATATGGTAGTTAAAACCTATTTTAAATGATCCCTGCCTCTTAAGACAGAAACCTAACGGAGAGGACAAGGAGCATAGAGGAGCCCTTAAACGAATGCCTGGGGTCTAGAAGTGCAGGCCAAGGCTGCTAGCACATCTCCATCAGACCTGTAAGCACATCTCCATCAGACCACATGAAGAACTGAAAATTACTTACTGCACCGCAGCCTTCCTGGGTTCCACCTTAGCTTGGGAAACCCCTATCATTATTTATAAACACAGGAGTCAATTATTTTATACGGCCTAGATGTTAATTACAAAAGCATTAGCGCATCATTACATGTGTTGAAGTAATTAGAAAACCAGTATGGGATACAATAGCCTTTCTATAACATAGTGGCATCACTAGTGGGAACCAGTAGGCCACAGAGCTTTAAAAAAAAAAAAATTGGCAGCTGACGCTTAATGCTCTGACAGCCGGGCTGGGGCGAAGACCACTAACCAGGTGGACTCGGAGCTAATGCTTACATCGCCTAGCCGTTTCATCGGAGATCTGTGCAGGGGCCAGAGTGTGCGGGCTTTTCTGTATGCACGCTGCCATGCCAGGTGTACGAGAGGAGGGTAAAGTCCCTGGTCGTCAGCTGCTATGACTCCGAAGGCCAGCGGCATCCTAAAACCAACAACCATCCTGAGGGAAAAAAGATGAGGCAACTCGCAGCCATGGAAAATCTATGGGGGCAGTTCTACTCTGTCCCTAGAGGACCCCCAGAGTTGGAATCAAGTTGATGCCGCTGGGTTTGGTTTTATCTCTTTCTGCAGAAAAGAACTTTCTCCCTTAATATAAAAGAAATGCGTGTCCTTTTATGTATTCAAACAATGTCGAGATGTAAATAATATAGCAAGCAAGTTTCCGCAATCCCATTGTCAACCAGTACTAAAGAGAATGCTATACCCATTCAGTACGGTCATTTCAAAATTCAAATGTAATCGTTAAACGGAAAAAAAAAATCAAGGGGCAGATTCAGGTGCATTTCATGTTATCTGTGTAGGAGAGCGGGGAGAATGTGATTTCACTTAAATAAAATAATAAGCAAATCTGGAGATCCCGGCTAGTGGGTTGTGACTCAGAGACCCGAGCACCACCCAATGAAACCCTGCCCTGTCCAGCACCATGCCCACCTCTTTCTAGGGCTGAGCCCACGGCTGCAGCCGCTGTGTCACGTCAGCTTGTCAAGGTCCTTCCTCTTTCCCACTGCCCTCCACTTGAGCGAGCATGATGCAGCAGGACATGTTTGGGAGTGGGTGGGAGGGAAGAGGACAGGGAAGTCGTGGTTTATGAAGCCGCGAGTCTCTGTTTCTGTGGATGGGAAATGTGGCAACAGACACTGACAAGAGTAGGTACCATCCTCAATGCAGCTGGTCTCACTATGCCGCGCTCCTGGACTCCTGGAAACATCGAACTGGCAAATGCTGTGATATAATTTATCAATAACAAAACAATTTAAAGTTTTCTATTAAAATTTAAAATGAGAGACGATAGACTGTGTCTATCTGTACCTATACCTACATCTATATACATCTTAGGTTTCAGAAAAAAAACATCAACACATGATTTCCAGAGGAGCCTTGCTCACTTGTCACTGTATATCGTTCCATGCCATCTAACTTGTGAATTATGTGAATGTATTAGCTACTCAAAAAATTAACTACTTGAGTGAAATCTTAAAACAAACCAAAAAACAGCTCTTATCGAAGTTTAAGATAGGACCTAATGTACAGCAGACAGTAAATATAATAGAATGGGTCAAAAGAATCTACACAATGACAATTACAACCATAACAACAAGCAATTGCTGACACAGAAAGCAGTGTGATCCATTCTTACAAATGAGAGAGATGTGAAGTAGGAGTGAAAGATGATTTCAGTACCATCTAGCAACCAGGGATTCTTAAACAGTTTCTCTCAAGGGTCCTATGGGCAGAAAGCAAACTTGCTTACTGCCATCCGCTCAGCTCCAATTCAAAGTGACCCTACAGGGCAGAGCAGATCCGACCCAGCAGAATTTCTGAGGCTGCTAGTGTTTACAGAAGCAGAAAGACTGCCGCACCTTTCTCCACGGAGCTGAGCAGTTGGGAAGTTTGAACCCCCGCCAGTTCATTTAGCAGCTACCCAAAGCCTGAGCACACAGCCTTAACGGGCCTTGTAGAGAAAGAGAGGCTGTTTTTTTTTTTTCTTTCTTCTTTACAGCTTGTCTTAAACTATGAAACTCAAACTCACTGCAATCAAGTCAATTCCAACTCAGAGCAACCCTACAGGGCAGGGTAGAATTGCGCAGGTGGAGTTTGGAGACTAACTTTAAGGAGTGTAAAAAACCCTGTCTTCCGTCTATCTCAGAACTGCATGTAATCTGGGTCTTAATCTAGAATATAGCTATGGCTGTAGTCATACAACCATAAGTCTCACTTTGTCAGAATCTCTGTTTATCATATTTTACCATGGAATCTCATACCTCTTGGTTCACCCACCCTATCTGCTGGAATTCAAGTGTCTTAATTGGGAAACCACAGATTTCAGTGAAATCTCAAATTTTACATAAACCAAGGGTCATCAGAGTGAAAGGCTTTACCCAAGGTCAAATGGCAAGGAGGGGCAAAGCTGAGATCAGGCTTTGAGGGCCAGGATTTCAACTTCTGTTTTTGGTTGGTTGTTTTGGGGTTTTTTTGCCAGTCGGCTTGCTGCCTGCCTCCACCTGCGTTCACCCCACACTGATAATGCCAATCATGCTGCCCCAAAGACAAGCCCTCTGGTGTTTAACTTGGGGTCCACAGTCCTCCAGCCCCTTACAAAACCACACTTTGGCAGCCATCACCCTGTCCCTGGCTAACTCAGCTTAAATCTATGCCCGTACATTCCTTAATCAGCTCATATCTCACTACACTGTCTATCGAGATGTTTGTTTTATACACAAACTGTTTCTAAGCACGTTAGAGACCACGTGGGCTGCGTCACCTGTGTAGAATTAATGAACTGATTGTAGCTGGGTTGTTGTTATTTGGTAAGGCCAGAGCTATGGCTTGGCAATCGTTGGGGACCCAATGATTTGGACTTCACACCTGGAAATAGCATCACTTCCTCCACAGGCACACCGCATGCCCAAACTCAGTAATACCCGTTGCCCTGCTCCGGCTGGGTTTTTCCTCAACTACTTGAGCAAGTTCCACACATGCGAACCCACTTTATCTAAACAGTCCATTGAATAATTAACAGCGGGTGAAGTCTCTGCACTTAACTTATGTTCAAGTCTGGCTCTCTTTGGTGACGTACGTGTGGGTGGCATCCTAGGCCGAATATACAAATCATATTTTATGAGCTACACCTGCGGCAGGCAAGGGATTTCTGTAGGAAAGGAAACTTACCTCGGGAGAAACAAAGTACACAAAGTTTTCGACAGATAACAGAATAATCTCCTTCCCTATCCTGAGTCAAACTCAAAGCCCAACACCAAGCCCTGAAGGATTATAGGATGTTCTTAGGAAATTTAAGGCACCAGAATGTCTTTGTCTAGGTATTGGGGGGGGGGGAATAATCTCTTTAGGAAATTCATCACTTGGAAAGGAACAGGGTAATTTTGTTGCTCGCACCCATCCAGATCCTATGGGGTAGCTTTCTCTACTGGATCAAAGTATCTCCAGTGCCCTGGAACAAGTTCAGAAACTTCCGGCTCCAATGAACGCAACGCCAACACAGAGGCAACTGGCGCACCAAGGAAAGCAATGGCTACACGAACGTCGGGGAAGGCACTGGTGTTGGAATGAAATGGCAACAGACGGAATGGGAAGCTGTGCTGGCTGTCCTGCCCGGGCGGTGCTGTGGAGCAGGACATCGATATAAGCCCGGATTCGCCCTGGTGGCGGTCTCTAGGACCTTGTCCCTTGTCAAAGGTGTGAATTTCCCAAACATCACACAGTGCACTGTGTGATAAAGTCTTTAAAAAAAAGGCATGTCTTACTAAAAACACATTCCAAAGTAACTCAAAACAGATGAGAAACAGAAAGCCGAGGAGGCTAAGAGACAAAGACATGACAGCAAGTCATCCTCTCAACCTTCACTTCTCTTTGCACCCACTCGGGTAGAAATCGGTCCGCTCCTTTCTGACAGCATTCCCGTGGGGGGCGAGCCTGATACCTATTAAACGTTAAAAACTGTGGAACGCTCTAGAGATGGAGCATTAGTACTGTATTCAAAGGTTAGCAGGTTCATAAATGTGGGCCTGGCTAATTTGCAATGTCAACAATTTTGTCTAGATAACTAAAGAAAGAGGAATCTCGCCACACCCCTTCACAACAAAGGAAGTCATCGAGCAACGCTCTGATATGCGTGAGAGGAGGCCTGGCCCGCAGGGTCCCCCAAGGCCGCCACTTTTTCTGGAAACAGATAGCCACATCTTTCTCCCACGGGGTATCTGCCGCCAAGCACTTAAGCCACTGCACCACCAGAGCTCACTCCAAAGTCCAGGTTTCTGGGCGCTTCATAAACACTACCATTCATTTTTACTTAGATTTGGATCAACCTACTCCAAATGTAACCTCATCCAATAAAAGTGCAGCTTTGCAGGGAGGGCAGCCACATCTCGGGTCCCACTTGCAACTGACCGTCAACTCCATGTGCCAGTATCGTGGGCCTCCTCCAGCCCCCCGAAGGCCAGCACTTTGAGCAGGTGAGTGTACTTTAAACTGAGCCAGGGCATAGTCCAAGAATGATTCAGGAACAGGTGAGAGAACAGTCAACACAACAAAAAGCAAGCAGGTGAAAAGCCAACAGAGCAAAACATGAGGGGGTACCCAAGAAAACCCGGAATTTTTTTCAAAGCTATGTACTTGAAACTTTTTAAAACAGAAGAACCTTATCACTTTCAAAGCACCCTCCATTACATTAACACATTTGTCAAATCTGCAATTCCATTCTTGGAAACATTTTTCAAACTCAACTGGTTGGATGGCTGACAGCACCTCCCTTGTTTTTTCTTCACATCTTCAGATCACTGTCCTTTTATGTCCCTCTTCGTTTGAGGCAACAAAAAGACCGGTAACTCTGCACACAGTGAGGTAGGCGGGGCAGGTACATGGGGCAAGAGAGGCATGCTGCTTTCTGCCAAAAACTGGCACACTGAGATGCCTGTGTGAGTGGGTGCATTGTCGTGGTGGCAAAACCAGACCCCAGTGTACCACACTGTTACGCAATCTTTTCAGAACCTCTAAAGAGAAAGCTTGATTAACAGCCTTTGAGGATGATGAGGCCAATGAATGTACAGATGTGCTTTAACAATTGATGTACACATGGATTGTGATAAGAGTTGTATGAGCCCCTAAGAAAACGATTTTTAAAAAAAACCCAACAATCTGTCCTGGTGGAACGAGCTCCAAATGCACCAACTCCCTCACATCAAAAACACAAATGAGCATTGTCTTGATCTTCGATTTCCCTTGATGAGCTCTTTTTGGGAGAGGAGACGATGGTATCTTTCACCGGCTTGATTGAGGTTTGGTTTGGTGTCCTAAGAATAGCACCGCGTCTTATCACCAGTAATGAACTTGGAAAAACAAGTCTGGGTCCCTGCAGAGCTGTTCGTTCAAAGCTTGGCATGCTTCCAATCAACATTCTTTTTCCTGGTCAGTGAGAACCTGAGGCACAAATTTCACTGTGACCCTTCTCATTCCCAAATCTTCCGTTAAAATTCACGGAACCGCGTTCCAATCTCTGCGAGCTCCAATCTCTGCAATGGTCGGGTTGGGGGAGGGAGGTCTTTCAGCAAAGTGCACAAATTTTGTGGACATTTTCATCCGTTAGGCAAGTCGATGGATGTCCAGAACAAGGTTTGTCATCAATCAACATTTCACCTTTTATGAAACAAGAAAACTACTCATACACTTGGAGTTTTCCCCATAGCGCTGTCCTTGTAAGCTGTGTTCAACATCACAACAGTTTCTGCATTTTTCCTGAGCAGCAAACAAAATTTCACAGCCGCACGTTGTTCTCTTAAATC
Organism: Tenrec ecaudatus; assembly: GCF_050624435.1. Classification (NCBI taxonomy): domain Eukaryota; kingdom Metazoa; phylum Chordata; class Mammalia; order Afrosoricida; family Tenrecidae; genus Tenrec; species Tenrec ecaudatus. The sequence continues at coordinate 71,690,580 of NC_134545.1, forward strand.
GGTCATCAGAAAAAAAAATGAGGTTCAAATGGAACTGCCTTTATGAAAAAATTAAATGTGACCACCGAGAACCTTCCCAGGTGCGCTAACTCAGAGCGAGTGAGTTGCTCCACGCTTGCCTAACGAGGAAAATGCGTACTATGAAAGCTCCGCCCAGTGGACCTTTTTCTGATTTGGGGGGGGTACCCCCCTCGTAAGTGTATTGTTTTGAGAGGGCAAAGGAGGAAGCACAGAAACTCGTGAAGGTTGCTAATTTGGAGGGTGGCTGGGGCCACAGGTGCACTGGATTACACTGCTCCCTGGATGCTCATGGACAGAAGGTACAGAAAGATGACTGTGGGGTCGAGAGAGAGCGCTGTTTGCAGGAGTCAGTAAATCTGGACTGCTCTGACTGGGGCAAAAAACACTATTTCCTGCCTGTAGGGATGTTCCCACTTCTGTCTGACTTTTCATTAACCCACTTTAATTGCCCCTTCCCTACCAGGTCTCTGTACACGCCATTTAGCCTGCAGGCATGGCTGTCTGCTGAGTATGTGATCCCAGGAGAAGGGAGTGTAGGTGTTCTACTGAGGTGTGCTTGCCTATGGCCGAATCTGTGCATGGCAGCTGGGTCTACTCAACCCTAGCTGTTTTTCTGTGAGTAACCAGCAATCATGCAGTGTCTGGTCTGTTTCCCAAACGGTCTCCATCAGGCACTACTGAATGTAGTGACATATATGGTAAGTTTATGATGTTCACTTTACTACTTAACCTTTTAGTTGTTTAAAAAAATTGCCATCACATATTTTAAAAGCTTTATACTGACATGTAATTTTAAAAATTACAAATACATATACATAATATACATATGAGAGTAAGTAAAAAGTCCGTCTATAGAATCATAAAAATCTCTATTAAACTAATGTATCGAACTGTGAAGCTACTGTTTCTAGCCGTAGCCTCCACCTAGAGCAGTGATTCTCAACCTGTGGGTCGTGTCCCCTTAAAGGGTCCAACCACCCTTTCATATGGGTGGCCCGATTCATAACAGTAGCAAAAATTACAGTTATGGAATAGCAGAGAAAATAATGTTCTGGTTGGGGTTCACCACTACATGAGGAACTGTATGAAAGGGCCGTGGCACGAGGAAGGTGGAGAACCGCTGCGCCAGAGCATAGGTTCCCACTTATTTGGCCTCCAACTGAAAACCAAACACACTGCCATTGACCGAGTCGATTCTGACTCACAGCAACCCCATATGACAGAGCAATAGAACTGCCCTTGGGCCTCCAAGACTCTTCGCCGCAGCAGAAAGCTGCCTCTTTCTCCCGAAGAGCAGCTGGTGGTTTTGAACTGCTGACTTCCTGGTTAGCAGCCAATAAGTAATCCACGATGCCACAAGGTCTTCAGGAAAGAAATAACGTACTCAGTGCTCCCTTGGCAATTTGTCCTAGAGCACATAATCCAGGACAAAGTGTAGGTATCTGCTTTTGTGGTCCACCCCTAACCCCACCACTGCAATGTCGCCCACCTGACCCCAGGCAGTGGTACTGCCCACTTTGGGAAACACTGGTCTAGATTGATACACATTTGGAAGGCAGTGTTCCCACCTTTCTAACCCATCCCAAAGGATCCTGTGCTCTTCAGTTTACACTAGGCCGGACAGCAGCGGTGGCGTCCCTGCGGGACCCGGGTCAGTCAGGTTCCCTTTCGGAGTCCAGGGAATGAAAGGAAGTGTGAGGGAGCAAGAGCAGTGCTGTCGCACGGAGGGGCTGAGATTTCCCGGCCAAATCCTCACAGGACAGCTCGTGCTACTCTTGAAGAATGAACAGGTGCTCGCGGTGGGGAAAAGATTCTTCCATACAACTTAACTGGCCTCGCTCTCACCAAAGCCCATTTGAATGTCATTAGCCTAGCACATCCTCTCACAAGCTTGATGACACTGGGGTTTTGTGAAGCACTCAAATGAAGCTAAGACAAGTGGATTACTGGGAGACCTTGCCTGCAGTTATGCACCGATCAGTGACTTGTGTGAACATGTTTTACTTGCATGTACAGACAGGAAGCCTAGTAGCAGCACTTTCTGACACAAACGCACAAAGCAAAGCAAAGCCAAAAAGCACCAAACTGTGTGCTGCGTGGCAAAGTCAAACCAAGGTTGGAGAATGGCCCAAGCTGACCGCACACAACAGCGATAGGTGGGGGCAGTGTTCCAAAGCAGAGCCTGCCTGACCCCAAGCAGCTCTTTCAGCCAGGCCTTCATCATCACTCTTGAATAATATATCCATATAGTCAACAATCCTTGGACATGACCCTGAAAGCACAGCCAGATAGTCCCCACCTGGTACTCTCCATGGTCAGAGGGACTTTTGCCCCTGCCCCTTTCCTCAGAGAAAAATATGCCCAGTTTCTTGGCCTCAGAAAGCAGGTCAACAGTACAATGAGAAGAGAAACGCAACATGATCAAATCCCAATGTAAAATACTGCTTCGCATCATGGTCATGGACAACCAAAAGAGGCCTTCAAACCACGGTGTGCCATTTAGTGGGAAGATACGGACTAAGCTTTGCTCTGTAGGTCCTTCAGTATTTCCTTTTCAGCTCCAGAGACAGACAACACAGCCAAGAGGGAGCTGGGAGCCTACACATGGCAGATAAGGAGGCAAGTTAGGCAATGGCAATTTCTGGGACACTGCACGTGACAAAAGGCACTGGGTTCCAAAGGCCAATTACAAGTAACGCTGACGGAGACCATGGACCTTGCCTGCTCTCTGCCTCGCAAAAAGAAACACGTTGTTTTGGCAAATGTTTTGTATATTATTATGCACGGTCATGATACTGCCATGGTGCGCCTTGGCTAAACAGGACAGCTAAGAGTTATCTAGATGGAATGACAAAGGTCCAATCTCAACCAGAAGGGATTCCTTTGACTGGTCATGTCCTAGGGTCAGTGTGCCTGCTTATCTTCTTAGCAAGGCATTCAGTACCTAGATGTTCAGACTGTTAACCTTTGCCACCTGAGTCATAAAAGCCTATCTTTAAGATACAAGGAAGGAGGACTGGGCACTGCCTTGTGAGGCAAGCCAATACGCTCAGATGAAGGGAACACTATTCACATCCCACTTTGACATTCTTCCTCTCTGGGTTTTTAGAAGAAGCTTGCTTTTGGTAAAAACTTTAGTCAGTTCCCATCGAATGGGTAATGTCTGTCTTCGCATGTTTTCCATTTTGCTTTGGCTATTAGGAATCCCTAAACCAAACGTGAAAGTCAAAAGTAGCAACTGTCCTGAACCTAAAGATTCCGTGTTGGTCCCTAATGGCCCTAAGCATGCGTGTCATTCAGCATGAGCCTCATTATGAAGATCATAAGAGAATCTTCTCATCAGCCGGAATAATTCTGGATGCCACGAGATGAGTCACAGGAAACATGGTACAGGTCATGGTCAATGGTTTGCCAATACCTTGGGTGCATTCTGAACACACCCATGCCTCATCATGCGTGACAGGGAGGCATTTGTTCAACTTGCTCAAGAATCACATTGACTTGGGAGCCCATTTGCCACCCAGTTACCTATAGCTGTCACTAGTATAGGTCTTCTCAGCACTCAAAATCCATCACCGCCACTGACTCAAATTCTGACCCATTTTGATGCCAGGTAGTATCAGATGAAAATCACAATAAACCGGGGGTTACAAAAATGTGTGTGCCAAGCTGCCTATAGGATCCCGCTTTCAGTCAGGAAATCAAATCCAGTTTGACTCCAATCTTCACAGTGTTAGGCGCAAACTCTAAGTAAGTGTCTTGCTTTTTATGCAACATAAAATTATTTAGCAACAATTCATTGGGGGGGGTGGGGGGAGTCCTTTCAGCCTAACTGGAAAGGAAAAGTACTGAAATCAGGGGCTACTTCTTACTCTTAAGTACTGAGCCAAAATTAAGTGCCAAACTCTTTGTGAACGAATTAAGATATATGTAAGAATAACTGTAATCTGCAAGGACTCCTTTGGTTTTCTACAGGGTGGGAAGAACTTTGCAGTGAGGCTTGGAAGCTTTATGTTAGCACCCAAGAGAGCCCCGACGAGTTGTTGGGCCTCACATCTGATGTGGGGCTGGAACCCGACTCTGTCCCTTTCTCTACAGGGAGCAAACGCTGGGGTGACATCATATTCTGCTCTTTCCAGCCGCACAGCCACTTTTTGTGATGCCGTATCATGCACAACACATCTTCACGAGTTACTATGAGGGTCAGTATATTGGATATTTAGAACTCCAATTTTAAAATTGGAATTGCAATTCACAGTAAAAAAGAAAGCCACATGGTTCGTATGGGGTCCTGGAGAGCCTATAATAATTAGCTCATTTATATAATCAAGAAGCAAGTATAGCATTGGACTGTGGTTGGCGTTCTCTTACCTAACCTGAACTTAACGCACTGACTGGATAAATGATGGCCACGCCAGGAAAAGGCACCTTCGTTGCATGTGGAGAGCTAAGCAGTCCCTTACAGGCATGAGTACTGGCTCACGGGCTTGGCTGATGTGTAAGGCTTACCAAACGCTGGTGCTATTTATTCCCAACCTGTCTATAAAGGTTGTACTTGTTTCTGGTATAATTTTAATTAAAGATGAAGTAATCAATGAGATTTGAGTCTGAAAAGTCAGAAAATGAGATGTTGCTTCTATAAAATTAAATCGGATCCTTTAGACTTACTAAAGGCAAACAGCCAAAAAAGATTGACACACAAACACACACAGGTGTGATTGGGATAAATTTAATATTTGGAGAGAAGGAAAAAGCTACTCTAAAAGGTAGAAGGACTCCAGGGAGCTTCTTCTGTTAAGGGCATGAAAAAAACCACAATGAACATTTATAATGTCACTGAACTTTGTGTGTGAAGATTGTTCAAATGACAAATGTTTTGTGAACAATGTATTTACCACAAAAGGCGAGAAACAAACTGTGGAAGTAGACAGCATGGTACTGCCTTGAATTTGTGAATGTTCTGGGACCACTGAAAGATGGGGCATTGTCAGTAATATATTAGGAATGTGGTTTATTCAGAAAACACATTAAGGAAAACTATTCAAAGGATCCATATTCAAAGAAATGGTTTATAGCAGCGGTTCTCAACCTGTGGGTCATGGCCCCTTTGGTGGTTGAATGACCCTTTCACAGGGGTCGCCCAATTCATAACAGTAGCAAAATCATAGCTATGAAGAAGCAACGAAAATAATTTGATGGTTGGTGGTCACCACAACATGAGGAACTGCATTAAAAGGTCGCAGCATTAGGAAGGATGAGAACCACTGGTTTATAGCCCGTTTGTATAGAGGTAGTGTATGTAGGTAGTGAAATGTTTATAGTGTTTAAGCATCATTTAAAAATTATATCTACCTTTAACTGGCTGATTACTTATTCACAATTATGGGTCTCTATTGTAATAGACAAGAGGGCTTTCTCCATGGAACTAGGTCGTTTGAACCCCCCACTGCATTTTCTTCCTTTCTTTGGTAACACAAAAGAACCCCTCATGCTTGCTATCATCCGACGCATAGGCGACCTCATGGGGCATGGGCGAAGGGCCCCTGTTGGTTTCAGGGGCCCGCAACTCTCCACAGGAATAGAAAATCTCATTGTTCTCCAGGGGAGTGGCTGGTGGTCTGGAATGGCTGATCTTGCGATCAGCAGCCTGACATGGAACCCACGATGCCAACAAGGCTCCTTTCTTTGATAAGGACCTTTATTGATTGATTGATTGATAAGGACCTTTAAAAAAAGGACAAACTTGAAAGAAGGACTGTTTGCGTTGGCTGAGATCTCTGGTTCTATCCCCTACAGCGGCCTTCCCCACAGGGGCCTGGCTTCTCCTAGTCTCTCAGAGTAAGTCTCCCAGCTCCACTGTTCACATAACCAAGAGCTTAAACATGACCTCGCGCTTCTTTTTCCCACTGATCACCCCATTAACTTGAGCTCCGCTCTTTTCGACTCGGAGTTGCGCAGAGCAAAGCAAAGGTAAATTCACCCTGTAAGGTGGACGCTTGCCTTTCAGGAGATTAATCTCTGCAGTGGCAGCAGTTCAGAAGTATACAATGGAAAAATGTAAACCCATGGGGGGGGGGGAGATTTTGGGACTAGGGATAGCAAAGAACAGGCCAATCTTAAGGTAAATGGATTAAAAAAGCAGATTTCAAATATATATACATTTCTAGATGTAAAGGCATTTGTTGTGTTTTTAGATTAGACTCTGAGCAGCTCTGTAATGTAGAGGAATGGGCCTCCAGATGTGAACGCTACCCGTGATTCCGGGAAAGGACCTTTTCCACTCCAGTCTCCTTGTCGCCAATGAGGAGACCACCACCCATCACAGAGGATCATATGAGAGCGCTGTGGCGTCCTTAGTCAATAGTAAGTGCCCTGTCAATCATGGTTGCTCGTAGAAGTCTCCCTTCTCATCCAACCCCCCCAAATGGCCTTGTTTCCCTCAAAAGCTCCCCTCTTCCAACCTGAGCAAATGCAGCTGAGCCCCCACCCCTCATCAGTTACCAAAGTCACAGCCCTAAGGGGTACAGGGAGTGGCATGTGAGGCAGGCCCCACCACTCCTCAGAACACGGTCAAGCTAAATCATTTCACTTCTCCCAGCTAGGATCTTGAGCATGCCGTCCGCTTAAACTCACTGCCATCCAGGCAATTCAGACTCCCTCACAGGGACCGCACAGGACAGGGGAGAATTTCCCAGGGATGTTTCTGAGACTGTAACTCTTTCCAGGAGATAGAAAACCTCATCTTTCTCTCAAGGAGTGGCTGGTAGTTTTGAACTGCTGGCCTTTTGGCGAGCATTCCAACTGGGAAGCCACTATAACACCAAGACCCCTGCTTCCTAGATACAATTCAAAAGGCTACCTACAAAATCTCCTCTCTGAAGAAACAGTTCCATTCCTGGGCTGTGTGCCTTTGAGGCTAACAAGCACTTAAGGCTGAGGTTAGCACTCTGCAGGGTTTGCTCCCATTCATGAAAGAAGCTGGACTGTTGGTTATTTTTCTTTTCTCTCAGCTTCTGGGAAAACTAGAAGCTTTTAAAAAATAGTAATTATCGCAAGATATGACGAAATAATAATTTATAAATTATCAAGGGTTTATGAGGGAGGGGAGGAGGAGCGGGGAGGGAGGTGTAAAATGAGGAGCTGATGCCAAGGGCCCAAGTGGAGAGCAAATTTTCTGAGAATGATGAGGGGAATGAATGTACAGATGGGCTTTACACAACTGATGGCTGTATGGATTGTGATAAGAGTTGTACGAGCCCCTAATAAAATGATTTTTTTTAAGTTACAACCTGAAAAGCCTCTGGAGCTGTTCTACCCTACAGCACATGGGTCATCAGGAGTTAGAATCAATCCACCTACACTGTTTTCACTTCTGAAAAAACTAGTTGTACACCTGTTCTAATTTTTCATATTAATAAATATAAGTTCTTTTATGACTTGAAACAAATAGTAATTATCCACTTGCAATGACAATTAGAAATAAATATGTGCATCCTTGAGCTGGAAAGCCCCCAAGCAGAACATGTGCAAACAGTCTCGCTTTGCCTTACAGTGCTGCAGCTGGGGCCGTAGAGCGGCAGCTTCAGTCACAAGGAAAAGACAGAGCGAGATGAATTCTGGACCACTGTGAGGAACGACACCGTTCACTGGTAGTAGTGATGAATTTGCTCCTGAATCCCAAACCATTACCTAATGGATTAACAGGAAAGTGATGGTGAAATTTAAGTAGGGCATGAACACAGGGCTGCCTGGTCCCTGGAGCTTGCAAATATAGAAGAAGACATAGACGAGACATTGCCTGGACACCTGGGCAAAAATCTCAGTAAGGCCTAGTAATGTCCTTCATATCAAAGGTGTTGAGGAAAAGGAAATTGGGGAAATGAAAGAATAGCATCTTTGGTGGGAGGTTAAACAAGCATTTCTAGACAATAATGATTTGCTTGGTTTTTGTGTATTTGCTTTTTGAAGAGCAGATAGTGAACAGCGCTACGAAGCAGGGAACAGGCATCTGAAATAATTGCAGATAACGCCAGATGATTTCAAAACCTGAAAATACCAGCAAATGCTGACATGATATGATCATATAAGAAAACTATCAGCTTGTAATTCAAACGGGTTCTTATAGTTAGGCTCTGTGTCAACTTGGCTGGGCCAGGATCTTCAGCAGTTTGGCTGTAAAGCCTCCCCAAGAAGGCACATGTCACAGCCTGATGACTTCTTCTTGGCGGCGTGACCTATTTCATCTCCATAAATAGACTCTGGACGAACTGGCTCTCACGCTTCTTTTTCTTCTTGCTGGCCTGGAGGCGCAGTCTAGTTTCTTGAGACGTGCACCAGCAGGCCACCAGGTGGCCGACGAAGCCTGGGAGCTGTTGGCAGACTGCCATGTTGCATTCACTGAATTCTGCCTCCACCAGTCTGTGGCCCTCTCACCTCCTGCTTCATCCTCTCGCTTCCTGGATCATCTCCTGAGTCCTCATTCCGCAATGCCAGCAAGTTGCTGCATGAGTCGTGAAGGGCCCTCCTGCTTAGTACCCAACTCACAGATCTGAATTGGACTGGACTTACCGGCTCTGTTCTCTTGATACAAATTTATTATACATGTGAGTGTCACTGGGTTTGTTTTCCTAGAAAACCCAGCATAACACTTTGTTTATAAAAGCAGCTGATTTAAAAAATTTTTCCAATTCCTTTTATAAACTACAGAGTTGTTCGATCCAAATGAGTTGTACAACTTTCCTAAGAAGTTGAAGCCAACCTATTACTCAAACCGGTTGGAAGTGTCATAGCTGGAACCTTTACTGTCAATTCTCACTGGGTGAAATTCTGGGAAGTCCTTGCTCTCTTTCGGTAGCATTTCTTCACCTTTGACGCCGATGCATATGCAATTGTGAAGCTTAGCCAAGAGCTCCGATGACCCAGCCACCACATGAAGAAATCAACGAAGCAAGATGCAAATCATCCAAGAGTTTCACTTCTGAAATTCCAAGTAGTATTAAGGAAGCCCTCTAACCCTGCAGGTAGTTTGCCTCTGTGGAGTCTAAATAAAACTTAAAAAGACAGACCTGCACCCTAACATAATGAACAATTTGGAATTATGCAACACACTTTCATGTTCACTCTAATTGCCCATATTTTCTTATTGGAGAAGAAATTAATATAGTGGTTGAGAGACTGTAGACAGACTGCCTATAATGTGAATCCTGGCTCTACTGTCTTCTGGCTGGGAGCCCGTGAGGAAATGACTTAGTTGATCTGTGCTGCAGTTTGTTTCTGTGAACCGAGGAGGATAACAGCAACTACGGCACACGCAGGTTGTCAAGACCACGTCCATGACATACGCAAAGCACTGGGGGCACAGTTTGTCACATAGTAAATATTCTTGTTGGTTGTGATCAGCATGTACACCCAAGCTTTATTCAGTAAGGAAACCAGAAGAGCGAGCATTGGGTGAGGGGAGTTGTTTCAAGATTTAAAAGAGAGGCCATGAGCTGTTTGCTCAATATTAGTGTTTGAGAAGGCGCGCGCACAAGGCACTAGTATTGATGTAACCAACCTCCCTACAGGCTGCACCCAGGCCAAAGGGTACCTGGGAGGGAAGGTCCCCAGTGCCTTGGCTCAAGTGTTGTGACCGACTCGGGATCCTGCCACCCAGGCAACTTCTGCGCTGCCTCGTGATGGTGATTATTATTGTGTTGTGACCAGAGCAATGACAGAGGGCTCCTGAAACACAAAACACCCCAATATAAACACTTACATAGTATAATTGACCTCAGTGGGATTTGTAGCCTCACCTTGAGACACACTCTATAAACCAGGGTCAATTATCTGACACTTGAGCCAGTAAGAGGGAAGAGTCATTAATGGCCATATTCTACTAACACAGGGCAAACCTGCCTTCATGAGAATCAGCACGTTCTGAACTGGACACCCTCTCCTGCACTGTATACGAAGTCCTCTGACCTTTAATAGTCAAACACCTATTTGTTGGCTCTTTGCTTTCTCTTAAAATTGATGGAGGTTGTAGATATTTTCTCATTTTGTAACTTCACAAAAATGGAGCTCAGAAAAAGAATGCATTTCTTACCCAGGTACACCCAGGAATGGGAGGACCAGGAGTCAAAGGTGGAAACAGCCAGTGTAAATCCCTAGTTTGAGTCTTAAGCTTTTTACCATCCAAATTTTATACCACCTCCCGAAAAACACCCCACAAAGGCTGAAGTTTTCTTAAATATATGTATTTCCCTACACTTGTCATAAAGCTAATATTAGAATTTTAATTTTTATTTGCTCCGATCCTACGGGTTCCCCCGGCAAAACAACGAGGTCTCGGCTGACAGACAGTGCTCGTTGGGCACCACAAATCACACAAACTCTTCCTTTCGGGAAAACTCATTTCTCAAAGTATATTCGACAGTCTTGCTCGTTTATCACCCCCAAATAAACACAGAGAGAGATTTACAAAAATTTCTGTCAGCTGGACTTAGTCAACCTAAGCAAGTTTTGAAGAAAGACGCAAGGCAGGCCAACGTGGTGCCATCTGATGGTGCCCAAAGGATCATTTGTGAGCTTCCTTTTAACCGACTTACACAAAGGAGCTTCATGAAGTTCATGGGAATTTTCCATTCTCTTTAATTCCGTTTTTCCACAGGTTTCTTAAAGCGCCCTTGCACACTGTACAACTCCATGTTTCTGTCATTTAACGCACTACATCTCAATAAGAACAGTACCACTACCAAATGACAATAATCCATCTGACCAAAAGGCTAATTAGTGGTACCATTTATCAGTATGCACCGAAACAAATGCCACGCCGCGTTCCATCATCATTCTAGACAACAGTGGCTGGCCCTCCCCAGTGTGCTGGCGTCTGCTTATTTGTGCTGAACAGTAATAAAACCAGAGGTTAGCATTAGCCGCCTCAAAGATGCATCTATTTTTCTATTCTAGGCTTTCCATTTCATTAAACTCAAATGGACAGAATCAATAATTTCACTAAAACTGTGACGAGTAAGCAGAGATATCAAACATCTCAGGACAAATGGAAGAAGGGGGTGGCAACGACGAGAAATTAAGATTTGTTGACAGGGAGCCTTGCTCTGCGCTAAGCAAAGAGAACGCTGTGCCGCAATAACCTCCCGACAGGGCACCACTGGCAGCTTTTCCACCGGTCTGTACAGTGTAAGTACATACACAAAATATTGTTTTAATTCTTGGGAAATCCTTAAATACCTCTTGGGGGTATTTAATTAAATGAAGAACCGGCGAATTATGTTCTTGGAACTCAGGTTGAGTCTAAGTTTATATCATGTGTATTAAGTTGTTTATATACCAAATTTTTGCTAACAATCATCTGAAATAGTCGAAGGTAATATGCTTTTTGAAGAAGTTTGGAGCGAAAATCTATTCTGGATTTACTAGTTTCAACCAGGTTTTTTTTTTTAAATGGGAGATAGACATAGTTTCAATAACATTCTGCTCATGAGAAAGTGGATATGGTGATCCGTGATCCATGACTTCTAGACAGGTAATATGTGAGCGCAAAGACTCAACCAAGTGACGCAGGGACCCTGCATACTATTTTCGTTCAAGGTTCCATGAAACACATCCGTACATCTGTATTTGTGCAGAAACTGGCTGTTTAGGCTTATAAAGATTAGACACGACATGTTCCGGATACTTGGGGCCCCCTGGTCAGGCACACACCCGGGTGGCTGAAGAACTCTGGCGTGATCTGCACTCCCTTCTCTGTTCCTGCTCCTCCTCCTCCCCTGTCAGCACTTCTCATTCTTTCCGTCTCCATTCACTCTCACGTGCATCCGCCAGAGTCCAGCACTGTTCCACGTGCTTCAGGAGGATATGGACATCAGCACAACCACAATGATACTGTCAGCCAACTCTCACCTCCCACTTCCTTCTTTTTTAACAGTATTTGATAACAGCTCCTAACAACAGTGCTTTTAATGAACCTCAACAGACTGATGATTCCAACGGGACAATAGGACAATTGATGTACAGCTAAGCTCCCTAATTTTAAACAAACTCATAAAAGTTAATATGGAGAAAGGTGGGGGGGGGGGAGCAGGGCAAAAACCCTAATAAGGAAAAACGAAAGAAACAGAGGGGACGGACAAAGCAAAAAAGTCTAAAGTAAAGCAGACCAACAAAACAAAATAAATAATAAACCACAAAAGCCCACTGCTACAGAGATGGTTCTGACCCATCGCATATGGGTGCCGAGGCTGTAAACCTTTGTGGGAGCAGAGAGCTGTAAATTCCTGCCATGGACCAGCGGGTAGGTTGGAACCTCTGATCTAATGGTGAGCAGAGCTCAAGCAACCCAGCCATGCCACTGGGGTGCCTTCACAGCAAACACCAGAACCAAGCCAGCCAGGGAGGTGAGGAGTCCCACTCACAGCCCCACTAGGGGCCAGGCTAGAATCACTCCAGGAGGGTTTCCAACACTTTTAAAACTTGATGTGAGCAAACAGCTCCATCTCACGCCTACAAGTAAAGAACAGGGGTGGGTAGTTTACAGAAAGAAATTCAAATGACCAATGGACCTATGAAATAGATCAAGCCTCATTCATACTTATGGTTTAGGCAAACAATCAAACCAAAATGCCCTTCAGTCAACTGATCCCTGTGCAAAGCGAACCCCCAGGGCCGAGAATTCCCCCATAGGGTTTTCCTGGCTCTAGATCTTGGCAGAAGCACGCAGACGGCCACATCCGTCTGGCTCCCACGCAGCTGGCTTGAGTTGGCCGCCAAGCGCTTAACATCATGCCACTAGGCTCTAATCAAAGATGAGCAGGTGAAAACAAAGAGACAGCATCTTTCACTTATCAACTGGCAAAAACGTTGAAGCTTGGTGATTTACCGCACTGGGAGATGGTGAGAATCAGACAATCTTGGTTAAATTAGAGAGCAAAATAATTGTAATCGATCTTGATGTTTCTCAAAGTTTAAAATGCATGCACTGACACCTACTGATCCAATGCTTAGATGGAGCCTGGTAGCACAGGGCTGCCAACTACAAGGTTGGCAGTTTGAAGCCACCAGACACTCCTTGGGGAAAAGATGAGGCTTTCTACGGCTGTACATAGATAGAATCTTGGAGACCCATAGGGGCAGTTCTTCCTGTCCCACAGGGTCACTATGAGTAGTAAACAATTCAATGGCAGTGAGTCTGGTTTTGAATTTGAGCAATCAAATGCTTACACCCTTAACCTACTTGCTAGGTACAGCAGCAAGATACTTACACGAACATCTTCACATCAAGATAATGTGTGATCATTCTGATAAACACCAACACAGCTGATCCTCAGCCCCAACAAGTCAATCCTCATTATTGACAACCAGTATCTGCGAATTCACGCACTAGCTGAAGCGTCTTTGTAACCCAGCTTGCACCTAATCTTCTGTGCCTCGTTTCAACGCTCACACTATAAACAACTGTCCTGTTTGCAGGCTATTTAGTGCCGTGCTGGCTAGTCTGTGCTTTTGGTTGGCACTGTGATTTCCCTGTTTAAAATGGCCACGCCACGTGCTGACTTGTGTTCTAAGCAAAAGGGTGATGTTCCCCATAGAGACAATGTGTCTGTTAGATCGTTCTCATTCAGGCATGAGCTTCACTGCCGTGGACCATGAATTCAGTGCTAATAAATTAGCAATAAAGATTTAATAAGTTGCTTTTAAACAGAAGCAAGCGCGCGCACGCGCGCGCGCACACACACACACACACACACACACACACCACTTGGTTATGTGTTTATCAGTTGATGAAAATGTTGTGCAGGGAGGTTTGCAGGAACTAAACTTTGCACTAAGGCAGGGGCAGTGGCTCAGGACGGGACGATTCGGTGTTCGGGAGAAACCATGATATCCCTCAGGCTCCTTAAAGGAAGGCCAAAGGGAAATCAATGACCGTGCGTCCGTCCACACAGTGAAATAATGTGCGCATCACTACCTGGGCGAGCTGGAGCCCTGCTGGTGCACTGGTTACAAAGGTGGGCTGCGATCCTCAGGGTTGCCAGTTAGAAACCAGCAGCAGCAGCAGTAGCAGGAGTAAGGGAGGGAGTCGCTATGCGTCAGCAGACCGGATGACAGTGAGAGAAAGTGACGAAAGATTTGGGTGCAACAGTGGGAAAGACCTTTAAAATATATTTAGGAGAATCCCCCCAAAAGTTACAAAACAATATGCCTAATGTAAAAAGTATATAAAATGCAGAAAGCTAAATAGATATAGACAGATGTTAAAAATAAAAAATAAAAACCTTTTCTAAAAGAAATCACAAGAAATGTAGACATTTCATTTGAGGGGAAGCTTTTACTTCTCTTTCTGGATCTTTCGATGCATATGACTACATGCATTTACTATTTAAAAAAAAAATTGTGACAGCCTGTTACCTGGACAGTACTCAGCTGGGTAGCATCTGACTCTAATATCCAATTACCTGTGTCCCAGGGGGAAGTCCCAGAATATTGCTCCTACGGTTCCCGCTCACATATGAATGGGGTTATTTCAAACAAAACGTGCTAAAGCAGGTCTCTGCAATCAGTGGATGGCCGCCTACACGCGAAGTTCTCCGCTTGTCTAGCGTCGACATTTCCCATAACACTGCAGTGGGCAGACCTGCGGCAAGAGGCCTCTGTAAAGTCTTAAAGGGCGAAGATAACACTTGCTTCTGAGACAAGCCATGGTATTTTTGATCCCTTCATAAACAAGTGGAAGCTGGGAAATGGCTAAGGAAGACCAAAGAAACATGTATGCATTCGAATTACTGTGTTGACAACGAATACTGAAATTACCAGGGATTGTCAGAAGACAGACCAACCTTTATTTGAAGAGGTACTGTCAGAATGCTCTCTTTGGACGTGCTTATTCTTTGAGGGTCACAAGGGTGGTCCTGTAAGAATGTCCATTCACCACTTCACACACATTTGTGTGTGTGTGTGTGTGTGTGTGTGTCGATGACTACAATCTCCACAATCTTCTCCCTTCTCCAGCTTACCATTTCCATTTGCTCCATTTGGGCTTCCCTTTTGATATGCTATGGTTGGCTGTTCGCAGAGATGCATACCTACCTCCCTAGTGTTACTGTGTTCAACTTAAATGCCTATCGTTTAATTGAAAGTTGAGTCATGGGGATGCATGCTCTCAATTCCAGACTTGAAGAGTGATTATGGGCCAACGTTTTGGGGGTTCCACTAGTCTTAACAGAGCAGTAAGCCTAATCTTTTTTAAAAAATTCTTACAGTTCTTTTGAATTGTAACACACTTTTCTTCCACTCTATCCAGGACCTCTTCTGTGACATCTTTCAGAATGGTGAGCAATGGTAGCCGGGCACAATCTAGTTCCTGTGGTTTCAGGGTTGTCAAAGTTGTAGTTCACATGGTTCATCAGGCTTTTGGACTAATTGTTTCATACAGCTGTGATTTTCTTCACTCTTATATGTTCCAGAGGGACCAGTAACTGTACCTTAGTCACCATTCACCAAAGTAGGATGTAAAACACTGTGGACCATTCCAAACATTTTCTACATCTCACCAAAAACATTGTCTTTGTGGACCATTCCAAACATTTTCTACATAACAAAAGAAGACGCTGGTCTTATGATGGCCATCACATGCCGGTGTTGCAAGTCAAGGTGAAAAGTGCATTGTCAGTAAAGAAAGGTGATTCTCAGGAAGCATCACCTTGTTGGTCAAGGGTGACCCTTATTCTGAAGAAGCCCTAATGGAGTCTTGGAGGATGCATTGGGCGAGGTCAGTAGTTTGAACCTACCAGCCACTTCACAAGACAAAGAGGAGGCTTCTTTCTGCTCTGGTAAAGAGGTCCTGCCTTGGAAACCCAGAGGCAGTTCTTAGTGTCCCCTCAGGCTGCTGTGAGTCAGAACAGGCTCAGTGCATTGAGGTGAGCTAGCTAACCTTGCAGTCACAAATACTATGACTCACCATGCAGGAAAGCGTTCCTTTTAACCAAGCTCACAGTGACCAAAAAAAAGGCCAATTTACTATCTTATTGTGAGATTATAAATTACCATATAGATTGGTCAATGTGTCACTTAAAAGCATTAAAAAAAAAGAGTTCTATGAGGTGTAATCAGACGCAAGCACAAAGAGAATGGAGCAGAAAGCCATCTCTTGGACTTGTCCGTGGCCTGCCATCCTAAGTACACTGTGAGGTCGAAGCAGGCTCGGTGGTGCTCAGTCATGAGTTCACGACCACACCTTCAGAGCGGTTGGGAATGGAGGCAGTCTGATTTCCAGAGTCCCCAGACAACATCACCTTGGCGATATGGACCCAAACTACCCCAAAAATCCATCACAACAGAGTCAATGTTCTTCAGCGACTCCGCCCCCCACCCCCCAACTGTGGTTTCCCACAAGGAACTCTGGACCGGACAGATCACATCCTTCTCTCTGGAAGCGGCTAGTGCCAACCCCTCCTGCAGCAGCCGTGCACTGCCCCACTGTGCCCCGGGCTCCTCGTCAGCCACAGACAGGTTAATCATCCACTAGGGGAAGCATACCCTCCCTGTACACAGGGCAAGCGACAAAGTCCACACTGGTGTCTCCCACTTCCACCCCCATCTCTAAAATTCCTTCTTCTACTTCAAACAAATGCTCGCTTAGACTAACACATTAGAAGCTGTAATCGTTAAGATTCTGGTCTAGAAGCCATTTAATCTCCTTACGTCCTATTTTGGCCGGGATCCATTCCTCATGGGTTTGCTTTCTACTGTCTCTTTAAGTAGGATGGCTTCTCCGAGTGTCGCCGAGGGCAAAGGTCTCTATCTGCCCGCTGGCCCTCTCGTCTGGCGTATGCACGGTGCTCACCCAGCTGGTGGTTACCCTGCAGTCTCACCCAGCTCATAGGCATCCCAGGGTGCGCGGTAGAATCGCTCCACAGAATTCCCAGACTGAAACGTTTCAGAGGCAGGTTGCGAGGACTATGTTCCCAGGTGCCTACAGAGGGGTTTCAACCACCCACCTCGGAACTAGCAGTTCTGCCCTACCCACTTGCACCGCACCTGGGGATCTGGAACCAACAATTCTACAGTGAAATGACCACTTAAGGAATTTGGGGAGAGAGGAAAGAACTTCTAAAAATTCTTTTTTTTAAAAAAAAGGAAACTAGACCTACACCCTATAAAGAACTGTATTAAAGAATTAATTGTGGAGCTAAACTCTTTAAAAACTGAATGCTAACAGACTCATGACACGGGTATGAGGCATCTCAGTCTACTCAACCTTGTCATTTGAAGTCTCTTTCCCAGCATCTCAAATGGGTTAGGACTTTTGGTGAGTCCCTACTTTCAAAAGGCACGGCAAGTGAGCTAACTGGTTCTGCACAAGTCTAGAATGGTGAATTCTGGCACATAATATAGCAGAGCTTCACCAAGCTGACACCCTGCTAACATTTCAGCACCTCGTGGGTTTTCTGGTCTCACATGGAGGAATCTAATTGAGGGGGAAGGATTTGAAAGGCACAGCGTTACCTATTGGGGCTCAAGGAGCGTGGTTACTCTAGATGCAGGGGCCCTCAAACTTTTTCAACAGGGGGCCAGTTCACTGCCCTTCAGACCGTTGGAGGTCTGGACTATAGTTAAAAAAAAACTACGAACAAATTCCTATGCACACTGGACGAGTTGGCTGCTAAGTAGGGCAGGCAGTGGCAGCAAAAACACTCGGCGGGCCACATGTGGCCCGCGGGCCATAGTTTGAGGACCCCTGCTCAAGAGAGTAACAGGAGGGGGGGCAGGAGGGATTCAGTAATTAAATGCTTAACTGTAAAGTCAACGGTCGGAACCGTCTGGCCGCACAAAGACGACGAGGTCGTCTTCTGTTTAGATACATAAAGACGGAAAGCTGGTGGGCCAGTTCTACTAGGAATCCCTGGTGCCAGTGAGTTTGGGTTTATTGGTTGGTTTCTCGTTTTTGATTTGGTGTCATCTAAAATCACAATTTGGCTATTATCTGTGTTACTTCGGTGTTATTACTCCGCTGAATTCTTGCCTGGCTAAAATAAAAAGCCTTCTGATACCATGCAATGTTGTGTAACAAGCTCGGGGTTCTTGGTTAGGATCACAGAGTTGGTTTAGGGTTTTTGGGGTTTGTTCTTGCTGATAGCGCATACCCAGCAACTCAGGTCTGGATCATTAGCTTCTATTCCTGGACAATCGGGAGAGTTAAGTGACCTTGAAGGGTAGTTTCGCCAAAGCCTCCAAGCGTGAACAGGGTACAGTCTGTGTCATACATTTCTCAGCTGTGTGTTTTGACCCCTACAGCCAGTCCCATTCCACAGAGGCTGAGTGGCTGTAAGTCCTCTCGGGCTGTCAGCCGACAGTTTCCCCCATTGCTCCAAGAGGCAAGCTGCTGGGGGTAGGGCCTAACACGTGATCCAGTTTTTCAAACAGTTCACTTCAAATTCACTAGAGGCTTTAAGACAGAATTTTTTTAAAAAAAATCACTCATTTTCCTCAGCTCTCCAACCTCAATCAGAGCCTCTTCTTCAGCTATGAAACCTGCATACTGGGTCTCACCGAGCTACCTCCCTGGAGGATTACCAGAGCTGCAGCATGCTCTGCCTTTACCAGGTAAATGCCAATTGGGTCTTAAGCACACAGGAATCTTTATACCTCATCCCTGCCCCTCTCCCCCTGCGTGCGCGCACACACACCATCATCATCATCAAGTATTCACACTTTTGACTTAACTTATGATAAGCTACATTCTGCTATAGGTTGCTATGGTAGCAGCAAAACAGTGGGACTCGTGAATGATCAAGACTGAAGGTGAGAATAATCGAGATCGTGTGAGAGTCTTGCTTTATCTTTCTCGGGAGGAAATCCCTCCAACCACAAAGGTGACAGGTTTGCACACACGTTGGCTGGGGATATTGCTTACAGCTTAAAGCAGTGGAGGATATATTAAAAAGCCAATCATTTTTTTCACAAGGCAACGACCCCCCTAACCAGATTCTCTAACATCTATAAGACAGGGTAGAACTGCTCCTGGGGGTTTCTGGGACTGTACCTTCACAGGATTCAAAAAGCCCCATCTTTTACTTGATAACAAAAGTAGGGTAGATACACACACACAAATAAATGTATGTACATACGTAGACATACAGAGAGACAGAACTGCACTGCCTAATAACACAAGCATCACACTTCTTTTTCTAAGGATGATTTACACACATACATATTATAGCCCCAGCTGGTTCTAGACTCTGAAAGTCAGCGCTTGCCATTCCCCCCCCCCCGCCCCCCGGTAAACACTTTCTCACCCTGGGGAGTGTTCTGATCCTTCTCTACAGGGACAATTTTTTCCCAAAGAAATTTCATTCCCCATAAATTCAGGAACTCTTAACTCTTAACTATTAGAAATTACAATTTTTCATCCATCCGCTTCCCACATCTTACACTTTAATAAGCACCACCCAATTCCACTGAAAAGAAGAAACGTTAATCTAAAAAATAAGTCATCACTTACTACCATGCTCTAAGAATGCACTACATAATTTATGTACACATTATCTTGTTTTATTCTTTGAAATTCTACAAAACAAGAATTCCCTTTCGATGGCTAAAGAACCCGGACCTGGATAAGGGAGCAGGTTAAAATGGTAGGGCTAAGCGTTAGCAAAGGTTTTCTCTGATTCCTAACCACTGTGCCTCCGGGGATCAGGGCAGTCATCAGAATGTATTGCTGAAAGATATATTATCCTGGTGGTACACAGGTTAAAGCACTGGATGGTTGAAACGCACCAGCTGCTCTGCGGGAGAAAGATATCGCAGGCTGCTTCCATTCAGATCAAAGCCTTGGAAAATCTACGGAAACGGTTCGACTCTGTCCTCTAAGGGTGGTTATGAGGTAGGATCAACCTGGCATCAACCACTCCAGTTTTCTGGTTTACCAGGAGTGAACTGGAAGGAGCTCTGGAGGCAAGGGGGGTTACAACAGGCTGGGCTGCCAGCTACAAGGTCAATGGCTGAGCCCCAGGACAAAGATGAGCTCTGTGACTCCCATGAAGAATGACAGCCTCAGAAACCCACAGGTGCAGTTCTACGCAGTCCTATGTGGTTGCTATGAGTTAGGATGGGCTCAAAGATAGTGCGTTTAGAGGGTTTGTTTTTTTGTTGTTTTTTTTTAATAATAAAATGCGTGCCATCAGATTTCAGAATCTATTAACTCTCAAAGGTCCTTTCATGAACACATTAGGGAAACCACTCATAAACAGATTGTACCTAAAGCAAAGATTCAAATTTTATGAACGGAAAGAACAAACATATTGAATAATTTAAGTCAGGGTTTCTCAGCCTAAGTGCTGTTGACATTTTGGAGAGGGCAGTCCTTTGCTGTGAAAGCCACCCTAGGGACTGTTAAGATGTCGGCACCCCAGGACGCTTCAGAGGGAGCGCTGGTGGCAGAGTGGGTTACTCACTGGGCTGCTAAGCAACAGGTCTGCAGTCCAAACCCACCAGCCACTGCTAAGGATAAAGATGAGGCTCTCTGCTCCCATAAGCTCATGCGCCTAGAAGCAGAAGTCAAGAAATCAAGAGATGTATTTCACTGGGAAAATCTGCCTCAAACAAGGCAGTCCCCTTGAAGGCTAGGTACACAGAATACCTGCTCATGGCATTTTTAATGGCCTCAGATGCCTGTGAAAGTTGGACGGTAAATAAAGCAGACAGCAGAATAACTGCCATGTTTGAATTATGGCGTTGGCAAAGAATACTGAGCATGGCTTGGACTGCCAGAAGGGCACGCAAATCCGTATTTGAAGTAAAACCACCATGTTCCTGTTAGTGAGGATGGCGATGGACGTGTTTTCAGGAGAAAGAACTCACCCCTGGAAAATGGCCTCAGGCTTGGTACAAGGGACAATCAGTGAGACAGAGGCAGGCTGTCGAGGAGATGGCATGGCACAGGGGCTGCAACAGTGGAAGGACGGTTGTGGTGCTGGCCCAGGACTAGGTCGTTTCTTTCTCTTGTGCACACAATGCTGTGACTCACAAACTACCCGACGGCACCTAACGACGACAATAGTCAGAGCCTGGAAAACCTCCAGGAGCAGTTTCTATGCGGTCCAGAGCGTTGCTCTGAGGCAGAATTGACTTCATGGCAGTGAATTTGAGAGGTTTTGACCTGCTAAATGCCAGTAGCCCTGCACCCCCATTTGTGATGATCAAAAATAGGGGGAGTGGGGAAGGCGGGGGTGGGGGGCTGGGAGTAAATTTTTACACTCTGTTGTTTAAGCTAATTCCCAGGAATGCACGACTGGTTAAAGATTTATTGTTCCCAGAAATAATTCATGAAAGATTATTCACATCCAAGGTCAGCTCCTTAAGGAAAAGTACCTGTTAGACCGGATGAAATGCTCAAGGTCCAGAGGTGACTTTCCATTTCACTCTACTGAAGCGAGCAACAGGTAGGAAAGGAGCCTTGTCCTGGTGAGGCCCTGGGCTGCTGTCCCAGGTTGGCCATTTGAACCCACCAGCTGCTCTGCGGGAGAAAGGCCAGGGGATGCGCTCCAGGAAGGACCACAGCCTCAAGAACCCTGCACACAAGGGCAGGTCTCCTCTGAGTTGCAGCCGGTTAGAAATCTACCAGACAGCACTCTATGATAGAGTACTGTCTCTGCCTTTACGCTAGGCCAACACCTCCCCAGGGTGCCTTTAACCACTTTGCAAATAAGTGTTTTCAGACCATCTTACCCCATTGTGAGCATGCACTTCAAACACAAACCCAGCTGCGGGCTGGGAACTTACAAGAGTGGTAGTATCCCTACTAAAAACAACAGCAACAAGAAAGCAATAGCTAACACATAAAATGTATGGCCAGGCTGTTTAAAGTCCTAATTTAACAAATTCACTAATTTAAACCTTCAGTATCTTCAACAGCCTTCTGAGGTAGGCGTTCTTACTCTGTGTTTTATGAAGGAAGCTCCAATTGCTTGCCCCAGATGTGACTGCAGTCTCTGCTCTGGCTAGAGGGCAGCTTCAGAGACCTGTGGGCGGTGCAGTGATGAAGGGGCTCAGTTGCAAACTGGAAGGTTGGCGGTTCAAACCATGTGGGGTCTACCGTCTTCAGCCGGACACAGCAGAGTCCCTACAGGATAGGGACTGGAGGATTGCTATGAATCCGATTTGATCTGACGGCTGTCTGTCTGGGTTCCAGGTAGACGGAATGCTCTTTCGCCAGTGCTGCGCGAGCCTTTCCCAAAAGTGCCCTCACCAACACATGCCACTGGCACCTCGCCCAGACCTGCCCTCACGCTTCAGATCCACCCTTTGCATCAAGACCAAACCCACAGAGCTCTTGTGCTAGCCAGTCCACCTTTCCTTGTAGCTGGAGTACAAGAACACGTGTAGTCCTGTATTAAATATTCTGCTGAGCAGATTCGTCACATCTATGGGGCTATCCTGACATATCTGTCCAGGAACACTATCGAGTATGGGGTGGGGGTGGGGGCTGAGATTAACTGGACAGGAGAGATCCTCAGAAAGAAAGTACCTGCTAGATACTAATTCTCACCCCACCCCCTACCCAGGTCTTTCTTAAGTGACCCTAATTCAGCTTCTCAAAAACGCCGTTTACAATTCTGCTAGACGGTGGCATAAGCTCTGGATCTGAAGTTTCCAGAATGCCCCATTTCTGGAAAAAGCGCACTCCTTAGGCATGCTGTCCTTTTCGCCACAGCTCCTCAGGACGGCCCTGGGGGTTTTTTCATCAACACACTGGCATTGAATGAACTCCAGTCATTCAAAGCAGCCACAATGGAGAGAGGCTGAAAGAGGTGGCCACACAGGCCGGCTTTTCTTGTGAAGGTGGGTGCTCCGTGGGCAGTTGGGAGTGGGATGAGAGCAATAAATCCCTGAAACACAGGCTGCAGTCCGAGGTTCCTGAGCATTTGGCCCTATTCCCTTTCACTATGACACCCCAAAGGGGCGGTCTGGGCACCCACCGATGGGCCGCCCCAGGGAGAGCGCAGGCTTGTCTCAGTTCCTTCTCATAGGCAAGTTTTAGCACTTCCAGCGTGTGTTCTCCCCGACCTCGCCATTCTGTACAAACTGGTTCAACACTAACCTGGGCACTAATATAAATTTGGAAACAGTTCCCATAGCATATAAAACATAGCAGGTGGGCATACACGCAGAGGGCCGAGCTGCCAGAAAGCCACAGATCCAGCGGCCTCACTTACAATTAGGGAAGAGTTTCTCTCTGATGAATAGGAAGAACACGCACACCCAGACCTAAAAAGGCTTGGAAAAGGGAAAGACAAGGCCACGAGATAAGGCATCCATATTTACCACCAGGCTGATCAAGAACAGGGCTGGCTCGGTTGCTATGGGAAAAACCACAAGCACCCAGAGGAAATACATTATCCTGGAGCTTTGGCTTCGAAAGGGGAACGAGAAATCCACCAAAGATAAGGCATCTGTGTCTACCATCAGGCTGCTCAAGAGCAGTATGTGAAAAACCACAAGCACCCAGCTGACATCAATGACAAATCTGCTTTGAAAAAAAAAAACGAAAACAAAATTTTTTTCTTTGGACCCAAACTACCTCTGGATCATTTCACAAGGGAAAACCAACACTATTTTAGGAGCGATTAGGGCCACGAGGGAAAAATAATAAACCTTAATTTCAAATGTAAACTATACTAACTAGCTGTGAAATCTGCTGATTATATATAACCTTGCTGAAGCTGCGTCCATAACATGCCCCACCTATCAGCATTATTACGAAAATTCAAGCGGCAATGCCTACCGTGCATTTCGGTGCCTGGTAAAAGGAGTTTTGCTGATGGTCAGCAGTGTTACTTACAACTCTTAGGTGAAACTAGCAAAGAAATAAATGTAATTCTACCCTTAGAATTTAGACATCTCCAGAAATTTATGAAAACACTGCCAGTTTCACCACCTGAGGGGGCTTTTCCTACTATGTCAGGGGACTTGCCAGTGAGTCTCCCCGCTCTTAGGGTGTTGGAGCAGTTCTGCCCTGGAACCATGGGCTCACCAGGAGGCGGTTACCCACTGGCACTGTGTTGCTGCCAACACACACAATGATAGCATACAGCCTGCGCTAGGTCTTCACAGGAGCCGAGTTTCAACTTTCTCACACAAAGCGGCTCATGGGTCTTAACCGCAGCCCTTTCTAGCAACAGTTTTGGCAGAACTGGTTTTTCCCCCCAAGAGATGACAGGACACTGGAGCAGTCAACCAAAGCATGAGCTGGAAAACAATGTTACCAGGGAGGAAGGAGGGAATCCTAGTGGCTTAGCGGTTTCCCGCTGGGCTGTTAACCACAAGGTAAGCCTTTCAAAACTACATGCAGTTCTGCTGAAGATGAGGCTTTCTTTTCCCATAGGAGTTTGTTTCGAAAACCGAAAACCGACGGGGGCGGTTCTACTCTGTCTTAAATCCATTCAATGGCAGAGAGCTAATGGGAAACTCAGCTATCCAATCAGTACTTATTCCATTTACAAATGATTTCCAAAGGAGTTCACTACTCACAGGCATTAAAAAAAACTGTCAAGGATTTTTCTTTTCTTCCATCTCTTTCTTTTTTTTTTACTTTAAAAAATCTTTAATTCCCCCCTCCCCACCATCCCTTTCTTTCCATTGCATGACCCAGCCCATACCTTCACACAGGCAGGAAGTTCGCGGTACATCCGATGCCTAACTTCATAACTCACTTTGTTTTTGTCACTGCGTATGCTAGTGGACTGCCATCAGCCTGCTTCCTTGTTTGAGTCCACCGTTGCAGCCACCCTGGGTCAATCGGTCCTGCAGAGGGACTGCTTTGTTTATGCTGCCTCTCTACCATGGACGATCCCCTTTTCCAAGGGCTGCTCTCTCCAGACAAGGTGGCCAAAGACTTGAGAAGCCGCTTCACCACCCTGGCCTCCAAGGAGCATTCTGGCTGTGTAACCTCTTCCAAGACTGATTTGCTTGTTCTTGCAGTGTGTCCCTCAGTAAAACAGTAATAAGCTCATCGTCCCCGCCCTCTCACAAGAAAATGCGTGAACTGCACTATACAAGTCACTTATGCACATGCTGATGTCTTACACCCAACAGCAGACTCCTTCAAACAGACTCCTTAAAAGGAAGTTGAATTCTATGGACTTAATTGCACGCTGTGATTATTGGTTGGCCATTCCAGAGGTAGGGAGCTTAGGCCTCCTAATTCTAATTCTCGGGGAATGGATTGAATACGTTTGTCTAGCTCCATAAACTTCAAGTTTGTTACGGGGTCGATTCCAACTCATTGCGACCCGGTGGGTTTTTGAGACTGTAACTCTTGGAGGGAGGTTCTGGACCCTACTCTTCCAGGGAGGAAGAGGTTGGTGGTTTCTTACTGCTGCCCTTGCAGCGAGCAGCCCAGTGGGGAGGGGGTGACAGGCCTTCTGCCTACAAATTCCACAAGAGCAACTGCCTGGCCAATAACTAAACGGAAAGCCTGGCTGCGGTGTCGATGAGCTCACTCCACAACACGAGGGCACGTGCTTTCTCACTGGCACGGTGTACACGCTCTCCAACTCCCACCACACAGCGCTGCCAGGTCCCAGGGAGCCAGCCTTCAAGAGAACTCCAACACTTCCTAACAGACCTGTCAACACGATCCCACCACTCCCAGAAACCCCGGGGGGGGCAGCGTGAAAATAAAAACGCCCAACCAAAGGCATCGCCCGATGCCCCGGCTCCTAAGCCCCAGAGTCAGCTCAGGGGGCATTTGCTGCGAGCGTCTACCTGCCACCTGAGCCGCGCACCGTGCCCGCCGCCCGGGAGAGACTTCCAACGACAGCGCCAGGGAGGGGCGATACTCACGGTCCCGGGAACGTTCTTGGGAAGTGTGCGTCAGGCTCGGGCACGCTCCGCCTGCCCACACCACGAGGGAAAAGTGCCCGCGGCCCGCAGCGTCCAGTCCAGCTCCCGGCCCGAGAGCCCGCGCCCGCGCCCGCGTCCGCCTGGCCAGCCGGGCCGGTCTGCGAGCGGGCGGCGCTAGGACGCGGGGGGCGCCGGGCGGGCGGGCGGGGCCGCCTCTCCCGGGAGAGGGCGTGGCCGAGCCGCCGAGGTTTTTTAAACGGAATGCAGGGTGTGGTCCTCTCCGCCAGCCAAAAAGAAGTGAGTCAGCGGGTGGCAGCCCGACCAATGCGCGCGCTAGCTGCCGGGGAAGGCGGAACTTTCCTTGCTGGATTTTTATCGTCGGGCTTGGAAGCCTGGTCCAACTCCCACCACCGATCACCACACACACCTTTTCGCTCTTTTTATAAAGCATTTAACAACTGCAGCCCAACTTCTGTAAGATGATAGGTTGCCTTTTAAAAACTCTTATGAAACAAGGAGTAATCCTGTTAGGATAATGGACGCTTGGCTTGATCAGTGGATTAGGCTCTCCTTTACTCCTTTGTAAAACAGCTTATTAGGGCAGGGATCCTGGGTGGGATCTGGCATAGAGAGGTTTGCATCTGACCTCCCTCCCCACTGCAGCCCAGAGGAAAGCGAATGACTGCAAGGTGGGAGAAAAGCATGCCCACCTGCGAGAGTTTGCCAAACAGCAACACGCAACGCAGTGCAGTTAATAGCACAGTGGTTGGCATAGAGTGGGCATGAAGAAAATGTCAGATGCCTGTCATTGGCCTTAAACCAGAATCTCCAAAATTGTAGCCAGAGCCCCCCACCCACCCTTTTTTCTTTGGTCCTTTGCTAAAGTACCTTTAGTCCTTTGATTCTATGCTAAAATAGCCAAAGGATTGTAAAGTTGGAGTTCTTTGGCAATTACCCACTGCTGCTGCTGCTGGTGGTGGTGGTGGTGGTGGTGGTGGTGCCAGTCAGCTCTGTCAGCGTCCCTGGGTACAACAGAAGGAGCCACTGCCCGGTCCTGTGCCAGGCTCACAATTGCCTCATACAATCCCCATATTGAAGTGGTGAAAAACTTAAGCTTTGGTTCATGAATTCCTGGATTTATGATTCTTATACCATAGTACCTTTATTAATATCCCCCCCCCAAAGGCTCAAATTGGAATGATTTCACTTGCACCATAATTAAATCAACTTAAAAAAATTAGGGGGACTCTAACTTACTACATTCTATCTGCATCACTGTACCCTAAATATTATTTTGCAATAAAATATTTAAAAGAAACTTTAAAAATTGGAAGTTGGCAAATTACAATTAAACACTTGGTGGGTCCAACCACCCAGGGCCAAATGAGTTGCTTACTAGCATGGAGGATTGCTACACAGGAATAAGAAAAGTGGGTGGAGGGGGGCAGGTGTCACAAATGAAATCTTGGCTTTGGAGAAAATCTCCCCAGTTTAACTTCCTCATATTTGTTTAAAACTGTTTCATAACCAACATCTCCAAAATAGTTATTAGCCAAAGATAAGATCTCAAGTCAAAAAAGGACCCTTTGTAAGATGCTAGGTTTTCCTCTACGGCAGCCTGGAGGATTGAGGCAAGCATCATACAGGAGTCCGCAGAGGCCTCGCCTCCCTCCCAGCTCCACCCATACAAGACAGACCAGGTGTGTGTCCCTGAGGGCTTCATCTCTCTTGAGTAGTTCTTCAACTTGAGAGAGCACATTAAGATCAAATGCATCAGAAGCGAGATGGGCCTATCACCCAACATTTATTCTCTCCGCCCCAACATTTTTATTGGCATATAATCCACATATGCAATTCAATACTTCAATCACATCAAGAGGAAATGTACAATCATTACCACAATCAGTTTTAATGCCAACATTTATTCTTTGCATGAAGCACCCAAGGTATGAAGTGGGGGCCTATCTCCTAGGTGATAAAGATGGTTAGATCTCCATTGACGCTCATAAAGTTCATCTTATGCTCCTAGACATGTTAGGCTAAATTCTGGAACCATCTGGGCTTCCTCTTGCTGATCCTTTATCCACAGGTGTCATGGAGTTGTCCCAGATCCACTCCACTTCAGGCACACATCCTCTCATGAGTTCTGAGGCTGAGTATCTCTTACCTGCAGTGCCAACTGCCAAAGTCCACTCTCTGCCATCCAACATCCTCATTCCAGTTCAACCACCTGCTGTGAATTTACCTTCACAGCCCAGAAATGCTGAATTAAAATGTACAATTTAACCTCAAGTATAAGAATCACC
Organism: Tenrec ecaudatus; assembly: GCF_050624435.1. Lineage (NCBI taxonomy): Eukaryota > Metazoa > Chordata > Mammalia > Afrosoricida > Tenrecidae > Tenrec > Tenrec ecaudatus. Next base: position 71,718,749 of record NC_134545.1, read on the forward strand.
TGAGGATCTTGTCCAGCTACAGATTCTGATTTCAGTATATCTGGGATGGAAAAGCAAATTTTCAGTAGCTGTGAGTTGACCCAGAATGAGCCAATTTGACATCTTCCTTCCCACACATAACCACCATCACATGATCAATGTCCAATGTGCCATCACGTTGTAAACCTTTCCTTTCTCAATCATACAACGGTTAACTAGACACGTGTTAAAATAGAAAACAATTTGCTTTTAGCCAACTTTCAAAAACATTCATGTAAATTAACGTATGTTTTTAAGGGTACTTATTTTCTGTTACAAAACTACTACAATCAATTATACTGGGCAAAAGATGGGGCTTTCTACTCTCAGAGTTATAGCCTCAGAAGCTCGTGGGGACAGTTCTAGCTGGATCATAGGGTCACTATATGTTGGCATCAATGATGGCAGTGTTTTTCTTTTTTGGATGACCAGGAACCTATTACCCACTGCTATTGAGTCGACTCTGACTCATAGCAACCCTATGGGGCAAGGTCTGACTCATAGCAACCCTATGGGGCAGAGTGGACCTGCCCATGGAGTTTCCAAAGCTATGATCTTCATGGAAGCAGACTGCCACGTGGTTCTCACGAACGGGTTGGTAGGTCAGAGCTGCCAACCTTTACGTTAGCAAGCCCAGGGCTTCATCTGGAGATGCTGGCAAGCGCTAATTTCATATTCACGGTCTGGAAGCAGTTGAGCAATGAAGTGGATTTCCCCACACTGAGAAATATAATTGTGTGTTTTCAGCTGAACATAGATGGACTGGAGTGTGCCAGACAAGGTGGGAAAGGTAGCTTTCAGAGGAGAGAAAGGATCTACTTTGTTTCTATTGTCTAGGATGCAAGCAAGCTTAAAATGCACAGCGCAGGGGCTCCATTCAGGAAGGAGGGAGGCTTTTTAAAAAGGTGTCCAGCTGCAATCATCACAATAGCAGATTTCCAATAATCCAATGTGTCAGAAACAAGGGCCCCATTACCCAAGTGGCCAGGACATTCTAACTATGGGGGGGGGGGGGAAGGAGAACTGTTTCTCCCTGGCTTCCCGGCCTGAAAATAAGATGCAGAGCACAAAGTGTCTCCTTGGACAGTTAAAAGAGGTGGGGGGAGAGAAACAGGGTGCACAGGCTGCCAGAATCACGGGCCAACCTCACCAACCTCGCCCACCCGCTTCAAAATGTATCTGCCAAATCGTCAAGCAGAGCCATCCATCGTTGAAGCAGGCACATTCTTACCTCCCCGCCATCTTCCCTCACCCTCTTGGTATTATTTATTCCTGCCATACCCAATCAAGCACATCTTTTCCCTGGAATTCTCCCTCCCTCACCAACCCAAACACTGGGAATTTCTGTGCTTCCCTGGTGGCTACAGGCCTCATCATCGTACCTCCATTGCACAAGGACCTTAATCCGCCTTCAGTCTCAGTCTCTTCCTACCTTTTCAGGTCCATGACCATTCTTGACCTTCATCAGATAACCAAAGTCCATCTGAGGCTGGGCCGCCTTCTGAGAGGCCTTGGATCCACCCCCCTACCCCTGGGGCCTAGCAGGCCCTGAATAATAGTCATCGTGGTTGATAGGAGGATGTTTAAATTATACAGCAGCCGCAGAGGGAAAGGAAAGCTTTCCCTGTGCCCGCTGACACATCTCGAACAAACACGGATCAGCGCCGGTCAAACCAGTTGGCAAGCGAAACCCAAGCGGCGGCTGCTTCTCTTTGCTCCTTGTACCGTGTTCCAACACCATCAACTGCCGCTGAGAGAGCAAACCCAATACGGACGGAAGGAGATGGAATGCCCCAGAGTGTCATCACATGACATCTCCGTTCCCCTTCCACTAACCCACGGAAGGGAAGGGAACAGGGGCACTCAGTCCACCCATCTCCCCTTCCAACGATGGGGCACACATACACGTACCTGACGATTCTGCCCATGAGCGTTTCTCTCAATGGATACGGCGCAGTCATCAAGAAAACCTACCTGCTCCCCTGCAAGGGATCCTACCTATGAGTGGTGGCAAAGGCCAATGCTTCAAGACAATGCATACCTACTAGAACCGTCACAGATCCTGTGATTTAAAGTCAAAATCTACGTACGACGGCAAATCTGTGAAGAATCCTTAGGAGACACACTCTTTCCTCATCCTGACACACTCCCCATGCACACACAGTGCGTCATGCCCTTTAATTCGTGTTATTATATTACGGCTTTTATGAAGGAAGGAAAGAACAGCCACCGTTGTTCTCAAAATGCCCTGTCATAAATCATCTATCATACTATGCAATTAAATATTTTATTGTAATTGCCTATCACAAAGGCAATGGCTCTCTAAACAAATATCCCCAGTATTTAAATGAGCAAAACGAATGAGTGAGTGTCCCTCAGCTTGTCAGAAATGAACACGGAACCCTAAACAGAACAGGCAAAACCAAGTTGGAGCAGAATGACGATCATCGCCCAGCCACAGGGCGTCCACAGGGGCAGCTGGCTTTAGGATCAAGTGAAAGGAACCGCCGCCACCAGGCCCAAACTGCCATCACTCATCCCTGCTCCTTTGGGTTTGTCTTGTTCTCCCTTCCCGAAGCAGGCATTCTTCCACCGACTCCCAGCTTCGTCAGTCAGAGAGACTATTCCCCTCCCTATAGAAAATTCTCTAGAAGGACCCACACTGAAGGTCCAGCCCGAGCCCTGCGTCTCCCCTAGCGGCCACACTCAAATCAGCTAGTTGCATATCTGGAAATAGGTAGGTTTGCTTCCAAATGGGAAAAGAGGGGCTCATTTGTCTGTCCCCAAAGCAAACCTACCTATCAACAAATTTGGTTTTATGTCAAATATGAAAGCTTAAAGCAATCCTCAACCTGAAAACACATTACATTCTAAAATTCGCTTCTTGGATCTACAGTCGCTGAACTTTTAATGTAGTGCTTGATGCGTCACCAGAGGCAGGTGCTTGTATAGAGAGGCTGGCTTCTCTGGTCAGTCCTTAAGTGTTCATTTAACTCGGTGGTTTATCTGAAATATAATATCACTATTATGCCTATAATATTAATGGGATATTGTGGTATATGCTAATATTAGCAATGTTATTATTAACCACTGTAAATATTTATATACACAAACCCCATGTTAGCATTGTTCTTATGGGAAAAAAATGTATCAAGTTCCACTGAGACAAAGCCATGCTCAACATCTAGTCAGGATAGTACCTTACATCTTACACATGCTGCCTCATATTTGGGAGTCCTGGTGGCGCAGTGCTTATGTATTGGGCTGCTAACCAAAAGCTCAGAAATTTGAAACCTCCAGTTGCTTAATGGGAAGTGATTACGTTTTTTACTCGCATGAAGAATTACAGTCTTGGAAACTCACACGGGCAGTGCTAACCTGTGCTTTTGGGTCCCCATAGTCAGAACTGACTTGATGGTAGTGAGTTTTTTTTTTTTTATTTACCTTACATTTAATGTGTACACACCACAGCAAAGATGATCTTAACCACTCCACTAACCTCACAAAGAAACTAGTAGTAAAGTGTGTATCCAAAGTCAAACAACCAGCTTCGAAACCATGTATGTTTGATGCCAAAGGTGTGACTCTCATACCCCTAACAGCCAGACACAGGCATGGTTGGCTTTATGAGGGAAGAGGACAAATATATTTCAATCATAAAACATAATATTAAAGTCAACACCCCTTAACCTAAGAAACAGGCCATTACCAATACACCATCACAGCTTCTCCTGTCTGACGGAGGCTGACAATCATTTCTAATTGGGCACTGTGGACAAATAAAGTTTAGAAGCCATTGCTCTAACACAGGAGTCATCAAACTTTTTAGACAGAAGAGCCAATTCTGTCCTTCACAGAAATGTAAGAATTATTTGAGAGCCACAAATGGATTTTTACTAAAAACATTGCAATCAGCATTATCCAAGTAATAGTTTTATTTTCATTTTACTCCAGAGCCACACATACATACCGAGAGAGCAGTGTATGGCTCGAGAGCGGCAGTTTGCTGACCCCAGTGACCTCATTAGTAAAACAGCCCTGTACCTTTTGGAATCACTTGAGAGGTGGTTCGCAGTAGTGAGATTTTTAAGCTGAACTCCACCATAAAAAAGCAACAGCTGAATTGTATACCCTCAATACAAACTATCAGGTTGGCAGACTTTTCTGACCGTTTGGTTTCATTCCAAGTCCAAAGTCACAGGACTGTGAAAGGCAAGTTTGCATTCCTTGACAGGTGTCAGGTCATTAGACATGTGGTCTGAAGTTATAAGAGGTCAACTCAAGATTATCCCAAATTAAACTGAGGTATTCCTAAATCCGACTGGAGGAAAAGGCCTGGTGAGCTACTTCAGAACATCAGCCAATGAAAGCCCTCTGGACAGGGCAGCAACATCATCTGCAAATGATGAGAGAACAGTGTTTTGTTCCATTTTGCTTGAGGTCACCAAGAGGCAGGAGACACCTTGACAACAGAAAGCAACATTCTTTTTTTCTTCTTCTTCATGATTATGGGATTTATTTATGTACATTTTTATTGGCACCTAATCCACATATCAGACAATGCAACCTTTCAATCATAACAAGAACTGTATAATCATTACCACAATCAGTTTACAACAGTCCTTTAAAATTAGTTGTGTAAACACTGTCAGTTCTAGTACTCTCCCCGCCCCCACTTCATTGCTTACTCCCGAAAATCCCCTCACCCTCCTAATCCTCTCCCCGGCCCTGTGCTTCACAGACTGGGAAAACCAAGAGAAACAATAAAAACAAAATCAAAATTGGATAAAATAATAATAATAAAGATAAAAGTAGAAATGAGTACGAAAGAAAAGACCACTTCAATATATATATTTTTAAGCCAGGGAAGAAATTTCTGCTGTGGAACACGAGATACATGTGCCTACAACAAATTCAGGGTGGGTCAACAGGGAAATCAGCTGACCAAGCATGGAGTTCGATTTTGCATAATCAAGATTACAATGATTTCTGTCTGACAGTCAGCCTGTTGGAGACCCTTGCCTAACTAGTTACTCTGCAGGTGGGTGTGGGCTCTCCCTGTCCTCCACAGCCTTCTACCATTGGCTGTTCACAGTCTTAGCCCTGATACTTTTCCATTGGTCATTTTTTAATTTTGTTATTGTCATCATTGATTCCTGACAAAATTCTTAAATCGAGATAATCTGGCTCTCCCATGCCAGAACCGTAAACCATTTTAGATACTAAAAGAAAAAAAGAAAGGTACATCTCAACTAACAATAAAGAATGAACTTGTTTCATTCATAAAACTCTCTTCATGATAGAAGAGAGAACCAGAGCCTATTAAAATGATGAAATCTGAAGAAAAGAAAAGACGGGAGAACCAATAACTTTAGGGGAAATCAAAGAAAAGAATAGTTTACTAAGGGCTTAATTTTATTGTAATTGTGTGTGAAGCGACTTGTGTTACAGAAAAATGTTAAGATACTTGGCCTGTGAAGTTAAGAATCTTACAATATATGTCCAAAGAAAAAATGTACACTTGCACAATAATTAGTCCAAAAGTCAAGATAAAACCTTCCAAATGGTGAATAACCGAAACACCAGACACACAGCCATGAAGCTGATGCCGACTCACAGCGACCGTACAGGGCAGGGTAGAATTGCTCCTGCCCATCACTCTGTGAGGGAGTGGGACAGCCCTGTCTTCCCGCCCCACCCCCACCCCCCAGTAGCTGGTGGTTGCCCACTGTTGACCTTGCCGATCGCTCTAAGGTGGTCTAAATGCAGCGCACAGCCAGGACACTTAAAAACATCTCAGAGAGAGCGTATCGCAAGTGGGTCCAGCTTCATGAACATAGGTCACTGATTGTCAACGTAGCACCCAACACTATCTCCTTGTTTTATATCTCCTTAGATAAACAGCATCCAATCCAACAGATTCATGAAGGCCCAGATTTGAAAGCTCCAAGAGTCCAGGCCGTGACACAGATCATATTCAATAAATGTTTGACCAGGAAAGTAATGGGTCACCTTGATCAGATCTAAAGACCTATGTTAAAAAAAAAAAATTCCATGGCTCATTTGTATTGATAAGCCCTGACAAGGGCAGATGTTTTTCAACTCGGGAAAAGGGCAGCATTGCAGCAGTTTAGTTGCTCCTGAAATTAAAAGGGGCGCCTTTCACACAGGGTGCATGTGTGTAGGCTAAGCCTGAAAGGGCCATCGAGAGAGATGCATGTTTGCCTCCTGACTGACCCCTGGAGGGTGAACCATGGCTGGACTCGATGTCCTCATTACGGTGGGACCATGGCAGAAGAGCATCCTTAACCAGGACAAGCTGCTCTTGAAGCAAACAGGAGAGAGCGAGCAGAATCAGGCTGTGGACCCAAACTCAACTTTATTGGTCCAAATAAATCAAGTCAACTGCCAGCAGGGTGGGAAAGCACAGTCCTCTCATGGGGGGAAGAGCCGGGAACATTTTGACAATAAGATGGATTTCTCACAAAGAGCATGGCAATGGCTAAACAGAGCTCTCTTCTCTCCCTCCAGTGGAAGCCTCCGGAAAGGTCAAGAGTTATTTTAACAAAAGATGAGACGGGGGGGGGGGGATGGGGGGGCAGAGAACCTAGATTAATAGAAACAGCAACCAGAATGGACATGAGACTGTTCCCACATGGGAAGAACGGAACCAATGTCAGTGAGCCAATGGTATAGAAATTGGTGACTCCCCAGTCACCTAAACTGTGGTGTGACTCTTCACTGAAACACAATAAAAGGTTATTATTTTTGAAAAGTCTCCTCTTTCTGCTTCCATAAAGATTTACAGTCTCAGAAACCCACAGGGGCCATTCTGCCCTGTCCTCCGGGGTCACTCACTGTGAGTTGGAATCGACTCAATGGCGCCTAGTTTGGTTTTTTGTTTGGGCTATTAAAGAGTACTCATGGCATTGCTGTCATACCTCATGCTGTTCTCCTGCCCTTCGTACTGCACCCACCCACCATTCCAGCACGCCTGGGCCTGGCCAAGGCTGCAGCAGAGCCTGAACTAGAACTCGGTGCTTTCTGGCACAGACAGGAAAGGTCAGCCTTTGCCGCTCCCATTTCACTTGTAAAATGGAGCTAACTTTAGACTTTTCCTAGGAAAGTGAATTTAAAATTCTCAGAGCAATGGGTGGCTGACACAGATTACATCTTTTAAATAAGATAATATAGTTGTTCCTGTGCTACTCACCTAACATAAAACCAAAAACCAAACTACCTGCAACCGAGTCGATGCTGACTCATAGCGACCCTATGGGACAGAGCAGAATTGCTCCTATGAGTTTCCAAAGCTGTAAACGTTTTTTAAAATCATTTTATTGGGGGCTCATACAACTCTTATCACAATCCATACATACATCAATTGTATAAAGCACATCTGTACATTTGTTACCCTCATCATTCTCAAAACATTTGCTCTCCACATAAGTCCCTGGCATCAGCTTCTCATTTTTCCCCTTCCCTCCCCGCTCCCTCATGAGCCCTTGGTAATGATAAGTTATTATTTTGTCATATCATACACTGTCTGATGTCTCCCTTCACCCACTTTTATGTTGCCCATCCCCCAGGGAGGAGGTTATATGGAGATCCCTGTAATTGGTTACCCCTTTCTAACCCACCCTTCCCATTATCGCCACTCTCACCACTGGTCCTGAAGGGATCATCTGTCCTGGATTCCCTGTGTTTCCAGTTCCTATCTGTACCAGTGTGCATCCTCTGGTCTGGCCAGACCCAAACTGTATATTTTTAAAGAATCTGAAAGCCTCATCTTTCTCCCTCAGAGTGGCTGGTGGTTTCAAACTGCTGACCTTGTGGTTAGCAGCCCAATTCATAACCCAGTATGCCAACAAAGATCCCCGTCCCCGACAGGTCTTTCCTAAATGATCTTTAAATGTTTTAATTATGAGGAGAATCCCCAGTATCTATCGGCTATTATTATTATCTCTGGTGTCAACTCCCATGTCTGGTGGATAGTAGTTCTTTAATAAATTAGTGTTTCATAGGTGAGTGGGGGGATCTTTTAATTATAAGTAAACTGTTGAAAGTCCTTACACGGAGAAAATGCACATGTTGTTATATAATGGACCTTACCCCAACTTTTTAAAACCACGAGTTATTCTTCTTCAGGTCTTAGTTTTCTGGTCCCCCCCCCCCATGTACTCTCAATCACATACATATTTTCTCTCACCTATATTTGTTCACTCCCTAATGGGTCAGTTTCTTAAAACTCCAGAGTTTGAAAAGGGTCCATTCCGTTCTGTGTTAGGTTGCCATGTGTGGCTGCCAACTCCACAGCAACTCACAACATTCTGCCACTTGGAAACAGCACAGTGAACAGTTTTTATTTCTTTCCCAAATAAGGTAAATGAAGAACAACCGAAGCGACTCAAAGTCACTCACTGGAAGGTCGGCGCTGAGGGCAAAGCAAAAAAAACCCGGCATCTTCTGCCTCAGGCGCTAATGAGCACTACTTGCCTCCTCCGCTGCCTCCTCGGTGAGACTACAGGTCTACCCTTCTCTCCCCACTCTGCTCCTCTGCGCACACTGTTTCTCCTACCCTCTGACTCTGTTCAAAGATCTTGATCGAATAATTGCACAACACGATGGATGCACAAGCATGCCCCTCTGTGTGCTTTACAGGAATGAAAGGTGGAAGCAACCAACCTCAAAGCACACAGACAGAATGTAATGCGGTAGAGCACCGGGACCAATGGTAAGAGCGGTCATTGCCGTGTGGTGATAACACTGCTGCATTTTCTATTCTTAATAAGTTTACATTTCTATCATTCTTTCCAATCAGTGTTAACTTTTATAATTAAAATTTTAAGGGTGATTAGCCATTAAACATTAACTTAAATGTTACCTGCTCTTTTACCACCAGTGAGTTTCTCTCAATCTACCGCTTCCAAAATATTCTGTGGATCTTTTATAACATATATCACATTTGGTTGGAAATCATAGCTCTGTCCGGAATCGATTATCAACACCTGAAGGGTGTCCATCTGTCTTGCTCGCAGTGGGCTCCACCTTCACAACTTAGCTCTCCCAAGTATCCCACAAACTATCCAGTTTGTTGATCCAAACATAATGCAAGGCTATGGATTTAGAGACGATACCCCTCAGCAACTCTTTAATCCAACATTTATTGGTGTAGGGAATGTTCCGGAAAAACCATCAAGGTGCACTCTGGGGAGAAATATTACAGAACATTTTACCTATGATGAAGTTCTCCTGTATAAGTATTACTTCCATGTTTACTTTCAAATTTACCAAAGGCATCCCTTACTCAATTTAAGCCATGTGTCAATGTTTCTTAATCCAGACTCAAGTTTCTCGGACTTCTACCCGTGCACTTCCTCTTAAAATGAAAAATAATTACTTTTGAAATAATCCAAAGCCATTCTTGACTCAGTAGGGACTACAAGTACCTTTTGTTTTCAGAGAAAATAAGAAAAATAAATATTTCAAAATTACATAAGCCTGATTCATCTAGGAGGGAATTAACACAGACTCGTGTTTTGAAATAGCCAGGCTTTTTTTTTTTTTAAGGTTCAATAAAGAATGTGTTTTGAGAACTAGGTGGGTGAGACTTTAAAATAAAAACCACCACAATCTCAGCTGTTACTTAGCAATTTGGGGCTTCAGATTGTTCCATTCTAAAGGGCAAGCTAGAAAACTGAAAAAGCAACTGTTTCTAGAAGAAGCACTGAGCTATTTGACTCAGGCTCTTTTCTTTCCTCCATCTTACTCCCTAAAACTTTAATCAAGCCCGTCTTAACTTTCAACTGCCCTGTCTTCTTGCTGTTGTTTAACCTCTCTGGAGGCCAGTCATTTTTCATTGAAAGTTCACTGTAAAAACAAAACTGAGTACAGAGCTAAGTAGACAGACAGACTCATGGCTGTCTGTCCTGTCCGTGAGACGACCTGCAGGGGGTTAGGATGGGGAGAGCCCAGGAAGGGAGAGAAGAATTGTGAAAGCAAATGAAGAGTCTGACCTACCTCAGAACGTACCACCCAAACAGCGAGGGGAGGGCGAGGCGTGCCAAGGTCAGTTACAAGGCCGAGTCAACACTAATCATACTCCTAATAAAGTCTATTTAGATTCTACATTGGGCTCAGCCCTTATCTTCAATTCCAGAACTTATATAAGGGTGAGAACTTGAGTTAACAAACACTGATTGAAAACCAAGCAAGCCTGGCATTTATCAAGCCAACCAAACCTTACCAGTGGGGCTGAGACAGATAATTGAAGAATGTGGCTTAGCAACATCTGGCAACAGGAAACCTACAATCAGTGGTATCCTGGAGCTGGCCCACACAGGCTCAATCGAGTTGACCTTCAATTTGCAGAAGTTTTGTAAGCCAGTTGTGAGACACAGCTATGATTAAAAATGTGAAACAAAGGTACAAATGGTCAAACCTGTGACTTCCTAAGTATCCTCCCATTACTTGTAAACTTGATTTTAGCGACAGGCTTTGTACCCGTGAGACAGAAAGCTGCATACTTGTGTGCACCTCTGATGACATGTCAGCTTGAAATCGGCCGTGGTGGGTGAACTGACACACGCAGAAATCCACCCTCCTCCCCAAGCATACCCTTGTGACATTCACCTGCCCATCACTACCATCAGTGGTCTCGCACCTCTGCCTCACAGCAGCCTGGCCTACCGTTTGAGTCCAAATAGAGGCCTGTGAATTGCCTATCACTATTCGAACGTCGGAAAGTAAGGTGTGCACTCTGCTCCTCCTATGTACCAAACAGCACTGAGTACTCTGAACCATCCCCACACAAAGATGAGTCAACTGAGGTTTTGAGATCATGCGTAAATACTAAAAAGCACAAGAGCAAGGGTCAGGCCTAGGGCTGACTCAAAATTGTGCCGTCTCCCCACGAAGCTCCCCCAGGCAGTAATCTCATAATGAAACCTAGGCCAACCACAGGTAACTGTCAGAGAGCTGGCGAACATTAACGGCTTCTAGTATGCAAAAACTGCATGCACACCATTGGGTAGGAAGAAGTATAGACAAAGAGCCCAACTGTAGTCATATTTACCCGTTTGATCATATTCCTCTGCAGTAGATCTACAAAAGGTATGCGAATGAGAAATGAGGTCTAAGGGGAACCCCCAGGACCAAGGATTTCTGCACTTGAGAAAAGCCCTTGCCCTTAAAAAATGAAAAACTGACCATGGGTGCAGATCCCTTTTAATTCTTTAAATATTTTCACTCTCACTCACCCCAAATTGACACATCCCCAAAATGATACATCTCACCAGATTAAAAATGGAAATTAAAATAATTGCATAAACAAAGTTCCTCAAATGGTAATATCAGTTGTGTGAAGTGTATGTATAACTATTTTATCTTTACCTTTAAGTTATCTGAATAAGGTCCTGTCCTTTTTACCATAGTTGCTCAGAGAAAATTCACTCCGCAATGAAAAAAAGAAATCCAAAGGGCTAACAACAATAACAAAAAAATTACTTACTGGTTACAAGATTCTTGTCATCTTGGCTTCCTACAAGCTACTGGCTTCTCCCCTTGTTCCAGCACATGTCCATCATCTGCCACAAGTAGAAAAAATACTATTAGTTATGTGCTAAGTCAAGGCCGTCTATTGGTTTCCAATAATTGTCTTTCCCTCCCTTTATTCCCCAACACAGAAAAAACGGTAATGGTCTCTTCCTTTTTCTCTAAAAAAAAAAAAAAAAAGAAGACAATAACATCATGCAAGAAGATCTCTCCGAGAGCAAAAGAACTTTTTTTTTTTTAAATTTTAACAATTTATTGGGGCTCATACAATTCTTTTCGCAGTTCATATATATACATACATCAATTGTATAAAGCACATCTGTACAGTCTTTGCCCTAATCATTTTTTTCTCTTTTCTTCTTTTACATTTTATTAGGGACTCATACAACTCTTACCACAATCCATACATATACATACATCAATTGTATAAAGCACATCCATACATTCCCTGCCCCAGAGAGCAAAAGAACTTAAGAATAGCAGTGTACCTTTAGTGTTGAGGGTTGGGTAGAGAACTTTTAAGACATCCTCTCCTCTGTTTTCAGAAGAGATTCTCAGTTTATTTCCTAGGAAGGACAGTACTAAGAAACCCGTTTTCTCTTTCTTTACTTCTCTCCAAAAGGGAATGACTCATGTGCATTGGTAGGAGTAGAAAACTCGCAGGCTTTGATATTAGCCACTGCATTGAACCAGGTAACAAGGGCTTCCCTCTAGTTCTCGCTAACACCTGGAATCAGATCATTTCTACTTAGTAGGCAGGACAGTAGGAGCCCTAGTGGCCCAGGAGTTACACGTTGGGCTGCTAACCATACAAGATAAGCAGTTCGAAACCACCAGCACCTAACTCCAAAGGAGAAAGACAAGGCTTTCTACTCCCCTAAAGAGTTAACTTTGAATACCCGCAGGGGGTGCTCTACCATGTTCTAGAAGGTCGCAATGAGTCGGAATGGACCCCATGACATTTGAGTGTGGGTTTTCTGGAAGAAGGACCATGGCTGTCCACTCCTGGAAGAATTGGTTTTCTCTGGTCCAGTTTCTCTCTGGGTGTTACTGGATGATTAAATCAGATTTGCATGAGTCAAATCCAGATTTTAGTTTCAGGAAAGGAGGTCTGCAGCATTTTTGAGTTTTCCAATCCTGTTTCAAAAGTAATTAAGCTGAGATCTGTGTGATTCCCTTGAATCCACATTCCCTATTTCTCAAATTGTGTAAAACATATCGAACAGAGAAGATGTGATTAGGTGACTCAAATCTTCATATTCATCAAAGGGCACCACACAGACAAACCTTGTTTCAAAATCCGATCACTTACCTGCCTTGTTCCCTGGGGTAAATCCATCCACAGTTCATTTCTAAAACCTTGAAAAAAATAAAAAAATAAAATAAAAACCCTGAATTGCATTTCTAAAAGAGGAGCAACTTGCCCCCTAGTAAGGGTGTGGTTGTGTTCATAAAATAAAAGATATTCTCTGGCAAAATATCGCATGTCTTGATATGGATAGACCAAGGGTACTGGCACCAAGGAATGACTTGAAACCTTGCCCACATGCCAGTTCACCAAATCCTGGATAGCCATATAATTTAATAAATGGAATATGGCCAGCAAAGTGACTTCTCTTTCCAAGAGGAAGCCATTCAAAGCAAGGTTTTACCTTTCTTTAAATGTTATATTATTTTAGGAACAGCAACCTCAGGGTAGCACTGTATGCGTTCTTTCCTTTAGCAGAAGTGCTTTGTACTCAAGGCTTTGCGTTGAGTCACATAAACTAAGGCTTCCCCATAAACACACGCTGCTTCTCCCAGGCAGCGTGCTCATTTCATGTGATGAACACATGGCCGCAAGGAGACACCACTGAAAAAAGAGACCTACCTGCTGGAAACAATGGATATCCACATGTAGAAAGTTGAAACAAGACGCCTACCTCACCCCATGCACAAGAATACACTCAAGGTGGATCACAGATCTAGAAGTCAAACCCCAAACCATCAGGACCATTAAGGAGGGAATCGGGACTAATCTCAGAGCACTGGCCCAGGGAGCACATAGGCTCACCGCAACAGGGAAGGGGACACACACAGGTGATCTGGAAATCGACAAATGGGATCTAATAAGAATAAAACACCTGTGCACCTCGAAAGACTTTGCCAAGAGGGTGACAAGGCAACCCACAGACTGGGAGAAGATTTTTAGTAATGACACGTCAGACAAAGGGCTCATTACTAAAATCTACAACACCATCATGACCTGCAAAAAGAGGAAAACAGTTAACCCCCTAAGGAAGTGGGCAAAAGAAATGAGAAGAACTTTCACTAGAGAGGAGATCAATATGGCCAATAAATATGTGAGAAAGTGCTCGAAGTCCCTTGCCATAAGAGAAATGCAAATCAAAACAACCATGAGATACCACCTAACACCCCTGAGGCTAGCCCAGATCAGTAAATCAGAGAGCCACAAGTGTTGGAGGGGCTGTGGTGAAATAGGAACCCTCCTCCACTGCTGGTGGTCGTGCAGATTTGTACAGACACTGTGGAAAGCAATCTGGCGATACCTAAAGAAAATGGAAATTGATCTACCTTACGACCCAGCCATCCCTCTACTGGGCATATACCCGGTTGAAGCAGCAAATAAAACACGACCAGTCATATGCGCTCCAATGTTTATTGCGGCACAATTCACAATAGCAAAGACTTGGAAACAGCCTAAGTTTCCATCGATAGACGAGTGGATTAGCAAACTTTGGCACATACACACAATGGAGTATTATGCAGCACTAAAAAGCACCGATGAGCACATGAAACACGTTATTTCATGGGAAGAGCTGGAAGGAATTATGCTAAGCGAGGTAAGTCAGTCCCAAAGGGACAGGTACAACATGAGTCCTCTGAGGTAAGTACAATCAGCATGACAGAAATGGGGCATTAATCCACCCAAGGGGAGGGTATGGCTTATATCTCCACAGGGAAAGTGGGACCAGACTTCAACCCAGTGTCGCAAGGTGTGAATGCAATATCCCGGCGTGGAGGACGGAACCGGTGGAGAGGTCTGGGAGGCAGGCCCCAGCACCATAAATTAAGTGGATTCCTGCCCCTCCCCCGAAAAGAACTTGTTCCAAAGGACGACATTGACCCTGCAGCTATGGGAGATGGACATATTTGATCAGAGCACACGGGAGCAGATGAAGGGGCAGGAGGAGAGAGTGGAGCACAGCCTGGCCCACCAGGCCGTGATGATGATGTTCCTGAGTAGAGCAGCCAGTCCACAGAGAGAACAACATGGCTGGCCCTACTATGAGACATGATGCCCCTCAGTGACTAAGGGCGATACAGGGGACAGCACCGGAGACACAGTGTGGGAATTGCACCTGACCTGATCCCACCACACCGAGGCAATGCACTGGGGGAATGCAGCGGAACAGCAAGGGAATGGAGTGGCAAGGTCCCCAGGGAATGCTGAAAGTGGACTTTGGGGCCAGGGCGTTGTGCCCCAACAGACTGGACTGGAAAACGCTCCTAAGGGCCAGCAAAGATCCCTGAACTAACTACAAGCTTTTCTCTTGTGAACTGTTTTGTTCTGTTCTTTTTCAGTGGTTTGTTTTGGTTGTTTTGTTGTCTGGTTGTATACTGTTGCTTTGTGTTCCTCTGTCTAGTTTTCATGCATGTTAGTGACTCCACAGGTCTGTCTGAATAGGACAGGCTGGATGAACTATCTGGATGAAAAACAACGGGACCGACAGTTCCGGGGGGACTTGGGGTGGGGGGTAGGGGGGGGGGTAAGGAAGTGGTGTTAACAAACCCAGGGACAAGGGAAAAACATGGGACCCCAAAGGGTAGAGAAGGGGGAGTGGCAGGCCTGGTGGGAAATGATCAAGGGTAAGGTTGCTTAGAGAAGAGGTATACTCTAGCCCAGGTGGCAATGAAGCATGGTAGTAGGGCAGGAGGAAGGTCAAGGGAGATGGAGGAAAGAGCTAGGAGTCAAAGGGCATTCATGGAGGTCTAGACAAAGACATGTACATGCAAATATATATAGGAGGTTGGGGAAATAGATCTTTGTGTCTATATTTATAGGTCAAGTATTAAGGTGGCGGAAGGACCTTGGGCCTCTACTCAAACACTCCCTCTATGCATGAATACCTTCTTTTATTAAATTGGAACTCTATGATGCTCACTCTCCCGACACAACAGCTGGAGCCAAAATGGGTGAACAAGTAAATGTGGTGAAGAAAGCTGATGGTGCCCGGCTATCAAAAGAGATAGTGACTGGGGTCTTAAAGGCTTGAAGATAAACAAGCGGCCATCTAGCTCAGAAGCAACAAAGTCCACATGGAAGAACACACCAGCCTGTGTGATCGAGTGGTCCCAAAGGGATCAGTTACCAGGCATCAAAGAACAAAAAATCATATCATTGACTGCACACCTCCATGATAGGATCGCTGAAGACAAATGGGTGCACAAGCAAATGTGGTGAAGAAAGCTGATGGTGCCCGGCTATCAAAAGAGATAGTGTTTGGGGTCTTAAAGGCTTGAAGGTGAACAAGCGGCCATCTCGCTCAGAAACAAATAAGCCCACATGGAAGAAGCACACCGGCCAGTGCGATCACGAGGTGCCCAAGGGACCAGATATAAGGCATCATGCAAAAAAAAAAAAAAACAACAAAAAAACAACAACAAAAAAAGATATAAGTGTGTGTATGTATGTGTATATATGTGTATATGTATATATGTATGCGTATATATATATTATATTAAATGAAGGGGGAAGTGCAGAGTGGAGACCCAAGGCCCAAGTGTCGGCCAATGGAGATCCCCTCATAGAGGGGCTTAGGAAAGGAGATGGGTTAATTAGGGTGTGAGGTAGTATCGATGAAGAACACAGCTTTCCCCCAGATCCTGGATGCTTCCTCCCCCCAACTACCATGATCCGAATTCTACCTTGCAGGGCTGGATAGGACAGAGGCTGTGCACTGGTACACATGAGGGTTGGAGATACAGGGAATCCAGGGTGGATGATACCTCCAGGACCAAGGGCGTGAGGGACGATGCTGGGAGAGTGGAGGGTGAGTGGGTTGGAAAGGGGGAACTGATTACAAGGAGCCACATGTGACCTCTTCCCTGGGAGAGGGACAGCAGAGAAGGGGGGAAGGGAGACCCCGAATAGGGCAAGATATGACAAAATAACGAGGTATAAATTACCAAGGGCATATGAGGGAGGGGGGAAAAGGGAGGGAGTGGGGGGAAAAAAAAGAGGACCTGAGGCAAGGGGCTTAAGTGAAGAGCAAATGCCTTGAGAATGATTGGGACAGGGAATGTATGGGTGTGCTTTATACAATTGATGTATGTATATGTATGGATTGTGGTAAGAGTTGTTGGAGTCCCTAATAAAATGTAAATGAAGAAAAGAGGAGAAAAAAATGATTAGGGCAAAGACTGTACAGATGTGCTTTATACAATTGATGTATGTATATGTATGAACTGTGAAAAGAATTGTATCAGCCCCAATAATTTGTTAAAAAATAAAAAATAATTAAAAAAAAATTAAAAAAAAAATTAAAAAAAAAAAAAAGAGACCTACCTTCACGTTCGTCCCTTTAAACTTAAATGTTAAGTAGCTCAGAGAAGAAATGAATATTAATGCTACTGTCTTTAAACTGTCGGGTAAATGATCTGAAGAGACAGAAACCGCAAGTCATCCCAAAAAAGGCTGGGGGCGTTGTGGTGTTATGGAGAGAGAGGAGGAAGGCACAATCACATAAATTCAGACAGCTTCCTTGGTAACAAGTGGCCAGTTGTCAACAAATAAAACTATCCAGGAAGGAATCGTATCAACAACTTCAAAAACACAACCATACAGATGAAGCCCAACATGACAGCTTGGTAATTTAGTTTTAAAATGGTTTTATCTGCCTGGTCGCTTGTCAGGGAAGTTTAAAAGCCTGGAAAGATGGAGTGTGTGATAGACTTAAGATAATGAGGCTCTGACCCCAGTCTGCAAGTCAAGGACAGCACCCATCAGAGACTGTAGCTAGAGTGCCCACAAGGTCATTGCAAGTAGTGTGGTCACTACTACAATTAGAGGTGTCTTTTGAATTTGTGGTTACAATTGCAATCGTAGCATGCTAATCCATGCAAGTCATTGTTTCCTATGTAAATCTCTTAAAGAGTTTCAATTCGGACTTCTGACAATATACAGTTTTTTAAAGTTGATCTCAATTGAGTGTGAAGTTAGTCAAACACAAAAGGGCAAATGTTATATGAAGCCATTGTTATCAAAAACAAAAAACAAGAGAAAGGTTTCCTACCAGGAGAGCCCATCTTTGATGGTTAGGAGTGGTGAGAGGGGAAGGGAGGGGAACAACAGCAGAGACACTAGTCTCGTCACCACTAGTCACGCTCGTCCCTAAAGCCTAGGTTCTCAGTTGCCAGTCATGGGAATCACCTGAAGATCTGGTGCAGCTACAGCCCTTAGGCTCCTCCCTCTAGAGACTCTGATTCATTCGGTTGTAATGGAACCCAGGGAGATTGCCAGGTGATCAGTCCTTAGGGAACCTAACAGGTGGACTGGCGGTAACATGAGAGAAGAGGAAATATACAAGAGGGTGAAGGGAAAAGGGGGTAAAAAGGCACTGTGAGGTTTCATAATGTGTATAGGTTGTGGAACGGGAAAATGATCTATGTAAACCCCACTGAATTCACAATAAAAAGTCTAGGGGAAAAAGTTTCATGTAAAACTGATGATCTGCTTTACAAATCTTCACAAAATTCACTATAAAACATTTTAAAAGACAAAAAGCCACGTTAGTTGAAAACCATTATTGACGTACGCAAACACATGCTCTAGCTAGATGTCAGTACCGAGCGTTAGCCTTCTTAGCCTTCTCCATATCGGTACCGCATTTCTTTTCAGATGACAGAGTCCTTGGGAACAAGAAATGCGCCTCCAGTGCTCATTTCTCCTGGTGCCCGTGCAATGCCATGCTCTCACTGGGCAGCTCTGGAAAACAGAGCACACGGAGAACGGCAGACACCTTATGCCCCGGGCTAGCTAGCTTCTGCATCATATTACACCTACGTCCAACGTGAAAGGAACATGTTTCTAAAAGAAAAGGAACCACTGTGTGGCACAATACCAAATTTTAAATAATGTGCTGATTGGCCGAGGAATAGAAACACCACATGACCCAGCAACCCTGATACTCACTCAGCATATACCCTACAGAAACCAGCAGCAAACCACACGCAGACATATGCACACGCATGTTCACGACAGAATCTTTCACAATAGCAAGAAGTCAGAGTTTAAATGCCCCTTAATGGAATAATGAATAAGTAAACTTCAACACACACAATGGAGGTTCAACGCATCACTGAAGGTTCAACAATGAAACCATGAAACATTTCATGACATGGATGGATCTGAGTGAAGCTAGTCAGGCACAAAAGGGCAAATAACATGAGACCCCTGTTACCAAAAAAAAAAAAACAACCCAAAACACAGAATGGTCTTTGATGGTTATCAGGGCGGGGAAGGAGGGAAGTGGAATCAATAGACTAGAGCAGTTGTTCTCAACCTTTCCAATGCCGTGACCCTTTCATAGAGTTCCTCAGGTTGTAGTGACCTCCAACCAGAAAATTATTTTCGTTGGTACGTCATAACTGTAATCTTGCTACTGTCATGAACTGTCATGTAAATATCTGATATGCAGGATATACTTTCATTGTTACAAAATGAACATCATTAAAACAGTGATTAATCACAACCAATATGTAATTATATACTGTGAAATATTTATGGCTAATGACAAATAAATGAAATGTGGTCTTGAAGCATGGTGTAGCATGGGCAACAGTCTTCATGCTGGGTACTCATATGTGGGCATATCTGCATGTGGGCGGACCCACCTGGAGACAAATCGAGGAGCAGTGTCTTGGTTGCTAAGACCGTCGGATATATGTGTTTTCCGATGGTCTTAGGCCACCCCTTTAAAAGGGTCGTTTGACCCCCAAGGGGGCCGGGACCCACAGGTTGAGAACCGTGGGGCTGGCGAGTAGACAGATGGTAACTTGGGTGAATGGGGAAGATAACAGGCTTCAAAAGGGAACAGAAAAGGAAAAAAGTGACGAGGCAGGTGTGCAGAGGGCAAGTTGTTGAACACCAAAATGATGATCTGAAACCTAAAGTCCCACTTAGCTCACAATAAAGCTGAACAATGTGTATCAGTTGAAGTGAATGTTGCTGAGAAAAATTAATGTTATTTTTTAAATCAAATCCAACATGTTACTTAAAAGTGCTCCAGGTCGATCCTCTTTGGTAAGGACAGATATTGGCTTATCAGGTATGTGCACAATGAAAATAAAAACTAAATTTACACAGGGAGAAAAAAAGGAAAGAAAAATATTTTAACAGGTTTAGTGTTTTTTTAAAAACAGGCTTTTAAAGAACCAAATTCACCACTAAAGATGGTGATTTGTCACCACTGTGGTTAATCCAAGAATTAGAAGCAACTTCCAATCACAATGAAAGGCACATACCACACCCTACCCCCCACCCAGGGGGAAGAACAACAGAAACCAGAGGGGAAGGGAGACAAGAGGTCAGTGTGAGATATGAAAATAACACCAATCAATAATCTATCGAGGGGCAATGAGGGATGGAGGAGAAAAAAAGAGGAGCTGATCCCAAGGGCTCAATAGAAAGCAAATGTCTAGAAAAGAACGATGGCAACGTATGTACTAATAAGTAGGATACAATTAATGTATGGATTGTAACAAGAGTTGTAAGAGCCCCCAATAAAATGATCTTTAAAAGAAAAAATAACTTCAACCAGAGGCTTTAAAGAGTTTTTAAAAGTCAAGGTGATAAACACTGGAGGTGCTGGGGCTTAAAAGATGATGGAGATGAAATCTGATCCGGTGCAAAAGATGTATCCATTTCCATTATTTGTGCATCTATCTTGGGAGCGAGGCGAGGGGGCAGCAGCGCTCCCCAATGGCAGGGTAGCCACCCTGGACACACTCGGAGAGAACAAGCTGAGAGTGTAAGTCCTGGGTTCCTAACACTCCATATTCATGTCTCAGCTTCCACAAGGGTCATGTGAAACCTGACTTTACAAACTACACTCTTCTGAACGTCCTTTCTGCTCTCTAGGGAGCGACCAAGGCTGCTCGCGGAAAGTGTTACACTGGCAGACATCACAAGCAAGGGTGCGCCAGAGCGGAGGTGCAAGAGAATGGCGCTCACGCAGAGATCGGAAAAGTGGGTAACACTGGCAACCAGACCTTTCTGCGTCAAAGGATGGGTTCACTTGGGAGAGTGGGGACCGCCTCTGTGACGGTGTTCTGCGGTCATTAGGACCACAGAGACCTGGACTCCCCGTGCCTTGTAAGTTACTGGCATGTTTGTTTAAGCCTTGGTTCCATCATCACTGCATTACTGGTGTCTGTCAGTAGATGTAAGGAAGGAACCCTGTGGCACAGTGGGTTATGTGCTGGCCTACCAACTGCAAGGTGAGCAGTTCAAACCCACCAGTCACTCATTCTGAGGAAGACAGATGAATGTTTTCTGTCCCTGGGAAACCTAGGTGGGGGTGGGGGTTGGGGGTTGGGGTTGGGGGTTGGGGCTGGGGGGTGGGGGTGGGGGTGGGGGGGACAGGCTTTCCTTTGTTCTATAGAGCAGCTGTGAGTCAAAATCAACTTGAAGGTTGTGTGTGTGTATGTGCACGCGCGTGTGTTTCCTGTTTTTGAGTTTATACGTAAATGTCATTGTGAAGGTTAAAGGAGGTAATGTTTGTAAACAGATTAATAAGAGGCTCAGCCACACAACTAAGGGTTTGTTAACTATTGTCACTCTTGGAGAATCGGCTCTGTCCTCATATTTAGGAAGCAAAACGAGCACCAAAGCAAAGTCAACAACAAATAAGTCTCCTTGTATGTTCCAAAAGGGCCAGCGCACTCCATGGGAGACAGGAAATAAGGCTCCGCTTAGTCATAAAGGGCAAGTTACCTGTTCACGTATCGGCGCATCTACCTTGGGATCAAGGTGAAGGTGGCAGGCGTCATCGCTGATGGCTTGTTAGCCCCCGTGAGAGAGTCAGAAATGTGACCAGCTACATAAAAACACAGCTGGTTACCTTGCTCAAGTTTGACTAGGTGAGTGAATGGCCGGGTTGGAGCAGGCAGTCTGACTTCCGTCCCCACTCTTCATTCAGCACACCGCACCCCAGACTCCATCCGTCTCCTCAGCAATCAGAAGACACAAGCACTGGAGACTAACTAAAGCGCAGGCCACGGGAAGGGAAAGGCAATAAGCGACACCCCAAACGTAACTGACAAGAAGAGGAAAATACAGGAAGGAGCCGTTAATGGGGCCAAAGCATAAAACCCAATCTTTGGAAACTGTCCCCAAACTGCTAACCATTCCAAACTAGAACCTCTCAATGCAGCCAAGCCAGACAGTCTTAGAGGACAGCGCAGGGAAAGGGACTTTGTTTGGAAATCCAGCGCTTGCTTAAAAGGAACACTGACCAAAAGGCATGAAAGACCCCACTTTGGTTCTTTGTAGAAGCCGCACTGACACTCCTGCTTAGAGAACGGCTCACACGCAAAATAGCAGCTGCCGAGGGAGGCTCTCCCCAGCTCACGAGCAGCTTACTAAGACTGAGAGTTTCCTGCTTTCCCTTCGCTGCATTTTCATAACAGGAAAGTGGAGGAAACAGCCTGGCTTGTTGGATTTTCTGTAAGTCAGAAGAATGAAAGGCAGAGGGATGGACGAGATGCTCCTGGTTAAGCAGGAGACTAGACAGTGAGGAGCGTCAAGACAAACAGAAGCCATCTTTCTGGCTAGTGGTCAGGTATGACTGACCAAAAATGTCACAGGTAATCCCCACTTGTTACAGCCACACCTTGTTGTCGTCCCCTCCCTTTGAGTGTGGGCAGGACCTGTGCTTTGCTTCTAACAAACAGAATACAAGAAAGATGACAGGATGTGTGTGACCGCGTTACAGAAAGATTGCCCTGTTCGTGTACTATAACTCTCTCACACGCTGGCTTTGAAGAAGCAAATGGTCACGTTGTGAGCTGTCTGTTTGTCAGGGTAGCCTTGCCTGACCATCAGCAAGAAACCGAGGTCTCAGGCTAGCAGCCAGTAAGAAAATCGATTCTGTAAGTCACCATGTGGCAGTGGAAGGAAATCCTTTTCCCTGTCTAGTCTCAGATAAGGGAGCAGCCCAGCTGCATAATGTACCCATTTCAGTGGCTTCTTCCTCCAAAGTGGGGAGTGGAGCCTTCGGCATGGTCTGTTCTTAGTCTGGAAGCTCCGTTGAAACCTGCTCCCTGTGGGTGACATTGCTGGCATTCGAAACACCCGTGTCAGAGCTTCCAGCCGCACAGCAAGCCAGCGCAGTCTGACAAACTGACGGACAGGTGAATTCAAGGAGCTAAACGGAACATTTCCAAGGGCAGCTCGAGAAGACAAACCAACACTTACAACAAAATGTCCGAGGAGCTAGAATTGGAAAACCAAAAGGGAAGAACACATGCAACATATCTACAACTGAAAGAACGCAGACAAATTCAAGCCTGGTGGGGCTGCAATTCTGGAAGAATCTCTAGGCAAAATTTGAATGGTGCGGGAAGCCTCCAGAGAAGATGGCAAGAATACACAGAGTCCCTGTGCAAAAGAACTAGCTGATGTTCCACAGCACGAGTCAGAACCAATGGTGCTGAAGGAAGCAGGTCAAACCGCGCTGAATGCGTTAGCCGAAAACAAGGCTCCCAGACGGGATGGAACACCCACTGAAATGTTTCAGCAAGCGGAAGAAGCCTGGAGGCCTCACTCGTCTACGCCAGGGCATTTGGAGGACAGCTACCGGGCCAACTGACTGGAAGAGATCCGGATTTGTACCCATTCCAAAGAAGGGTGACCCAACAGAATCCTCAAACTATAGAACGATTGTCATTAATATCATGTTTAACTTCCACCAACAATGGTTACGGCAACAAATTAACAGGAAGCTGCCTAAAGTTTAGGCCGGATTCGGAAGTGGACACGGAACAAGGATGCCACCGCCGCTGTCAGGTGGATCCTGGCAGATCCATACCAGAAAAATGTTTTCTTGTGTTTCTCAACTATGCAAAGACATTCAACTGCGTGGACCACAAGGAACTCTAGATAATCTTGAGAACAGTGGAATTCTAGAACACTTTGTTGTGCTCACGGATCAAGGGGCAGTTGGGTGAAGAGAGCAAGGGTTAAAATCAGGAAAGGTGTGTGTCAGAGCTGTACCCTCTCACTGTACTTATTCCACCTCCATGCTAGCAAGTCCCGAGAGAAGCTGGATCAGATGAAGAACACAGCATCAGGACTGGAGGAAGCCCTATTAACAGCCTGCAGTGTGCAGACAATATAACCTTGCTTCCTGAAAATAGGGAGGACTTGAAGCACTTGCTGATGAAGATCAAGGATTGGAGTCTTCAGTACAGATCACAGCTCAAGGTAAGGAAGACCCAAGTCCTCTCAGCTGGACCAATAGGGAACATCATGATAGATGGAGAGAAGCTTGAAGTGGTCAAGGATTTTGTCTTGCTTGGATCCACAATCAATGCTCATGGAAGCAGCAGTCAAGAGATTAAAAGACATGTATTGCATGAGGCAAGTCTACTGCACAAGACGTCTTTAGAACACTGAAGAGCAAGGAAGTTGCTTTGAGAACTATGGTGGGCCTGGCCCAAGCCAGTATTCTCCAGTGCTCACCTGCATGTGAAAGTTGGACGCTGAATAAGAAAGACTGTCGAAGAATTGATCTGTTTTGAATTGTGGTGCTAGAGAAGAATATTCAAAGTGCCACGGACTGCTCAAAGGGCAAACAGAGCTATATCAGAAGAATTAAGACCAGAGGGCTCCTTAGCGGCAGCAAGGATGGCAAGACTCCGTGTTATATACCGTGGACAGATGAGCCTGCTGAAGTGGAGGAGCGGCAAAAAAAGAGGAAGGCTGTGGTAGTTACATAATTTCACGCCAACTTGATAAATAGAGGGAAGTGGTGGAGGTTAGCCTGTCAATCAGGTCACAGCCTGATGATGCTACCTTGTAGGGGTGGCCTTCTCATGAGGAATCTGGGAACTTCCTCTCTTTCTCCTGGGAGGTGGGTCACACACACTCTCTGTTTTCACATTCCTGTGGACAAGCCACATGGAGCCACACTGACGAGGGCCACAGTCCTGGAGATGCGTCCACTGCCGTTGGAGCCACCGGACGTTCTGCACACCGGCCTGTGATCTTCCTGCATTCTTCTGCATCGCTGCATGTGCTGTGGGAGCCTGAAGAGGAATTCATGGGCTAATATCGGCCTTATGGGCTAATATCAAACTTATGGACTTGATCTGGACTGGACTGGGATGTTTTCTTGATTCATAATTACCTCTTGATATAAAGTTCTCTCTCACACACGAGTGTCAATGAGTTTGTCTCTCTAGTCAACCCGGACTAACACGACGGCCCCCAAGGAGAAAGATGGGCGCAGTGGGTGCACCAGTGGGCCCGAGCATTGTGAGGATGGCTCGGGACGGCGCAGTGTTCTGTTCTGTTGTGCGCAGGGTCGCTGTGGGTCAGAGCTGCCTCCGTGGCACTGAACAACAACAACAGCAAGGTTTGCAGACGCACAGAGCTTGAGGTGACTATCTTTGGGTTGCAGCTGCTAGCAGAGGGGCATGCCTTTCAGCAGCCCTGAAAGAAACGGATAACCGGTTCTGATGAACAACTACATCGTGAGCAGTTCTCGTTTGCAGTACAACCTGCTACCAAATAAACCCAGCAGTCCTTAATGCTGCCGGAGGTCTGTGCAGCCATCGCAGTGAGGATTAGAGCCTGAAGAAGAAGCAGGACCTGTCGTTGAAGACAAGTCAAGCTTCTCCAAATCAATTCACATAACTCCACTTTTCACACACAGTATAGTGCACGGCAATGACCAAGCCACCTAACCAGAAACCTCTGACCTCTGCAGGTCATCTTACTGCAAGCAGAACCTCATGACGAAATGCTACAATTGCATCATGTGAAAGCTGGAAAAGTCTCCCGTTAATCGTTCTGTTCCCCACCTTTCAATGGACAGATGAGAAACCACAGACCCACAGACTCTACGTGACCTGCCCAAGGCCACTCAAGGTATGGCACAGCCTGGACCTCGTGTTTCTAAGGCCTACCAAATTCTACCTTCAACACCAAAAATAATAGGAAAGGCAGTATCAAGTATTCTGTGGTGGAAAAATGGGAACTAACTTTAAGACGTTATAAAGTGGCTGGCGTTCAACTAAAAACTAAGCTTTGTGGTTAAAGGGGGGAAATTACACTGAATAAAACATTCATTTTGAATGTTCACTTCCTTTTGAAAGCAATGCACAGTATTTTCTAAGTAAATTAAGAAGCTCCTAAAACAGGCTCTACTTCCCTATGATCTGCTTTGTTTTTAATGAGTGTAAGGTAAG
Organism: Tenrec ecaudatus; assembly: GCF_050624435.1. Classification (NCBI taxonomy): domain Eukaryota; kingdom Metazoa; phylum Chordata; class Mammalia; order Afrosoricida; family Tenrecidae; genus Tenrec; species Tenrec ecaudatus. The sequence goes on from NC_134545.1 coordinate 71,744,795, forward strand.
CGGGGGTGAGGGGGGATCAAAAGAGAGTTGGCTTGTCTGTTTCTCTATTTTATCTATTTCTCTTCATCAACTTGATTTTTCTAGCAAATATTTTCAGGGTCAAGCCTACTAGGTGCAGTAAATAGGGAGTGCGTCAGAATATACTCATATTTTATTATTTAATACTTACTATAAAGGAACCTGTCTGTATACTAATAATTTCTAGAGAAGCAACCACATCTAAACAAGGGATGAAAAGAAAGAATTTGTATGTATTTTCACAGGTTATTAAGAATGCAGGCCAGAGCTCTCGTTTCTCCTAAATCCTTCGTATTCAAAATAAACAACAGCTTGGTTTTCTGTATCATAACATTGCCCTTCCACACTGATGGAAGCCATCGAACAAAGGGGATACATCACCAGCCAGCGTGCCACGCCCCGGCAGAACTCCGGAAAGGAGCTCACTCTGATGGAACGCTCCCAGAAGCCCAGCAGCAATTTTCCTTTAAAGAAAGTGGTCTTTCGGGCACTTCTTTTTTTCTTCCTTCCTAAACTTTTATTTAAAACAAGACAAGAAGAAAGATGCGCTCATCATCTGCGTTCTAACTAGTTCTTGCTCCTCAACAGGAGCTTGGATCTTTACAGGCATTCCCGTTCCTAGACCTTGATCTAGCCCTTCTGTGTTTATAAATAGTACCAGAATGCTCAGGTATGAAATCAGAAATAGTAACAATGAAACCACTCTCGTGGCCTGCATTCCCTGCAGACCAGAGTAGAACTGTTCCTTGGGGTTTCCGAGATTGTAAACTTTGACAAGGACAAACAGCCTCATTTTTCTCCCATGGAGCAGTTGGTGAATTTGAACCTCTAACCATGCAATTAGCAGCCCAATGATTAGTCCACAGTGCCACTCGTTCACTGCGATTGAGTCAATGCCTACGGTGACTCTATAGGACAGAGCAGAACTCCTCTGGGTTTCTGAGATGCTAACACTTTAGGGCAGTAGGGCTTCTTTAATTACATTCCTAAGAATGAAAACTAGCCTAAGCTAACATTTTGCCATTCACTAGGCTGTATTCTAAACGCTTCACATATATTAATTCACTTATATCTTTCAGCAGCCCTATGGGTTAGGTTACTATTTTTAATCCCCATTTTGCCTATCAGAAAGCGGAGGCGTGGTTATTCATGCACTGCACCCATTCCATACGCTGTTTGTGAGAAACCTCCCTTCCAGTTGGCAGAATGTTTCATTAACCTAACAATTCAGCCTTCTGACTCACCTGCTCTCTGTGAAAGAAAGAGTAAATTATGTAAACACGGAATTTGGGGAAAAGGATCGGACAACATACCTCAGACCCTCCTGGGTTTCTTAAGCTGCTTACCCCCTTCCACAACATGAGGGGAAAATTCATCTAACTCAAGCAGGAAATAGGAGGAAATCCACTTGGCTACTTCCCTCTGTCCAGTCGGTTTTATTCCTCATGCCGTATATACTTGAGAATAAGCCAACCCGAATATCAGCCGAGGCACCTAATTTTTCCACAAAAACTGCATTAAAAATGTGCTGAAAAACTCAGCTTCCACACAAGACCATACAGTAAATCTCTGTGTTTTTAACTACTGCTTTTCTATACATTGTTCCCAAAATGGAGTGCAGAAGGAGTGTTATTCGACTGGCCACCTCTCAGATTCTAATACAAGTTTCAACACCCAGCTGGGGGACAAGAGCTTTGGGACTAACGTATTTACTTCCCACATTTGCTCAAGATGAAAGGGAACTGAAACTCAAATTAGACAGCCCCACAGCGCAATGGGGTTGCTGCAGAGTGGCTGGTGAAGGGACATGCTGTTCCCGTTCCTCAACAGTCTCCGAAGACAATGTGGTTCCTCTCCCCTCTTCTCTGTGTTTGACCTGACAGCATGCTGCCCTTTCCAGATAAGCACAATGCACACAGTTAGGCTTTCATTTCAACCAAAAAAAAAAAAAAATTCCAAATTCCTTGCCATTGAGTCCCTGCTGGTCCCTACTGAGCCTGTAGGACAACTGCCTCAGTGGGTTTTAAGACTGCTAGCTCTGACAGGGATAGAAAGCCTCTTCTCTCACAGAGTGGCTGGTGGTTTTGAACATTGCATCTTGGGTTAGCAACCCAACACATCGCCACTACACCACCAGGGCCCGGTACTACACTACTATAAGGTAGGAGGAGTCCTGGTGGTGGAGTGGGTTAAACATTCGTCTGCCAGTCAGACGGTTGGTAGTTCAAACCCACCAGCCATCCCATGAGAGAAAGATGAGGCAATGTGCTTCCATAAAGACTCACAACCTTAAAACCCCTATGGAGCAGTTCAATTCTGTTCTATAAGGCCGGACAGCATGGATGGAATTGACTCATGGACAATGGGGTGGGGAATGTGACATCGTGGAAAGTTCCCTAGCATCAGTAGTCACATTGCTTTCATGAAACAGGCCAGGTACTTCCATAGGACATACCACTTTCAGCCTTTTCTCTACTCTTACTGGACAGAAGACTTCCTTTTCATCCACTGCACAAAACTTACACTACCTAAAAAGAACAGCAACAGAAAGATGACCCACCACTCTGTCATCCAGAAATAAAAATATCCCCAATTTCTAAACTTATCATTGGATCTTTCCTATCCTCCTTAGAATGAAGTACTTCTGCTTTTAAAAATACTCTTAAAAGGGCTGTCACCCAATAATAATTGATTTCTGGGAGGCCATATAAATATTTCAATGCAGTTAATTTAAGCATAAAACTTTCCTAACCAGGCCTTCTTTAATAAGAATATTCTCCTTACTATACTTGAGCAAAATTTCTGAATAAAAAAACAAATCCCATTGTTTCCATGCTGAGCTACGCGGCAGTATACATTTGTGGACAAATGCAAAAAGACAAAGGCAATCAGTTATCCAGGACGCTTGTCTGTAAGAAAGAGCGGCCGATAGCCCTCACAGTGGCCACCCAAGGAGCAAACGAGGGCTCTAAGTGGATCTGCTTTCTAAGTGCCAGGGCTCAGCTTGAACTACGAGCAGACTTCAAAAGGTTCATAGAAAAAGTCTGTGAATTCTAAGTCTAGAATCTTCTGATTTTTTTCCCCCTACAAACATTTTGGAGCTCCTTTGCACAGTTTGTAGTGAAGCTAACGCAAGTGTATGCTTTTTCTTGTCCCGCCCACTATCATCTCAGAAATGGAGGGGAAGGCCTCTACTAGTAAACAGTGATTAAAATCTGAGAGCAGTCCAGACGCACAGGGACAGTGACGGGATGTCCTGTGTCAGTGCATTACTGGCACTGCCTGGGGACCTGGCAGGACGGGAGAGAAGACAGAGAAAACTGGACAATAGAGCTATCAAATCTCAGAACAGCAATAAAGAATAAAAGCAGAGAAGGCAAGAAGGAAAGAAAGATAACAGAACAACCACAAACCAGAAAAGACAAATCATGAGTGGGAGGTTGATAATGTAGCTACACCCATATCAGCACCACCAGCTGTTTTTTAGGAAGGCTCAAACAGTGGCTATCTTACACTTAGCAAGCCATAAGTTCTCTGTTATAACAACTCCACTCTACTATTGTAGACAATATGCAAATAAATAAGCATCGCTGTGTTGCAAAATAAAACTTTGTTTACAAAGGCAGGCCACGATAAGGCTGCTGGAAAATTCTTGGCCTAGACATCCCAGGAAAATGGGTGGTATTTATGGATTAGGTCAACGAGACGCTCGTTCGTGGCTGGGGACAGAGTCAACCCTGGTAATCAAGTCGCAGTCTAATGACACCACCTTGATGTCATACACCTTTTGTATACGAGTGGGGGACTCTGGGCAATGCGCATTTCTCTCTCTCTAGCCACTTCACCTCCTCCTTGCAGGTACTTCACTGGGACTGTGTGTCTGCCTCCAGGGGTGTCCCCACGCAGGTCACCTGTCCCCGAGTGCTGTTGGCTCCCAGCCATGTTCCACAGACCTGAGCTACATGTGACATTGGACCCAATGACCTGTGATCTACCTGCTCCCTGCTTGCCTCAATATCAGCCACAGGAGTCTGAAGAAGGCTTTGACTAGCACTTATGGGTTAGACTCAGGGACTGGCTGGGATGCCTTCTTGATACAGAATTTCTCCTTGATATAAAGCTCACTGTTGTACATAGAGAAGCGTCACTGGATTTGTTTCTCAGGACAAGCAGGCCTAACACTGCTCTTCTGCAGACCACAGGCTGTGAGTGAGCCTTCCTTCAATCCTGATGCCTACTCTTCTTCAAATCCTGCTTCTCTGAGGACGCGCTCACAATATAGCTAGAATAAGTATGGTGAGAAGATACTTTTTGTGTGTATGATTTTTTTAATATATGTATTTTTGGGTACACATACTTTTAACATACTTCACATGATGACTAGGAAAAAAACCCTTCATGTTCCAAAAGTAACTGACAAAAGAAAACTGTCATATATAATGTAATCCTAACATGGATTCAAACATCATTCTAAAATAAAGGAAACTCGTCAACTTAAATGGAAAGAGGTCTTGCACGCAAAGCAAAGCACTACTAAAGAAGAACAAAGTAGGTGGCTGAAACTTGCCTTCATCAAAATCTGCTATACATATTTAAATTTTAACCATTTATAAGCCAGTCAGAGTGCAGTATAGCACCGATGAAACACACAACTGTCCTCTAGTTCTTTGGTGCTTCCTTCCCCCCACTATCATGACCTCAATTCTACCTCACAAATCAGATTAGACCAGAGCATGCACACTGCTACAGATAAGAGCCCCGAACACAGGGAACCCAGGATAGATAAATCCCTCAGGGCCAACAAGGAGCGTAGAGATACCAGGGGGATTCAGGGAGGGTAGGGGCAAAAGGGGGAATTGATCACAAGGATCAATCTAGGACCCTCTCCCAGGGGGATGAATAACAGAAAAGTGGGTAAGGGGCAATGGAGGATGATGTCAGATATGGAACTAATAATCTATAACTTATTAAGTGTTCATAAGGGAGGGCAGGCAGGCATGGAAGAACTGGGGAGCTGATATCAGGGGCTTATGGGAGTGGATTTCTTTTCTTTCCCTTCCTTTCTTCTTTCTTTTTCTTTCTCAGTGAGTGGAAACTCAGGCTGAGCAGGTATGGAAATGGAGAGTGGGAATCGTGCTGAAGATGCATAGGCCTGCAAGACATTATTTGACCATGGGGAAGGGCCTTGGCCGCAAATAACAGCAATGAGGGTGGTAGAGCTCACAGGGAACAGAAATATGAAAATTTCTCAGACACAACCAAACCCCTCAAAGGAATGAGTTACTGGGCCTGGGGTCGCAAGAGCATATCATCAGTGGGTATCCAGGCCCATTGGCATTACCCAGCCCCCCAAAACCCGAGCTCTACATCCCACTTTGGCGAGTACCAGCTGGAACCTTAACTATCCAGGAGTGGCCACCTAACGGGCAACTTTGGTTTCTCCCTGTTTGCAGGAAAAAGAAGAGTAAAGAGAATTCAAGACACAGGGAAACAATTCGTTCCATGAACTAACAGACCATGCGGCATCAGTCTCAACGACCCTGAGACCAGAAGAACTGTGCGCTCCCACCACCCACTGCTCTGAAAGGGATCCCATTGGAAGATCCTTGGCAGAGAGGAACAGAAATGTAGAACCAAACTCGAAATCATTTTTAAGAAAAGAGTAGGTGTACTGGTCTAATAGAGACTGGTGGAAGACTATGGTGTTGTCAGTCTGGAAACGAACTCCCCTCCATGACTCAATGTTCAGCCAAACGGTAATCAGGACTATGCAAGGCACAGCACTAATGCACACATCTTGGAACCATCAAGGGTCTGAGATAAAAAGGGCAGCACCTATGTAAGGACAAAGTTCAGAAAGCTTAGGAAAGACAGAATGGAAACAGGAAACAGGGACGAAGGAAGATAAATGATGTCACATCGTGGGGACGACAATCTACAAAACAAATGGGTATGAATTGTTGAATGAAAAACTGACCTGGCTGGTAAACCTTCACTCAATTCACAATAAGGCGTGTAAGTTTTTGAAAATTAAAATTGTAAGTAACGAGAAAGACCCCGTGAGAAGGACTGGTACAGTGACTGCCACAAGTGACGCAAACACAGTAACAGTTGTGAGGACGGCACAGGACCAGGCCGGGCTTCGTTCTGTTGTCCAGGGAACTATGATTCAGAACTGAGTCAACAGCACCACACAATCCTAACAAGGATTCACAACAGCAGATCCCAAGGCCTTTCCAGTGGGTGGGTTCAAACTGCCAAGCTTTAGGTAAGTCCATCAGTGCAACCCATGAACTCATTTAGGTCAACGTAAAGATCTCTTTGTCCATGAAGCTTTTCTCCAATCTCCCAAATACGTCCTCTACTCCCCTCCCCCCCTCCGACACTGTAATTTCTGGTTCAATGTCTGCTTCCCTGATAGACTACAGAACACCAGAATACTACCTGGTGCAACACCCAGCTGCTTGGTGCCCTGAGATGAATGAACTAAAGGCTTTGCCATTTCAAAATGGCCCAGTGGGCTGAGGGAATAAATGCATGGCTGGTGGAATGCAGCAAAACTTGATTTTGCAGAGGGAATGTGGGACTGTCCCAGCCTACACCATCGACAATGTGATAAAGCCAACAAAAGGAGGCTATGTCCGGTGACCAGAAAGCAAGCGGTCCCCGAGAAGGACACAGAGTTTGAACAGGCTGCCCTGGCTTAGGTTTGCTAAAGCAGACGCTGCAAAGGAGTTCTACGCAAGTGTCACGGCTTAAAGTCATCATCATCATCAAATGAGGTTTAGGAAATGATGACATTTTCAATGGCCTATGCACTAGGACAGCGGTTCTCAACCCGTGGGTCGTGACCCTTTGGGGGGAGGAGTCGAACGACCCTTTCACAGGGGTCACTCGATTCATGATAGTAGCAAAATTACAGTAATGAAGTAACAATGAAAATAATGTTCTGGTTGGGGGGTCATCGCAATATGAGGAACTGTATGAAAGGGCTGCGGCGGTGGGAAGGCTGAGAACCCTGCACTGGGATATTCAGAGGTAGCAAGCTGGATAGATTGAGACAAGTACCTGCAGGATCTCTTTACGATACTTGTTCGTTCTTACTTACAGCAAAGCATGCTATAAAACAGTGCGGTAGTTAAATAAAAATACACGGCTTTTATAATTTGCCGCAGACACGGTTACACAGACACACACGGGGGCGGGCAAACTTCATGGGAAAATGGAATTAAAAGACGATGACTTTTTTCCACAAACTCTTTGAAGTCACCTCGTATGGAAGTAATCTCTAAAGTAGGTGGGCGTAAAGGGCAGGTTTAAAACCGCATACAATGCGATATGTTTTTGATATGAAAACAGCAAAATAACTAACCAGATATCTGAGTATATCTCCAAAAGTACTTGGTAGAGGGGTTAGGGGTCATGGATTTGGGTTTAGTATTTTATTTTTATAAATGGCCACACAGTATTTTGTAAAGAGTTTCTTTTTAAGGTTCTTTCAAACAAACATGCAAGCCAACAGAATGCGGATGAGGTAGTTCTTCAAAAGAAACATTAGGTGTCAGGAAGACGTGACACAGGACAACACTATTATTTAAAAACAGCTCGACCTCCTGACACGCTTGTGCATTCCTACCAATCCTGCTGCAGCCCACCACAGCGAGACAGCCCATCACAGTAGGACAGCCCACCACAGTGAGACAGCCCACCACAGTGAGACAGCCCACCACAGTGAGACAGCCCACCACAGTGAGACAGCCCACCACAGCAGACAAAGCAACATCGTACCAGTGCTGGGGGTGCTCATTTCAGCTTCTAACTGCATTCTGAGGTTCTGTAGATATATTTTAAGATGACCCCATTTCTTCTCTGGCACTGGACTCAGAACCTGGGCCAACTTACCTGGTGATTTCGGTGTCCAAGCTCCATTAAGGGAAGTAAAGAAACTTCAAAAGTGAGGTCTCCTCTGTTAGTGCCATTTATGCAGCACCACAAGGCAGCCAGACACCAGGAATGACCTGAGGTGTAATTCCAATCGTTACAATAGCATCTCTTAAAACAATGAGTACCAATACGGGGCTTCAAAGCATTCATGGACAAATTCCATTCACTTCTAATTCCATTTCCCCCCAAACTTTTTCAAGTCTCCTTCAATTTGTGTGATATGCATTAGCTTCTGCCTAAATTAGAAAGATGACCAAACCTTCATCTTCAACTATGATCTAATATTTTATATTTCTTTTCATAAATATTAATTATACAGTAAGTAATGCCCTGTGTTTAAATGCTACGAGCGAATAACAACAGTTTGGCTTGTTTATATCTGTGATCATTAGGTTCTGCGTCAACTTGGTTGATCCAGGATTTCCAGTGGTTTGGCAGGGCTGGCCCCCCACCATATGATCTGAGCTAATATAATGTAGTAAACTCCATGATGGACTCTGCTGTGAGCATCCAAGCAGTTGTTGGAGGATCTGGGTGGAGTGCACCCACCTTCCTCAGGTCAGAGCGGTGATGTGATTGAAGTGAAGTTTCAGGGGGGACTTCCTATCTAAGTGGATGGATGTAGTGGGAAAAGCTTGTTTTGCCTTTTGCTGGGTCTAGACTCTGCGTCTAGTTCACTGACCTTTGGGTTCTTTGGACTTGAGCCCACAGTCTACAGATGACAGGAACTTTACCAGTGGCCTGCCATCTGCTTTGCCAACCCTAGATTTATACACCCCTCGAGTCACAAGCCTGAACTGCTGACCACAGAGTGAGTAAGGCTGAGTGCCTTCTGGCAAGAAGCCTGCTTACAGGGTGGGACTTCCTTTGGACATTTAAGAGAACCAAAAGACCTTTGTGATACTTGCAGACACAGGGAAGATGCCAAGGGGCTGCTGCATGGTCAAGAGGCTGGTAGGGCTGAGCAGACAAAAGGACTGTATCCTTACTGTTTCCTTATCTTGACGGGTGGTAATCTATCAAGTTCCCTAATCAACCCGCCACAGTGAGCAGTGGATGAGGGTTCTGTGCGGCCACTGCAAGGGGTTATTGAACCCAGCAGGCAAGGAGAGCACCATGGAGGAGGCAGTTGGTGTCAGAATAGGGTCACACAGTGGAGGGGGGAAGATTTTTCACGTAATGGCTTTCTACTATTCAATAGTCCTGATATTAATAAAATACTCAGACCACACCGAGGTAAAAACACTACAGGTGTGCAACAGAGCAGGGGAGGGGGGAGTGCCAAGGATAGACTTTGGGGCAAGGGCAGGGCGTGGCAACCCCATCGGACTCGACTGGAGGACACCCCTCAAGGTCAACAAACAGATCTTGAACTATTTACAGGTTTTTCCTTTAAATTTTTTACATTATTTATTTGGTCATTTTGTTTTCTTTTGTCACTTTGTTTTGCTATGTCTTATTTTTTGTGCATCTTAATATCTCTGCAGGTCTATCTAGATAAGATAGGCTGGATGAACAGTCTGGAGGAGAAAACAACAGGACCAATGGTTCTGGGGGGACATAGGATAGGGAGACGTGGGGGAAAGGAGGTGGTTTTGACCAACCCAGGGACAAGGGAGCAACAAGTGATCCAAAATCAATGGCAAGGAGGGTGTGAGAGGCCTGGTAGGGATTGATCAAGGGCAATGTAACTGAGAGGAATTACTGAAACCCAAATGAAGGCTGAGCATGATAGTGGGACAAGAGAAAAGTAAAAGGAAATAGAGGAAAGAGGAGGAGGCAAAGGGGTCTAAATAAAGGCATGTACATATGTAAATATATCTACTATGGTGATGGGGAAATAGATCTACATGCATATATTTATAGGTTTATTATTAAGCTAGCAAATGGACATTGGGCCTCCACTCAATGCAAGAACACTTTGCTCTATTAAACTGGTATGCCATGATGCTCACCTTCTCAACACGATCACTGAAGACAAATGTGTGCATAAGCAGATGTAGTGAAGAAAGCTGACAATGCCCGGCTATTAAAAGATATTGTGTCTAGGGTCTTAAACACTTGAAGGTAAACAAGTGGCCATCTAGCTCAGAAGCAACAAAACCCACAGAAGCAACAAAACCCACAGCTCACCAGCCTTTGTGACCATGAGGTATCAAAGGGATCAGGTATCAGGCATCAAAGAACAAAAAAATCATATCATTGTAAATGAGGAGGAGTGCAAATTGGGGGCCCAAAACCCATCTATAGGCAACTGGACATTCCCTTACAGAAGGGTCACAGGGAGATGACGAGCCAGTCAGGGTGCAGTGTAGCAACGATGAAACATACAACTTTCCTTTAATTCTTAAATGCTTCCCCCCCCCACTATCATGATCCCAATTCTACCCCAACTTTCCCTACAAATCCAGCTAGACAGAGAATGTACACTGGTACAGATAGGAACCGGAAACACAGGGAATCCAGGACAGATGATCCCTTCAGGACCAGTGGTGAGAGTGGTGAAACTAGAGGGTGGAGGGTACGTGGAGTAGAAAGGGGGAACCTATTACAAGGATCTACATATAACCTTCTCCCTAGGGGACGGACAACAGAAAATTGGGTAAAGGGAGACGCCGGACAGTGCAAGATATGACAAAATAATATTATCAAGGATTCATGAGGGAGGGGGTATAGGAGAGGGAGGGGAAAAATAAGGAGCTGATAGCAAGGGCTCAAGTAGAAAGCAAATGTTTTGAGAATGATGATAGCAACAAATGTACAAATGTGTTTGACACAATGGATGTATGTATGGATTGTGATGAGTTGTATGAGCTCCCAATAAAATGATTAGAAAATACTCATTGTATAATTTATAATCTATATAGATAGATAAAATATATGAAACAATGCAACATAGAAATCAGGAAAGGAAAATAAAACCCATTGTAAATAGTAACAATATTAATTCAAGGTAGACTGTGAACTAGTAGGATGGATATTGAAAAATGCAGAGCAAAAACTAAATAGTGGGGGGGGGGGGGACTCCACATGCATTGCCATCCATCAAGTTGATTCCAACTCAGCGACCCTATAAAAGGGTTCTGGGGCTGTAATTGTTTGTGGAAATGAACAGCCTCATCTTTCTTCTGTGAAGAAGCTGGTGGGTTTGAAACACCAAGTTTATAGTTACCAGCCCACGGCTCCCCTGACCACCATCAGTAGGGTTTCTTAGGATAGTGAAAAGGTGTAACTAAACATTTGACAAATAAATTGAAATGGAATACTAAAAAATATTCAGTTCGACAAAGTAAAGGGGGGAAGGCAGACGAGCAAAATAATTTTTTAATGAGACAAATAGGAAACAACAGAATGTTCAACCTAAAACTTAATGTATCGATAATTAAATGGAAATAGACTAGATGCCTCAATTAAAATAAAGATTTCATAATATATAAAAAGCAATACCCAACTATGCATAACCTATAACAGATGTATTTTAAATACACAGATACAGATAGTGAACAGGTAAGGACATGATATACTAGCAAAACCCAATGATAATAAAGTAAACTACAGATTTCTTTTACTCATTAATCAATATGCAAAAATCCTTACCAAACAGAGGACAAGCAGAGTAAAACAAAATAGCGCCCAGAAATAGATATACACTCAAATGGTCAACCGCTTTTTTTTTCACCAAGATGCCAAAATAAGTCAAGAGGTGAAGAAATGATCTTTCAATAAACTAAACAGGAACAAGCACATATCAACATGGAAAGGTTCTGCCTCCACCTGGTATCATAAATGAAAATTACTTTGAGACAGATGCTAGAGATAAGTATAAAAGCTAAAACTATAAGGCTTTTGGGGGAAAACAGGAAAATGTGTTCATGGCCATGAAGTAGAGACAGCACTATAGATTTACAAAAATATAAATTGAATTTCATTAAATAGAAATTTCTTTTCTTTGAGAGATATAATAAAGAAAATGAAGAAGTAACTGCTGACTAGACAAAGTATTTTAATCCTTATTATCTGATAAAAGATCCAGAAAGTTTAAAACAAAACTATAATTCCATAATAAAAAGTCATATAGTAGAATTTTTTAAAAGTTTTCCCTAAAAATTAATATTTAATCATAATCAATAGGTTAAAAAGCCTTAACGATAACTCCAGTAATTCCTTCTGAAGAACACAGTTGTGCTAGATATAAACTCCATATAACCATGTTTCTTAACTCAAGTAATATAAATAACCCCTTATTACTTTTTAAAGAAAATTACCCTTCACACAACAAGAGATCAATCAATACATGTTTCATAAGGGAGCATATGTGAATGGCCAACAAGCATAAGATAAAATGTTGAACATTGTAGTCATTAAAGGCCCTTGCATCGTGCAAATGGCTAACAAGGCCGACTGCGTAATGGAAAGGTTAGAGACCTCAGCCCACCCACAGGGAAGGCCTGCCGATCTGATTTCCTACACGTCAGCCACTGACAACCTGACCGAGCACATTGCCACTCTGATACATAAGGGGTCATCTTAAGTCAGCAGGAACTCCATGGCAAATGTTGCTTTGTTTTGCTAATTAATAGTTTGGGATTTAATACATGCATCATATCATCCCATATTTCAATCATGTCAAGTAAAATGTGCGATTGCTACCTGATTCCAAACATTCTTTTTCTACGTGGACTCCCTGACATTATCTCCCCTTTACCCTACCACCACCCCTGTACCCCCCTAGCCCCGAGCCCCTTATTCCACATGCTGCCTCGATAGGGAAATCAATCCTGGATTTCATATGCCAAAGAATGGAAAAGCATGTAACGCAGCTACCTCCATTGACACTATACCTCGGAGGTACACTCTCATGTGGACAAAAACCAAACCAAAGCACGGAAAAGCTTGGAAACCAGATCAGGTGCGGCTTGTATCATAGTGGGGTCAATCCACCGACAAAGTTGTAACTGTCGGGTCAGATTTACGCTTTGGTCTTCTCGACTCCTCTCTCTGCCCAGCACTCTGTTTAGTGAGCGCTTTCCGCCATCCCTCAATTTTAGAAAGGGGCAGCTCTCTGGAGGCTCATTCCCTATGGAGTTCCCCAAGTGAATCTTGGGCTCCCCTGCCACCCATCGCTTTCTGCACAGCGGATCCTCACAGTTCTGGCTCTGATCCCTCCTTCGCTTTGGATTAGATGGATTCCTATCCTTCGGTGACTGATGATGGGGTGCTTCTTCCATGTGGACTTAGTTGACATCACACTTCGACGGCTGCTTCCAGTGTTTTGTTTTAATCGTTTGCTTTTTCTTTTTTAATAGTCACCAAGGAAATCACATCATTTTATACCACCTCAGGAGCCCTGGTGATGTAGTGGTTCCACGTTGAAACCACCAGCCACTTCTAGGGAGAAAACCACCGCATTCTACTCATGAAAGTACCCTGTCCTATAGGATGGCTGTGCGTCTGCGTCAACTCGACGGCGATGGGTTTGGTTTGGGTTATGGCTTTTAGTTGCACCAACTAGAACACTAATATGAAAAAGACGGATGGCCGCGGGTGTTGGCAAAGACTTGGAATAGCTCTCATGCATTGCTCGTTGTTGCAGCTACTTGCTGTGAGGTAGAATCTGGCTTGCGGGAACGATAGGTATATTGAATTAGATAGCCTTTGGGGAAGATTGTTTGGCAAAGTTTTATAGAATTAAGCAGAAATGGATCCAATAGGAATAGGCTTGTAAAAAATGTTCACAGGAGCTGTGTTCATAACTGCCCACAAATTGCAACTAATCAATCCCAAAGTCAATCAGTAAGTGATTAAATTCAAAGAATAGTATTCAGCAATAGTAAGAAACAATCTAACGATAGATTAATAACAAGTATGAATCCTAAAGAGTTAAAAACCACTGAGGAGCTCAAAGAGCTCCTTTGAGTATTGTATCTATGCATAACTAAATGAGAAAACTGAGAAATTTTAGAACGCTTTATTAAGTGTCTTTGGAGACCTATGATTTTCTTTCTTTTGGATATAAGTATACCTAGAAGTGAACCACTGAGCAAGTGTCTGCTTAATTGTGTAAGACATTGTTGATTCAAGTTCTCTTTCTGGAAAGGGCTCTTGCTTTACCGAAATCTTCACATGAAATCGCACATTTAATAGCGTATCATTAACTCCCCAATCAAAAAAACTGATCATAAAAGTTTTTTCTGTGACCACGTTCTGAAAAAGCTCAGTATCTCACAGGTCAAAATAATTCCTCTCCTTCTAGCCTTGTGGAACAACTTCTAAAGGCTCAAAACACAAAGTTGACAGTGTTTTCTCCAGTCATGCCGCTGTGTAACACATTCCCAATCAGAGCAAAGAAACAGAACTACTGTTTACTTCCTACCAAAATACCGTTTGAACATTTGTTTCCAACTCTGCAGAATTATCAGCAATGTTTCACTAGATCTTATCTAGTTCCATGTAGTCCCTTAACAATTTTTTTCCATTAATAATTTCACGGCCACACGCAAAGGGAAAAAGAAACAAAGACTAGAAAACACAACTGTGCCAGTCCCTTATTCACTCTAAAATACCCACTCCTGCTGCACTGCAGTGAGCCAATGGTCACTGCAGCCTGGAGACGAAGACGTACAGCAGGCCCTCCCAGAGTTCTCAGTCTGCTTGAGAAATCTCAGCTACCTTCAACAATAAATGTTCTTGAATATAAATTGAGGAACACATCATTTGGGGAAAATATATGCTATGTTCCCCTTAAATAACCCAATAACATTTAATTTTAGTCAATAATAGGTTAAGAAGCCAATATAATAAACTCGGTCTTCTTTCTGAAGGACATAATAATTTTAAGAAAGAAAAATTGATTTTTGCAACTAACGCCATACAGCAATGTTTCTTAACTCAAGGGAAAATAACCTCATTTCTTTTTAAAGAAAATTACCCTCTACTCACAGCAAGAGATCAAGCACCCATATCTCTACCAGTTACACATACCACCACCGCCGCCATACCCACCAGTGTACAGTAAAACCTGAAGACCAGCCAACAAACTACGGTTTGTGCTTTAAAATGAAGAGATGAGCTAAATTCTATGATCTAGTCTCACAAATCTACATTCAGGCACAAAATCCTTACCCCATTTGCCCCACCCCCAAGCTCTCTCTTGCTCACACTTTGCCCCACCAGCCTACTACCACTATCCATCCCATAATCCCCACGGCTCTCCAACATTCCCAAACCCAATGGTAAGTTTCCTCACTCCTTCCTAGCAACAGTATGCCACAGAGGAGCATCTAGTCTTCTGGGTTGGCGGGGTGGGGAAGGAGGTAACATTTTTTTTAACTTGGCCTCCATGATACCACATACTCTTTAGCGACTCTTCCTTCTTTCCAGCCATTTCTTCTCAGCATCCTCTGTGGGCTATTCCCTGAAGTGTCACAGGTCATGAAATTCCCTCATTGGGTTAGAGGTCTTCAATGTTTCGGTCTATGGGGCCCAGTAGACTTTAAACGATTACTGAGGAATTCAAAGAGCTTTTGTTTGAGGGCTGCATCTGACCATAGTAGTCTTAGAGAGCTGAGGAAACTTTTCAATAAGAATTCATCTAAAAGCAACAATAAACCCATTACATGTCAACAAAGACACCATAACTTTAGTGAACAAACGCAGATACATTTAATATGAAAAGCGGTATCACTTTATATTTCCACATACTTCTTTTAATTTAGGCTAACTGAAAGATAGCTGGATTGTCAATTATCTGGCTTTCAACATTTTATGTATTTTTTGGTTCGTTCATACTGGGCTTTATCTCAGCTGTATCTTGTCCTTAGGGGGACCCACTTGAATGTTTGTTGTATGTTTTTCAGTAAATGAAACTCAGGAGTGATGAACCTGTAGCGTCGGCAAGCAGGATGATAGTTTCTGGGGGGTGCGGTGGTGGAGGGGCGGGGGAAAGGGAGAGGATATCAACTGTTCAAGAAGGAAGCGAATGTTCTGAAACTGTGCTAGCAGCTGATCAACACTGCTTAACGTGACGGAACGACGGAACGGTCTGACATCTGTATTAGCTCCTCCAAAAATGGTTTTTGGGGAAGAAAGGTAGATGGAGTCAAATTTGATCTCCCTGCTGACCCAGTTTAAAGTTATTTCATTTTAAAAAGTGGGGGAGAGAATAAAAACTGATTAAGCCTCTGTTGAAAGCCCTCTGACCGCAGACCAGGGATGTGAACAGCTTTGCTATCATGCAGAGGGCATTGGGGAGTGGATTCTTGCAGACGCAATTTGGTTAAAATTTAACACCTTAGCATTTGTTCGCCCTCTTGACCCATTTTAAATTTGTTCTAGTTAATATTTTCTATTGAGGTTTTGTTTTAATTTGTTATTTTTGTTGGGTATTTTTTTTTTGTTTTTGCATGTTTTCCTCTTTCTGAAATCCAGGGTAGATACATCTATAGAGACAGTTACTTGATCAATGGTTTCTTGGGGAATATGGCAGAGAGGCTGGGAGGAAATTGAGAGCAATTAACAATGAGTACATGACAGAAGAAACTGTTCTAAGATTGGTTGTGTTGAAGACTATACAACCTTCTTAATATAATTGAACTATTTAATTGTATTCTATGTGAATTTTATGCCAATAATATTTTTTAAAGCTAGCTGGATTCCTATGTTTATGTGTGCATTCAATCTGTTATGATACTACCAGTTGCCCCCGTAATCCTTCAGTGGCCCTTGAAGACTGAGAGAGGAACAAGGGGGCATTGGGAAGTGTATTGTTAAGACTGACACGCAGACCGCTTCTCGAGGCCGCGGGGACCCCACTTTTACAGGGTGCACAGCACTTTAAGGTCAGCTTGAGGTGATTTCATCTACTCCTAGTTCTAAATCCCATCTCTTCTGTGTTCACTCTCAGCTAAAACATATAAGCTCAACCTCTCTAGATACTGACATCTATTTTATAACTAATAAAGCTTATATCCAGACTCGTCGGTTCCTCAACCTCCCACTATCCCAGCATACTTCGACTGCACTCCCCCCATCTCAGTAACCGGCAATGCAGATCAAAAACAACTGATTTCTCAACCCACATTTGTGAGCTGCTAACCCTATGAACTGTTCCTCTGTCCTACACCCCGGAGCCTACAGCTTTCACCCCCCCCCCCGCCCGGCTCCCACCCCAGGTCAGGCCAGGCCCACATCGCTTGGCCTCGCTTTTCCTGGAGCCGCTTGACAAGTCTCTAGGCATCTTCCTACAAGGGGCTTCACGAAGTTTGTGGGAAAATGCAATTAAAAGATAACGAAAAATGTGCACAGGTTTGTGACTCCACCTTTGTATCTTCATCACAAAAATACTAGAAAGGGATTTTCTTAAAACATAGCATCAGATCGGTCCTCTGGTACCTTCTGACATCACTCAGGGCAAAAACCGAAGTTCTCATCAAGTCTTACACACATCCTCTGGCCACGTGTCACTTCTTTAAGCTCATGTCTTACAACGTTCTTTCTCCGCTCCAGCCACACGGGCCGCTTTGTCACTGCCCAAGTACAGCAAACACTGTCGCACCATCACACCTTTAAAGCTATCGTCTTCTGCCTGGAACCTTCTTCCGTCAAATGTTCACATGGCTTGATCCCTTAGTCACCGTTCCAACACGGCCACATCCAAGATGCCTTTCTTGATTTTACCTTGCTGTGAAGAAGCATGCCTGTCACCACTCCTTTGTCCTTGTCCTGCTTTAGTTCTCTTTGTTCAACTCCGCATTATCTGGCACCTGCATCTGGCCACTGAATGTCGTCTCCCTTGCCACATGCCACATGGGAATGGTGTTTGTGTGGTCCTGTGCTGTCTTCACTACCATCCAGACAGTGCCTGGGTTGTTGTAGTTGCTGCCTGTCTACTGCTTGGGTGGGTAACGAGAGACGCCGTGCTGGCTGGCGACGGGAGTAAACAGGGAAAGTGACCATGTAGCATGACCGAGACAGTCACATTTAAACCAATGTCTTGAAGGAGCAAAAAGTGTGTTGTTGGTGCTAGGTGAGGACTAAAGTGTGCCTGACCCAAGCCATGGTATTTTCCGTGGCCTGATAGGCACATAAAGCTTGGACATGGAATGAAGACCAAAGAAGAAACCATGCATTGGGACGCGGTGCTGGAGAAGAATATTGACAGTGCCATGAACTTCTCAACAGCCACATCGATCTGTATTAGAACAAGTGAGTCCAGGGTGCTCCTTGGAGGTTAAGGATGGTGCAACTTCATCCTTCAGACGCTGGACATGTTGGCAGGAGAGACCAGTGCTTGGAGAAGGACGCCACGCTTGGCAGAGTAGAGGGGCAGCAAAGGAGGGGAAGGCGCTCAGGAGGAGGACTGACACTGGGCTGCACCAATGGGCTCAGACAGAGGCACAATTTTACGGGGGGCATGGGTCACCGTGGGCTGGAGTTAACAAGCACGACCACAGCATTACCTGTTTGATGTAATCTCTTCTTTAGCCATAATGTCTACTATTTCCTGCATGCCTTTTTTTATCCTCAAAACTTTACATGCGTAATCTCTAAAAGATTTCAAAAATCATTAATATTCTACTAAGCAGTTAATGTTTTATTTATTATAATTACTTAAATAGTTACTGGAATTTTTTTAGTAATACCAACAGCAATGTCAGAGATAACTAAGCTAGCTGCTTATGCAGGATAAAGAGTTAAAGAAATGATCGCTGCAAGTCACTGGATCAGTGAGAGCATTCTGGATTATTCTAAATGGCAAGACTAAGAAATCGGCACTTCCCATTTGGGAGACAAGAGTTTGCGGGGGAGTAAGAGATTCTGGATTACCAGTGGGTTTTGTGTTCTTCACTTGCTGGCTATTGACTCTGTCCGTCCGCACCTCCCACTGCCTCTACCCCTGACACAGGCAACCAGTGCTGTTTTATTTGACTTTATTTACTTTGAGAGAAGAAAAGCAATCAAGTGTGAGAAGGTGGGGACAGTCATCATGCCTTCAAATATTGTTCTCAACACCTGCTTTTCTGACTGTGTACGAGTTTGCAACTGGATGCCTTTATAATTCTCCTCGCTCCGAATCAAATAAGTCTGGAAAAAGAAAATTCCAAAAATGAGCTCTTATTTATCTAATTCTTATTTTTATTCTGCCTTCTTTCCTTAATTAATCTAAGTAGAAGTAAAATATACAGTCCATATAAAATAACTACCCATCATTTAATATATATATTTAAAAATCAAATGAATGTTCCAAAAGTAAAACGCTCTAAAGATGACAAAATGATTCATCTACACCAGTGTTTCCCAAAGTGGGTGACACTGCCCCTGGGGGGTGCACAGGTACAATCCCCACTGGGACTGGATGGCAAAAGCATACAGCTGTACTTTAGACTGGATTATGGGCTACAGTAGAAAACTGAACACATTCATAATGTGGGAAGTAAATTACTTTCTTCCTTAGAAATTATCCACCAGTGTCAATTCAAAGGGAATATTACAACCTTTCAAAAACAAACAACCAGTTTTTCGTGACTAAATGTGAAGCTCTAGTACTATATCAATGCATTTTACACAATTAAAATTTTCAAATATAGTTACTCCTCTATTAACAATTAACAGTAAACTCCTAATCCTCCAGATATCAACTTTTAGAATTTTAATTCTAACATAGTCTTTTTTAAAGATATTTTATTAGGGACTCATACAACTCTTATCACAATCCATACTAATATAGTCTTATGTAAGTATTCAGTTGACAAATTTTTCTATGAATCCAGTTGACATGCCTACCATGCTATGCTTCTAGTTTCATTTATGGCAAATATTTAAAGCACACAATGAACTGTTATCCTTCTTATTCTGAGCATCATAACTTGATTAGTCTAACAATTTAAATCAACATTTATTCTATTTAATATTTGTTTAGCAGCATAACTCGTGCTATGTCACACTAAATATATTAGTTTCTAGCCAATTGAACTCTAAAGCGGTAACTCGGACTGAAGGAATGGCAGGGAGGCCTATCTGCATTATCACTAATAGCAAGACATCAGACCTGCTCTGACTGCCATCAAGTCAATGCTGACTCACAGTGACACCCAAGACTGCAACTGAGTTACAGAAGTGGTGGTAGTTTTGAACTGCTGATCAAGTGGATCGCGGCCCAACCTGTAATCACTACACCACCAGGGCTCCTGGATCTCCTGCAGAGGCAGTGAATTATATAATGTGGCTCTCTGGCCCAAGTCTCCAACTCCCACCAAACCACCTTTCCCGGCATGGGTCTGGGAAGAAGGTAGAGGAAGATTCAGATAGGATTCACCCTGGAGTGTCATCCTGCTGTGTATGTAGTGAGCCCTCTGAGAAGTGGGAGGAGGGATCTCATTACCAGCAAGTGCCAGGAATGGAGTGCATCTACTGGGCCTGAGATTTTTGTACCGCGAACCTCTTGGATCCAGGTGACAGCTATACCATCAGAGGAACAGGAGTGGAATCCAGAGCCAGAGCATGGAACAGGGTCATGGACTTCCCAGCCCATGGAGCAAGCTGAGTGTTTTTGTGCAGGAGGATGGCTTGCAGAGTAGGGTGCCTCTGGGCACTTAATTGGGGAAGTTGGACTTTTAGAAGCATATCGCCAGGCCTTTCTTGCAAAACAATTCTGGGTTAATTCAAATAGGAAACCTTCCACCTAGTAGCTAAGCACTTAACTATTTGTCTCAACTTAGGGACACATGTGAAACCAATTAATTATTGAAAATGTTTAATTTTAATATGCAATTTCAATGTAGGTATCCTGGTGGCGATGTCAGATCATCAAGCATTGAATGCTAACCTTGCAAGGGTTCAAAACCACCAGAAGCTACATGGGAGAGAGATGAAGTCATTTGCTCTTATAGAGATTAACAGCCTCAGAAATACTGCATAGGATCACTATGAGTAATAAGCAACTTGATGGTAGTGGGTGTTTTTATAATTCAGTGTCAAAAATATACTTGTAAACCCAGGTGTGTTAGTCTGGGTAGACTAGAGAAACAAATTCATAGAAACTCACATGAGAATAAGAAAGAGGTTTCTTGCTTGTAAGAGCAATAAAATATTGAGAAAACACCCCAGCCCAGTCCAGATCAAGTCCAAAAGTCTGATATTAGCCCTTATGTCCGATAACAGTCTATAAAGTCCTCTTCAGACTCAAGAAATACATGCCATGATGCCAAATGTAGGATGATCACAGGCCAGTGGGTTGGAAGTCTTGTGGATTCAGTGGTGGTGTAAGCATCTCAACGCTGACAGGGATCCAGAGGTAGGTCCATGTGGCTTTTCCAGCATCAGGGTAGGTCCATGTGGCTTCTCCAGCTCCAAGGGCGTAACATCTTGTCAGTAGAGCATCATCTCAGGGAAGGTGCAGAGTGAGAGAGAGGTGTCTCCCGCCTCCGAGGAGGAAATACAGAAGTTCCCAGAATTCTAAGGAGAAGGCCCTGCCCACACAGAGGCCCCATTGGTTGTATCTTGACTGACAGGACAGACTCCACTCCCTTCACTCATAATCCTCTCAAATTGACATGAGATTATGTAACTACCACACCAGGAAAATGCCATAGAATGGTTATTAGCAAGGTATTAAAAGACTAGAGCAGAAATTTAAATTCCATAAAAATCGAGATGTTTCTCAAACTCTGCTTCAAACATAAATGGTTGCATTGGATACAGGTAGGAGCATATGGTTGCAGACAGACAGCCAAACAGACCTAGTGTGGAATCCCACTTCTGCCACTTTCCATGAAAGAGCAGGCTAGTTCTTCAACCACTTCAAACCCGTTGCCGCTTCTAGAGTGTGGGCCCTTATTTAGGGCTCCCAAGGTTGTGTCCAGATCAAACGCATGTAACATGCCTGGTGCAGGAGGTATCTGTAAATGTCCTATGTTGATAGCTGAAAAATCAAAGATCCTCAAAGGATCCAGGCGACATGTAACAGGACATAGTCTATGCCAAAAGTAAAAGGTCTCAGTGCTCGGAAAGTCAGAGGGTATGAAATAACAGGTGCCCTTGACCTGGATGATGAACTCAGTTGAGAAGAGAAAATGAAAGGCCATAAGCTAGAAAATTACGTAACCATGAGGCACCCTAAGGTGGGATGGGGTGATCAAGGACACAAGCAGGTCAAGGTAAATGAGTAACAAGGAACCTGTCAATCTGGCACACCCACCGCTGAGACTGCGGGATAAGCTTGGCCTTGTCAACAAGGGAACGGTACAGCCAACAAGTGACAGCTTGCTCAGGGGGAGCCATTTGTTGAGCTTTCACACTGCCCAGTCCACCCCCAGCAAGGAGGACAAGGAGATCTCTGGCTAGAAATCTGCTACTACTTCCATCTGGCCAGTATCTCAAGCTGCCTCTATGGTCTTTATTGTCCTCCAAGCGACAAGAACCGCTCTCCAGAGGGTGAGTCAGAGGTGTTCAAGAAGGGGTGATGAGTGACATCCCACCACGTTGTCCACTTTAGAGAACAATGCCATTACTGTATCTAACTGAGGACGAGGTTTTGCCCTAAGAACATTCCCAGGGAATGACTCCACTTGACTAAATATAGCGGTGAACAGGCCAAGTTCACACAAAGCTCTCAGTTCTCACATACCTCCAGTAGCTACAGGTTTGCATGTACTGATAGGCGCCTTTAAAATTGTTCTCATGTACACTGCTTGCGGCACGGTCTTGTCTTCTACTTCACAAGCTTCTCAACCAGACCCTTCTGTGCATCTTGAAGAACTCAGGGCTGCATCTAGAATAGACAAACGACTTAAACTTAGTCACTTCGAAATGGAATCTCAAAAGCCTATAGTTAAAAAAAGAAGAAGAAGAAAAAAGCTCTTACTTTAATCTAGTTTACCTTGAGTAAAGAGCAATAAAGAAGTGGTTAGACACTAGGCTGCTAACCAGGAGATCAGCAGTTCAGAACCACCAGGCAGCTCCGTGGAAGCAAGGCAGGGCTTTCTACTCAATAAAGAGTTACAGTCTCAGAAACTCACACAGGTAGTTCTACCCAATCCTATAGG
Organism: Tenrec ecaudatus; assembly: GCF_050624435.1. NCBI lineage: Eukaryota > Metazoa > Chordata > Mammalia > Afrosoricida > Tenrecidae > Tenrec > Tenrec ecaudatus. The sequence goes on from NC_134545.1 coordinate 71,767,798, forward strand.
GTCATGCTGAGCCAGCATCCGCTCATTTGTTCTTTGACCCAATCCATTCTGTACCGAAAACTAAGTTTATAGCCTTCTGCCACGGATAGCTATTTCACTTTGGAGATATTATCTACTATGCATTAGGTTTCTATAACCAGGAGGTAAGCAGTTTGAAACCGCCATCTGCTCTGAGGGAGAAAGATGGGGCTTTCTACTCTAATAGAGCTAAACTGTCTTGAAAATCTCCAGGGACAGTTCTACCTTGTCCTGTAGAGTCACTGAGTCAGAATTGACTTGACAGCAGTGAGGGTTTTTTGTTGTTGTTGTTTTATCCTTAATTGTCAACAAATAACTGACACTCATAAATTAAGTATAGCAATTTCAAAATGAAACAAAGGGTGAATGCTAAGTTTCCCTCCATATAATGTTAACTTTGGGGGGGGGGGAGTCATCTCTCTGAGGCCACAGCAGTGCCCTCGTGCTAATGTTCCAGGTGCCTGTTGATGAATGGGTTTGTACATAATAGGAAGCCAGAGGGAATAACACATCTCAGTCACAACAATTTTCACTTATCATGGGAAAGACTGTAGAATGCAATACATCAGAAAAGTAGCATTTTTATTTGGATAATGTTTAAGCTATTAACAGATTCTATTGCTCTACAATTAGTAAACAACGTTGGCTTTCAACAGTGTTCTTAAGCAAAACCAAAAAAAAAGGGGGTGGGGGAACCACCACACTGTCTTCAAGTCACTCCCACCTCATAGCAACCCTATAGGACAAGGCAGAACTGCACGTATGAGCTCCTCAGACTCTGACTCTCCGTAGGCATAGAAAGTCCATCGTATTCCTAGGGAGCGGCAGATGGTTTTGAACTGCTGACCTTGCTGATCAGCTCAACGCATAAGCACTTCCCTACCCGGGCTCCTTGCTCTCTAATAAAGAACTCTGTACATGGGGGCAACCTGACAACTACAACTGAAACTTTAGATCCGGGGAGCTTCGGGGCTAATTGCAAGTGGGGTGGGGGAGTGCCACACGGTGGGACAGCTCGAGGAATGTGACTGTGAGGCCTCTATCTAGAGGCAGGAAAAGGGGGAAGAGAGTACTAAGGCCACTTCACTCCTCCCTCCTCACATTTCAAGGGGACACAAATCCCACTGGCTGTGGCTTCCAGGTGTGAACCAGGGTAGCCAAAATCTTGAGGCAATTAATGCGCTTTACTGAATGAAGACACAATTCTTGAGCAAAAGGAAACACCACTTTGGCAGTCTCAAAGGGCCCAAGCAATGTCCCCACTTAACCATTGTTGATCTGTAGGAAATGGCGCTACATCTGTCAATAGCCAGATACAGACACAGAGAAAACCACTGCAGGATACGCAGAAAGAACAAGATCCTGTTTGCCATTACGCTGACTTAAAGGGGTTCAAGTAAAGCATGTTTGCCTGAAAGGGCATTAGCTCCTGATGATGTCAACACGCAAGGGCCGCACGTTGGCCACCCAAATATAAAGCCAAGGGCTTTTTCGTTCCCCTAAAAATGACACCACAGGAACTAGTGTGTCCTCATATTCAAGCTCTCACCCAGTCAGACGTTACAGATGCAATCTCAGTTTCTGCCGAATCATGAAATAGTGTTTGGGAAAGTAACCAGAATTGATTTTGGCTCTGGGTATTTATTTATAGGCCACTTTAAATAGAACTTGGTTAAAACCAAGGAGACAAGGAAATGAACCTCATACCTACATTTGGAAGTGTCGCCCGTTTCCATCAAGTCTATTCTGACTCAGCACCACCCAACAGGGATTTCCCTCAGAGACTGTAAGCCCTCACAGGCGCTGCCAACCTCCTCTTTCTCCTGCGGAGCAGCGGGTGGTTTTGAATCGCCGACCTTGCATTCTGCAGCTCAATGCCTATTCCACAACACTGCTAGAGTTCGTGATATTTGTTGGTAGGCCCTAAATATAATAAATATGAGGTGTCCTTTTCTAAAACATTTTTAAAAGATAATTTTAAAGCAGCAACATGCATGTTGGGGTTATAGATGTCAAAATGAACAGACCTGTTGCTCTCTGCTTCCCTCTAAATTCCTACACTAACATGAGAGTCAAGGAGGAGAGAGCTACAAATCCACTGGAGAAAAAGAAAACGGGCAGGTTAACTGGCGCTGACACCACACAGACGCCGGGAAAGCAGACAGATGACTGCCGGGCACAGCAGCCTGGAAGCGTCGTGGTCGGTGGCGCCAACAAGCCAGCTGACTCTTCCAGAAAGGCTCCGGAACTGGATGGCCCACTTCCTCTGCAGGAGCAAGTTCAGGAGCACGGCTGAGGCGAGTACAACCGGTTGCGCGTCTGTATCTTAAGCAGAGGGGCCCCCAGGCCTCCTATCCTCTCTGGTGCAGTCAGACCAACCACGCCTCCCTCCACAGCAGCGGGAGACATTTCACACGTATGAGAAAATGACACCACAAGACGTCAAGTTCAGGCCGGCCAGTGGGTCGGTCAGGCAGAAGGAAATGGAGACACTGCGGTCATCCCGTTTACTGGCTTGGGCGGTGGGCTCGCTGGCTGCCTTCTCCTCCATTTCACTCCCACATCCTCACAGGCTTGTACCACGCAGAGGGTGCAATGCCCCACAGAGGGTTACTCTGGAGAATCCGAAAGGGCTATGAAAAATCTGTAAATTCAGACTTGGAGAGTTGGTCAGCAAAATGGCAGGTCCCTGCCCAAAGACCCCGCAAGAGACGTGACCAGGCAACCAACCTCGGGCCCACTTCTAACTGCCTCGTTCCTAAATATGAAGAGATAAGCAGTTAGTTGAAGCCCAGAGCCTTGTCATTCATTTGAGGAAAGCTTCCACAGTAGAGGCAGGCACCAAACCACGCAGATGAAGAAATGAGGAACGCCGCGGTAAAGGAAAAGTGCAGGAAGCTGAAGGACACAGCACAATAACGCAATTACCTCTCTCAGAGGGAAGGAGAAGACATGATCACTGTGAAACGAGAGCAGGGCGCTATTTTCCAACAGGGAATATTCATATTACATATACAATTAAATTTGAGAATACAAGCTATTAGAAATGGAAAGATACATTATCTGGGGATAAAAAAATATTCAAACATTTGCCCAAGAGAGGAAACAGTTCATACATAACCCAGGAGGGCACAGAATGGTCTTAGGCACCTCGATGTTAACACAGTCACAGTAAGTAAGAGATGTGTCTCACACCACAGAGACAGAGACACGGAGGGTAGATGTGTACTGAGGGTAAAGGGTTGTGCCTAAGAGTTAAATCCTCAGTTTCTGGGCAAAAACAAACCCCAGCATGTATATCAATCAACACCACTTAAAAGCGTTCAGTTATTTGGAAACAAGTAAGTGAATGCTAGGAAAGATAACCAAAATGACTGAAAGGGTTCTCTTTGGGCAAAGGGGTAAGTTTAAAAAGAACAGGGATTGGCTGTTGTAGTACTAGTTGAATGATTAAATAATGTTCATGCAATTGCCACAGAGTGAATCAGTTAGACTGATAAAAATATTTTAAACATTATTCTAAAACTTGTGACATGGTGTAGTAGCTGTCCCCAATGTTCATCTACAGTAAGAACGAAACCAGCAACTGTCCTCGAGGGCGTCTGTCTGGGTGTAGGGCCATGCACCTCACGAGGCGACACTGACCTTCTGCACAATATCCAAGCTATTCACAACCCTGGTCCATGATCACAAGGATTCACCAGGGGCTTGAATCCACGAGTATTTCCCCTTCTTCTTTTTTTGAACAATGGAAACAGCTTTAAAATGGATATGCTGCTGGTAGTTTGGGGAAGTCGTATCAGTAACTTTTATGAGGATGAAGTGGCCACTAAAGGGGATGCAGAAAAATCCAGAAAGGCTTCTCATTTACTAAATTGTAATTGATAATGTTGTGATCCAACATAGGAAGATGTTACAAAACAGTTTTGCCCACAGCATTCATATACTCTTAGGGATATTGCATTTAAGTAACTTAGAATTACTTTTCTCACACATGACTCTATGACTGGGAGAATGAAGAGGCTTTCTACTCCTGTAAAGAGTTACCGTTTCTAAGATATGACAAGATAATAAGTTATAAATTATCAAGGGTTCATGAGGGAGGGGACACAGGGAGGGAGGGGGGGAAATGAGGAGCTGATATCAAGGGCTCAAATAGAAAGCAAATGTTATGAGTATGATGGTGGCAACAAATGTACAAATGTCTTGACACAATGGATGCATGTATGGATTGTGATAAGAATTGTATGAGCCCCCCAATAAAATGATTTAAAAAAAAGAGTGACCATCTTGGAAACCCACCAGGATCAGTTCTGCCCTGTCCTGTCGGGTCACTGTGAGTCAGCATCGACTCAAGGGCAATGAGCAAAGGATTCTATGATTAAAATCATTAATAAACATTATTAAAGGTTCCGGACGATCCTTGGAGAGAAGGGTAGGTTGACACCTTAAGTTTCCACCCTGAGTGACCGCCATCCTAATGATGTCACTGAGTGCTTCACATTATACAAATGGTTACTAATTTTACATCAAACAAAGGAGCAAATCCCACTGATATCCACGGTAATTATTATTCATTTCTTGTTATCTATCCAAAGGAAAAAATATTCTTGTCCACTTTCTAGTATAATTCCTGGCTGCCATTAAGAATAACTTCTATTAGCCACACACACAGGCATGTATCTATCCATGTCCATAAAAACCAGCATCCCACAGTCCATCTTTCTGTCTAATTTATTAGTGTTTCTTTTATGAGTTATCTCCTCTCCATTCAGGCAAATAATTGCTTGTTGACTACATAAAAAGAAAAAGAAGAGGAGAGGAAAACCTCAAACCCTTAGGAATTCTGAATCTGAATTATGAGCTGGAATTGACTTGATGGCAGTAGGTTTGGTTTGGGGTTTGGGAGGTAAAGGAGGCAGGATCGTGCTTAAATTTTCCTTTTTACCAAAACACAAGTCAAATAACTAGAAGGCCATGTCTATCAATAGGTCTCAAGCCCACATAACACTAAGGCCTGAGAAAGGCTTCCTTTACTCACTTCATGAAAGACTTTATACTTAATTTGAAAATGATCCTTTGAAAAGATAGGTAAATATGAATTAACATACCTGCAGAAAGAAAAATATGTTAAATAAACAATTTTAATGTATTACATACAATGGAATGTCCAAAAATGTGTCAAAATGGAATTAAGAGATAATGAAATTTTCCCATTAGCTTTTTGAAGTCCCCGTCATAGACAAAAACAAAAAACACAAAGATACTAAGTGGCTTCATGTAATTTCATTAAAATGAAAATCCTCTTGCGACCACCGCTTCTGCCAAAGTTCCTGATTTCTAATGGCACACGTTTACTTTAGCTGGTGAACCAGGCACTGCATTTAGAGTCTAAAAGCTCCGGGTCTGGAGCGACATGACATTCTTTAGGAAGAGTAACTCCTGGAGCATTATTAATGCACCCGAGGAAGGTGGTTTGGCTGGTTGGTCGGCTGCATGAGGTCAATCAAGTTCCAAGTTCTCCGAGGCTGACTGACGAACAATCGGTGACTTTGTGATAGAAATACAAGGGAAAGTGTTTCCTAGTGTCTGTAACGGATGTAAGGGGGACAGTGAGCTAGGGGAGGAAGGAAAAATTATTAGAACTGCACTTCCTTTCTGTTGACACAACAACACCCTAAGTCAATAAGGGCAGGAACCAAGCTGCTAGGCGCTTAGGAGGAAGGGTAGGATACTGACACATCATCTCATCTGTCCTACCAATTCCTATGAAGCCTATTTTGCTACTTTCAGTGTTTCCAATAGCTATCAGAAACAAACAAATCAGTAGCTGTCTTGTTCACTTTGGTTCATACCTGCCCACAGGGTTTCCACAGATGGCGGACTTTCTGTAGGCTAGCAGAGAACCTCTAACGTGTGCTTTCTGGTTAAACCGACAGGTCCAGCCAATCATATTCTCTGCGTTAAACACTGGAGTCGAGAAACCCTGAAGGAAGTTGCCGGTTAAATGTTGAGGTGAAAAATCAAGGGGTACAGTTAGAGAGGTTCAGGACAGCAGTCGGGCGCGACGAGGTCTGAACTGCTCACCCCACTGGGTTCTGTGAGACCGGCTTGCTGTCGCAGTCGAAAGTGCGTCGAAAGATTGTTGTGCGGGTCGTGTGCGGCTGATTGCCTCTCCAGCAGCCCTGTGAAACAGCAGCACGGCCCATACCGTGTCCGAGGCTGTACCCTACCAGATCCGGACTGTTCTGGGGGAGGAACTGGTGGACACGCACCCACAACTGTTCGGGAAGAGCAGCCAACTCCTTAACCATTTCACCACCAGGGCTCCTTATGCCAAAGACAGAGCTCAGAATGGAACACTTCGCTCAGAACTGCGACTGACAGGTACGGCTGGCATGCATGCGAACCCTTTAGACAAACTAGAGGAATGTGTTCACGTCTCTCGGTAACAAATCCAAGGTCAAGTTGTAAAGAAACGCAATTCCGGTCTTAATTTCTCAACGTCCTCTTTCAAGACTCTAGGTGTTTGACTTACCAAAGGAGGCCAATTTAGGAAACGCTCTTCTATGATTGATAATCTTAGCGTATGCAACCTCCAGTACACCAAACCTCCCCATCAGAACGGGGGTACCCTACTGTTGGGCAAACTGTTTGGGGGTAGTACTGAAACCATAATACTTTCAATACTCTACTTGCTGGGCTGCCATATCATAATAAATTCTAAAGTCACAGGTAAGGCATATTTTCTTATTGTTTCTAGGCTATTTCATTTTAATAATACATACATAGAAAATGATACTTTTTCATACATGAATAGTCCATTAACATGGAATTTCTAGTCATAATTGCTTATGTGACACATAACTCCTGACACTATGTCTGTGGCTGTAATCCCATTTTGGAGGGGGTTCTCTGTTACAGGATTAAGGTGGGATGTATCTTTAGACTCTACTGTACTAAAGGGTGTCACTATTAGATGTCATCATGCTTGGGTTTCCTTGGGGTATGGTCCTTTGAAAGACCAACGCCACATCTCCATCTCAGAAGCAGGAACAGAGAGCACATTCGAGATGTCAAGACCAGAGGCACCCGAGACAGTGGCTAGGAGACTACGGGGCGGAGCAAAGGAGTCAGCCCGAGACCAGAGGCCAACGCCAGGAAACTATAACTTGAGACAGACACACAGCATCAAGACTATGGGAGTGTGAGACAGAGCAAGCAGGGGGCTTCCTGACATACAGAGGGATGGGGGGTGGGGGGGGCAAGGGACTGAATGGCTCAGAGGCTGAGGACCAGAGAGAAACTTGGCTGCTGGCTGAGGAACGGTGTTGATGTGGACCAATGACTTTGCCCTTACCATTTACTAACTCAGACTTGCTAGCGTCCCTAGTAACCCCCATGATTGTGAGTTTCATCAGTGAGTTCGGTGTGCCCACTGCAATGAATTATCGAACCCAGCATAGCAGCAGAGTGTCATGGGAAGACTGGTTGGTGTCACAGTAGGTAAAGAGCAGGTGACGTGAAGGTCACTCTACCCACCTGCCCTGGGAAAGTAGGGAAGCCATAAGAGGTCAGATAACCGGTGACACATACCAGAGGGACTCCGCAGAATCCAGTCCAGGAGAGTTGCTCAGAGTGAAATTCAACACCACTGGATTGCAGGAGGTGCATCATAAAGATAAGTAGGCACAGATCCACGGGGTTTTGAGGGGCTGGGGGCTTTTGGCTTACCTCAGTGGAAGCCGGCTGGGGCTCGACCCTAATCCAGTTGCCGGATCTGCCCAAGCCGGGACCATTTGGAGCCTGTAGCAGGGCTTGGCCTCAGCACAGCCACAGTTTTTCCCTATCTGCCTCAGGGCAGGAACAGGACTCTTGCGGCTCAGGGATCGGGGTTCATCTACATTGTTGCTTATCTACATTGTTGCTTCTGTTTGCATCTCTGCTTTATATTCCCACACAGCCTTGGAGGGCTGCGCAGGGGCTTTTTCAAGGCACAGCCCCAGCCGCAGCCGCAGCCGCGCCGCGTGGTCTGAGCAGGGAATAAACCCAAACCCCCACAGCTCCATAGGCAGGGATCAAGCTTCAGCTACACGGCGGCGTCTGTTAACATCTCTGCTCTCTGTCCCCCCATTTCTCTGGGGGCGGCTCAGCAGTTTTCTTGCGACCCTTCTTGGGGCTCAGCTGCGAACTACCGCTGGGGCTTGGGGCAGGGAGTAAGCCCTTGTAGATCCACAGGCAGGGAGTGGGACTCAGCTACATAGTTTCTTTTGCTTCCCTCGCTTCCCTGTACCCCTGCACAGTCTAGTCTCACTTTTTGATTTTTCTCACCCCCCTTGTTCGTGCCTTGCTCCATTGCGGACTTACTGGGCACTCCCATTGCCCTAGGGCATTTGCGCCTGGGTCACACCCAGCTAGGTGAGCTCCACCCTGCATAGATAGCCCAAGGCTAGGGTAAGGCCTGCTTGCTCTCCAGGGGCTACTCCTCAGACTTCTCACCAGGGAGTTCCTGCCTATGTACCTGGGGACATAAGGCAGCTCAGCCAACACTTATCAATATTCAAATCAATAGCGGGAACTTCAGCCCAGCCTCTGCAACACTGGTGCAGGCAGTCGATCTGCCATCTGGGGCACTCCCCTGATAGGGAAGCCACAGGAAGATAAAGTGGTAGGTTAACCCCATAGCAAAATCAGCTGTAGGCAGATCGAAGAAGAATTCCTATAAGTCTTCCAGAGAGAGACTAGAAAATGGCACCTGGTCCCTCAAAAACAACTCAACGCAAACAGCCATCACCCCCAACGACCTCAACGAAAAAACAGGAGAAACAAAAGGCAAAGGAAGAAGATGTCCTGAACATAACAACATACATAGAAGAAGCAGACATTGAGATGTCATACAAAGAAGCTCTCAGAATGGTGCTTGGAGCGATGCAGAATATGAGGGAAACACTACAGAAAAAGGATGAAATGATAGAGGAGATAAAAGACACATACCAAAGGAAAATACAGGAGCTTGAGGAGCAGGTAACGAAAAACAATAGCAGAATCATGTTCCTTGAGAATCGATTGGAGGAATCAGAGAACCGCATCAGTGTCGTGGAGGACAACCAAGCAGACTTTAATAAACGTGAACAAAAATCTAATAAGAGCATCAGAGAAGCCGAAGAAAACCTAAGAGCTATGTCTGATGCTATGAAGCGGAACAACATTAGAATTATTGGCCTACCGGAGGAAGACACAACAAAGAAGTCATCTGCAACAATAGTGAGAGAACTCTTGGAGGAAAACTTCCCCAGCCTAATGAATGAAAACCAAGCAACCATCCAGGAGGCTGAAAGAACACCAGCACGACGGGACCCCAAGAAGAAGTCACCAAGGCACATAATAGTTAAACTTTCAAACTTTGAGGAAAAGGAGAAAATCATGAGAGCAGCTAGGGAAAAGCAAGCAATCACATATAAAGGTTCCCACATAAGGATATACTCAGACCTATCAGCAGAAACTATGAAAAAAAGGAGAGAGTGGAGTAACATATTCCAAAAATTGAAAGAAAACAACGCAAATCCAAGAATACTCTACCCAGCCAAATTATCGATCAAGATCGATGGAGAAGTAAAAGTCTTCCCAGACAAGGAAAAACTCAAAAAATACGTTACAACAAACCCAGCCTTACAAAAGATCCTCGCCGACTCAGTATGGGCAGAAGAACAACACTCACCAAGCACAAATAAGAGATCAGCACATAGAACAACCTCACCCAGAGCACAACAAAGAGAAAACAGACCCCAAGATAGCAATGGCTTAAGGATGGAAAGAAGTCAAGAATGACACACACACAAAACACACACTAATGAGAAAGGAAAGTAGGAAAACTCCCAACACAAAAAGTATAAAATGGCATCACAGAGTCCGCACATGGAGATAATAACCCTGAATATCAATGGCCTGAACTCAGGCATTAAAAGACTGAGACTAGCAGAATGGCTTAGAAAACACAACCCATCAATTTGCTGCCTACAGGAGACACATCTCAAGGCTACAGACAAAAATAGGCTGAGAATCAAAGGCTGGAGAAGGACCTACCAAGCAAACAGCAATACAAGAAAAGCAGGGGTTGCAATCCTTATCTCAGATAAAATTGACCTCAAAGTGCAAACCATAAAAAGAGATAAGGAGGGACACTATATAATGCTCAAGGGAATGATAGACAACGAACCACTAAGCATTGTAAACATATATTCCCCGAATGAGAGACCAGCTCAATACGTGAACCAAACACTCCAAAAGATTAAGAAAGAAATCACAGACTCGACAATTATAGTGGGTGACTTCAACACACCACTCACTGAGAAAGATAGATCACAGTGAAATAAACTCAACAAGGAGACTAGAGAGCTAAACTCCACAATTAGACAATTTGACCTAATAGATATTTACAGAGCTTTTCATCCAAATACAAAAAATTTCACATTCTTTTCAAGTCCCCATGGCACATATTCAAAGATAGACCACATACTGGGGCATAAGGCAAATCTACATAAATTTAAGCACATTGAAATAATACAGACCTCTCTCTCTGACCACTGTGCCATAAGACTGGAAATCAACAAAAGGAAGACAAAGAAAATAAGAGCAAATAATTGGAGGATGAATAACTCTCTACTGCAAAAGGAGTGCATACTGGTGCAGATCCGAGACGAAATCAGAAAATTTCTTGAAACCAACGAAAATGAGCTCACGACGTACCAAAACTTATGGGACACAGCAAAGGCAGTCATCAGAGGAAGGTTCATAGCAATACAAGCACACCTGAGAAAGGAAGAGAGACTCATGACGGATACGCTGACACAAAATTTACAAAAACTAGAGCTGAGTCAGCAGGACAACCCTACTAATAGCAAAAGAAAAGAAATTATAAAAATCAGGGCTGAGATTCAGGAGAGGGAAAATAAAAAAACTATGGAAAAAATTAATATCGCTAAAAGTTGGTTCTTTGAAAAGATAAACAGGATCGATAGACCATTGGCAAACCTAACCAAAGAAAGGAGGGAACAAATCTCAATAGCAAGAATAAGGGATGAAAGAGGGGTCATTACAACAGACCCTAATGAAATCAAAAGAATAGTTACACAATACTATGAAGGATTGTACTCCAATGAATTCAACAATTTGGAAGACATGGACAAATTCCTGGAAAAACAATCCCTCCCTAGACTATCCTCGGTGGACATCAAGAATCTCAACAGACCCATCGCAACAGAAGAAATAGAAAAGGTTATCAAGGGATTACCAACAAAAAAATCCCCTGGACCAGATGGATACACTGGAGAATTCTATCAAGCATTCAGGGAAGAACTAATCCCAATCCTACACAAACTTTTCCTGAACATAGAAAAAGATGGCAAACTCCCAAACTCCTTCTATGAAGCTAGTATAACTCTGATACCCAAACCGGGCAAGGATCCCACAAGAATCGAGAACTACAGACCGATATCCCTAATGAACATTGATGCAAAAATCCTTAACAAAATACTAGCCAACAGAATACAAAAGTATATAAAACAAATAATTCACCATGACCAAGTGGGATTCATACCAGGGATGCAGGGATGGTTCAACATACGAAAGACCATTAGTATTATTCGTCACATTGACATGAAAAAGTATAAGAATCACATGATAATATCAATAGACGCAGAAAAAGCATTCGACAACATCCAACACCAATTCCTGTTTAAGACACTAGCAAAAATAGGAATGGAAGGAAAGTTCCTCAAGACAATACGAGCTATATATGAAAAACCAACAGCCAAAGTCATAGTCAATGGAGAAAAGACTAACACAATCCCACTGAAAAAGGGAACCAGACAAGGATGCCCCTTGTCTCCACTCCTATTTAATATCGTGCTGGAGGTTTTAGCTAACAGCATAAGGCAAAGAAGTGACATCAAAGGTATTCGTCTAGGGAAGGAAGAGGTGAAACTATCGTTATTTGCAGATGATATGATTTTATATATGGAAAATCCCAAAAGTTCCACAAGGGGAATACTGGAAGCAATAGAGGAGTTTGGCAGAGTGGTAGGATACAAGATCAACAAACAGAAGTCCATCGGACTGTTATACACATCAGATAAGACCACAAAAGAAGAGATCAAAAAGGTGGTACCCTTCACAGTAGCCAAACCCAAACTGAAATATCTAGGGATACACTTGACTGAAAAAACAAAAGATCTATATAGGGAAAACTATAGAACACTATTACAAGAAACCAAGAGCGACCTCAACAAATGGAAGAATATTCCATGCTCTTGGATTGGGAGACTTAATATAGTTAAGATGTCAGTTCTGCCAAAGGCACTATATAAGTTTAATGCTATCCCGATACAATTACCATCATCTTTCTTCAAAGAAATGGAAAAACTGATTACCAACTTAATATGGCGAGGGAAGAAGCCCAGAATTAGCAGAGAACTCCTCAAGAAGAAGAACACCGTGGGAGGGCTTGCTTTACCTGACTTTGGCACATACTATGCAGCCACAGTTCTCAAAACTGCATGGTATTGGTACAATGACAGATACTCAGACCAACGGAAAAGAACTGAAAACCCAGAAATAAAAGCATCAGCATACACACAGCTGATCTTTGACAAGGGCCCCAAAAATATCAAATGGGAAGCAGATGCCCTCTTTAACAAGTGGTGCTGGAAAAAATGGATATCAACATGCAGAAAAATGAAGCAAGACCCTTATCTCACTCCATGCACAAGAATAAACTCAAGGTGGATCACAGACCTTGAAGTTAAACCCCAAACTATTAGGGCCATCAATGAGGGAATTGGGACCAACTTGAGAACTTTGGCGCAGGAAATACACAGGCTATCAGAAATAGGGAAGGACACAAACACAGAGGAGGCACAAATCGACAAATGGGATATACTGAAGATAAAACACTTGTGTACATCTAAAGAATTCACTAAGAGAGTAATAAGAGAGTCCACAGACTGGGAAAACATCTTTAGCAATGACATCAGACAAAGGCCTTATTACTAAAATCTACAGTACTCTGCTAGCTTCCAAAAAGAAAAAAACCAATAGCCCACTTGAAAGGTGGGCAAAGGACTTGAACAGAAGTTTCACAGGGGCAGAAATCTGAATGGCCAACAAACATATGAGAAAATGTTCCCAATCTTTAGCCATAAGAGAAATGCAAATTAAAACAACAATGAGGTACCACCTGACACCCTCAAAGGTAGCCCAATTCAAAAAATCAGAAAGCAACAAGTGTTGGAGGGGCTGTGGGGAGACAGGAACTCTCATCCACTGCTGGTGGGACTGTAAGTACGTACAGCCACTATGGAAATCAATCTGGCGATACCTAAAACAGATAGAAATAGAGTTACCATATGACCCAGCAATCCCCCTACTGGGCATATACCCAGAAGAGGCAAGAAACAAACCAAGACCAGACATCTGTGCTCCAATGTTCATTGCGGCACAGTTCACAATTGCAAGGAGTTGGAAGCAACCCAAATTTCCATCAACTGACGATTGGATTAAAAAACTGTGGTATATACATACAATGGAATACTACGCATCACTAAAAAGCAGTGATGAACGTATGAGGCACATAGCGGCATGGGAAGAACTGGAGGAAATCATGCTAAGCGAAGTAAGTCAGGCACAAAAGGACAAGTACAACATGAGTCCGCTGAGGTAAGAATTTAAAAATTTTTTTTAAAAAGCAAAAGTGGCATAGGGAAAAAAGCTACTATATACAAACATTTTAGGGGTGAAGACGATGTAGTATGGAAGAGACCAAACCAAAACCAGGGATGTACATGGTAGACAATGGTGGAGGAGGTGGGGAAAGGAAAACAAAAGGATGAATACAAGGAAGAAAAGGGTAGTGGGGTCATGGGGCATTAATCCACCCAAGGGGAGGGTATTGTTTATATCTCCACAGGGAAAGTGGGACCAGACTTCAACCCAGTGTCGCAAGGTGTAAATGCAATATCCCAGCGTGGAGGAGGGAACCAGTGGAGAGGTCTGGGAGGCTGGCCCCAGCACCATAAATTAAGTGGATTCCTGCCCTTCCCCGAAAAGAATTTGTTCCAAAGGACGACATTGACTCTGCAGCTCCGGGAGATGGACATATCTGATCAGAGCACACGGGAGCAGATGAAGGGGCAGGAGGAGAGAGTGGAGCACAGCCTGGCCCACCAGGCCGTGATGATAATGTTCCTGAGTAGAGCAGCCAGTCCACAGAGAGAACAACATGGCTGGCCCTACTATGAGATATGATGCCCCTCAGTGACTAAGGGCGATATAGGGGACAGCACCGGAGACACAGTGTGGGAATTGCACCTGACCTGATCCCACCACACCGAGGCAAATCACTGGGGGAGTGCAGCGGAACAGCAAGGGAATGGAGTGGCAAGGTCCCCAGGGAATGCTGAAAGTGGACTTTGGGGCCAGGGCGTTGTGCCCCAACAGACTGGACTGGAAAACGCTCCTAAGGGCCAGCAATCGATCCCTGAACTAACTACAAGCTTTTCTCTTGTGAACTGTTTTGTTCTGTTCTTTGTCAGTGGTTTGTTTTTGTTGTTTTGTTGTCTGGTTGTATACTGTTGCTTTGTTTTCCTCTGTCTTGTTTTCGTGCATGTTAGTGACTCCACAGGTCTGTCTGAATAGGACAGGCTGGATGAACTATCTGGAGGAAAAACAACGGGACTGACAGTTCCGGGGGGACTTGGGGTGGGGGGGTAGGGGGGGTAAGGAAGTGGTGTTAACAAACCCAGGGACAAGGGAAAAACATGGGACCCCAAATGGTAGAGAAGGGGGAGTGGCAGGCATGGTGGGAAATGATCAAGGGTAAGGTTGCTTAGAGAAGAGGTATACTCTAGCCCAGGTGGCGATGAAGCATGGTAGTAGGGCAGGAGGAAAGTCAAGGGAGATGGAGGAAAGAGCTAGGAGTCAAAGGGCATTCATGGAGGTCTAGACAAAGACATGTACATGCAAATATATATAGGAGGATGGGGAAATAGATCTATGTGTCTATATTTATAGGTCAAGTATTAAGGTGGCGGAAGGACCTTGGGCCTCTACTCAAACACTCCCTCAATGCATGAATACCTTCTTTTATTAAATTGGAACTCTATGATGCTCACTCTCCCGACACAACGGCTGGAGCCAAAGTGGGTGAACAAGTAAATGTCGTGAAGAAAGCTGATGGTGCCCGGCTATCAAAAGAGATAGTGACTGGGGTCTTAAAAGCTTGAAGATAAACAAGCAGCCATCTAGCTCAGAAGCAACAAAGTCCACATGGAAGAACACAGCAGCCTGTGTGATCGAGTGGTCCCAAAGGGATCAGTTACCAGGCATCAAAGAACAAAAAATCATATCATTGACTGCACACCTCCATGATAGGATCGCTGAAGACAAATGGGTGCATAAGCAAATGTGGTGAAGAAAGCTGATGGTGCCCGGCTATCAAAAGAGATAGTGTCTGGGGTCTTAAAGGCTTGAAGGTGAACAAGTGGCCATCTAGCTCAGTAGCAAAAAAGCCCACATGGAAGAAGCACACCGGCCAGTGTGATCACGAGGTGCCAAGGGACCAGGTATAAGGCATCATGCAAAAAAAACAACAACGATATAAGTGTGTGTACATATGTGTATATGTATATATATACACCATATTGAATGAAGGGGGAAGTGCAGAGTGGAGACCCAAGGCCCAAGTGTCGGCCAATGGAGATACCCTCATAGAGGCGTTTAGGAGAGGAGATGGGTTAATTAGGGTGCGAGGTAGTACTGATGAAGAACACAGCTTTCCCCCAGATCCTGGATGCTTCCTCCCCCCAACTACCATGATCCGATCTACCTTGCAGGCCTGGATAGGACAGAGGCTGTACACTGGTACATATGAGGGCTGGAGGTACAGGGAATCCAGGGTGGATGATACCTTCAGGACCAAGGGTGTGAGGGACGATGCTGGGAGAGTGGAGGGTGAGTGGGTTGGAAGGGGGGAACTGATTACAAGGATCCACATGTGACCTCTTCCCTGGGAGAGGGACAGCAGAGAAGGGGGGAAGGGAGACTCCGGATAGGGCAAGATATGACAAAAATAACGAGGTATAAATTACCAAGGGCACATGAGGGAGGGGGGAAAGGGGAGGGAGGGGGAAAAAAAAGAGGACCTGATGCAAGGGGCGTAAGTGGAGAGCAAATGCTTTGAGAATGATTGGGGCAGGGAATGTATGGATGTGCTTTATACAATTGATGTATGTATATGTATGGATGGTGATAAGAGTTGTATGGGTCCCTAATAAAATGTAAAAAAAGAAAAGAGGAGAAAAAAATGATTAGGGCAGGGACTGTACAGATGTGCTTTATACAATTGATGTATGTATATGTATGAACTGTGATAAGAATTGTATGAGCCCCTAATAAATTGTTAAAAAAAAAAGAGGTCAGATAACCTCACCCTCACCCAGCCAATTAACTACAATCCTGTTTCTGTCATCCCATCTTTTTATCTAAAACACACAGCAAAACTAGTGCTTTCCAGAACCAGTACAGTTTCAAAGAAACTACAGAGAATGTTGTTCACTTACTCATAAGATGAAATATTTAGATCAGAACACCATATTACTTTTAATACTCCACTTCAAAGAATGCCATACTAATAAAACAAGGTGTTGGAAATTCAAACACCTGTCCTCAAGTATTTTTGATACTCAGGTTTGAACACAAATTAGAGAAGAATTTAAAAAAAAAGTGTAAGCACCCAAATGAATTAAATTGCTCCACATAGAAATTAGCAAAACAAGGCATATTTGAAGGCATTTTGCTTGTTTGTTTTTAATATCCTCCAAACCTTTAAATTCCTCCAAATAGGGGCTTAGGATGCTCTACTCATCCCGTAATGAGACTTCTTTAAAGGAAAAACTATAGACAGCAAGCAGAAAACTGGTCCGAATGATTATACTTTACAAAAACAGTGATTAGGAGGCTGATTACATCAACCAGTGTTGCACATACTGTAAGAAAACCCATCAACTGAAAATCAGGCTGGGAGCCTCCTGGTGAAAGTCAACATGCTGCATGAACATCTATCTACCCACGAGATTAACATGGTGGAAATCACAACGATTCTTTCAAGGGATGGTCTCCTACTGAGAGCCAATTCGGACAACCACTTCCTTAAGTTTAGCTACTCGGGGTTTCTCCTGATCCCCGTGCCTTCACCAGTCCTGCAACTGTCTGTATGGGTATTCCCCCTTCTCCTCCTCCTCCTCCAAGTCCGCTCGCTCCCTTGCAAAGCCCATCCACCCTCCCCCTCACTTCCTAGACGTCGCTTACATTCTGCTTCAAGTTCTTCTTGGGCTGAAATATACCTTGGTTTCTTTGCGCCAAAATTTCTCAAAGCCATGAAAATGCCAATGAACATTCGGATTGCCAAGAGGCGACACTAATACGCTGTCCTCTGGCTCGTCAAGGACTTTCAAGGACTGTACCTTGAAAACTATTGTCCTAGTGAAAATGATTCTCTTGGCTCCTGAGTTCTCCCCACTGAGCGTACTGCTCAGCTAAAGGGGAGCCTGTCTGAGCAGGCCAGCTATATGCCAGGACAATGGGGACCTCACTCAGGAAGTAAACGCTGTGGGCATGAAAAACTGCCCAAGAATCCTTCATCCGCTCACTTTATTGCCCCAATTGTTGCTAGACTACTATCAACCCTGGGCCCCTGACCAGGGCACCCCAGCAGGCCTCTGCTAGCAAGAGGATCCCCAAGTGGTGTGGTGATCGAATGACAGAATGGAGACTTCAGTGTCCACAGAAAAGGAAAAAAAATTTTTTTTGCACTGAGCTTATCTTTTAGTAAATGAAAATCTCTCTGGACTATATTACATACTTTATTACCGTTCCCATCTACAAATGTAATAGATGTCCTGAGCAGAACATTAAGAAATAAAGATGCACGCAGACAACAAAAATTACCAATAATCCTACTTGCCCCTCGGAAATACATTTTTGAAATATTCTCTCCAGCCCTTTTTCAGTGCACTGCAGGGTGGCAGGATCTTTGTAGGAGCCGCCTGTGAATCGTAAGCACCACACCCAGCGCCTGGCATCCGTCATTGCTAGCTGCGACGGAGCAGGTCCCAGCACAAAGGTTCTTGTTTCCGTGGGCTTTCTAGGTAACTCGGACTCAAGTGACCTGAAAGGAGAGGACAGTTTCCCCATGGGGTTTCCCAGGATGCAATCCTTATAGGAGCAGAATGCCAGGGCTTCTCTCCCGCACAGCTGCTGGTGAATTCCAACCTTTCAGTCAGCAGGCAAGTGCTTTACCCCATTGCTCCTACGAGGAAGTCTTATTTGGTCGCTGCCTTAGAAGCCACAACTCACTGCCAACTCGGCAACCCCAGGGGATGGAGTAGAACTCCCCAACAAGGTGGTAAGGCTTACAGACGACTCCCTCAGAGCGGCTACTGGCTTTAAACGGCTGACCTTGCAGTGATCGATCGCAAGCCTGACCCACAGCACCACCAGGGCTCCTTACTACATACACTGAATCCACTGCCATCGAGTTGGCTCCATGCCATTTCCTGGCTTCCTGGTTCTCCAAGGACCAGCTGGTATGCTGAACCCCCAACATTGCGGCTCACCGTCCGCTTCCCCCTCCCCCCCGGCGCTCCCAAGGCTCCCCACCACATCTCGTGTGGACACCAGATAAGTTCATTTATTTTCTGTGCACGGACTTGCACAATTTTTGGTATATTTTTAATAACTTTCCATGGTTTATGGATTTTTAGCTAATACTTGCTGCATACTATTTATTTTACAATATAATTTAAAACCTCTTTTCAGGTCATAAAATACTATCGCCATTTTTCTAGGCTAGTGAACTATTACGCATTCTTCTACACCACAGCCTCTCTCCCTCTCTTCCCTTTTTTGAGAGGTGAGCCGTTCACTACTTCGGGAAGACTGGGCTTCTTTTCAACCACTTTCAAATTTTAGGAAGCACAGCTAGATTTTACAAAGTGAAGGTTACATACATATTCTTTTGTAATTTTTTTCACTTCTTTGTTTCTCATATCCTTAAAGATACTACTGGGAATATTTCCTGCTTTCTCACAAGTGAGGTTCCCTAGACCACGTCGTCAGGTCTTCAGGAGACAATGACGTCATTAGCAACATCAATTATTGTAAGGTGTCCAAAACAAACAATGCGGACACTGACCGGGATGAATGGCACCGTGGGGTGCCCTCACTCACTTCCTCGCTCATGGTTGAAGAAATTGTCCAGTCTCAACTTTCAAGCCAGTGGTCTCTCCCGCATGAAAGTGTGGTTTGAAGCGCTCTCTACATTTTCTAAACCAGGAATGAAAAGTCTATGCCAACGACTTAGTGAACCTCTTTCCCACAGTAGGGGAGAAATGCATATCCCTCGACACCTCCCAATTTATACCCGGTTATTTCGAGAAGGTCCCCTCCAACATCTGTGAATGCGCGGCCACCATTCATCAGAAGCCACATTTCTGCAATGCTCGGAGTGGCTTTACCTATGGTGCAAATTTCAGGCTAACGCAACTTCATGAGATTAAAATGTTGTTTTGGTTCATGTTGAAGGTATACTCATCTGTTGACCTTCCTTGCATAATGAATTGACTTTTTAATCTATTCCAAAATAACATTCCATACGAGTGCCATTAAATGGGTGGGGCTGACTCGATCAGGCAGAAAGTGGGTACGGTTAGTCACACTCCCTCTAACCCTGTTCCCATAGAGCAGACACAACAGCCATCACATGCACCGAGCAAGTACTGGCAAGTCGCCTTCGAAAGAATATCCCATTAAAGACACTGCGAGGGTGTGGACATATGCACGATGTATGTCCAATTCATCCAAAGAGCCTGTGACCGTGCCTTCCACACAAGAGGCTCTCAAAAAATGCTCTGCGTACAAGTCAAACGCCAGTTGCTTTTGAGCAGACCACATGTTTATCAGAATAGAACTGTGCTTCAAAGAGGTCAATGTCTGAATTTTCAGGAAGTAGACGTTCAGGTCCACCTGGGTAGATTTAACCTCTCACCTTTCAGGTAAGAGCCATTAACTGTCTATTCCACCCGGAGGACTCCTCTGAACAAGCAAATCTCTCCCTATTGGAACCTATCCCACCATTCAACCTGGCTCTTCCTTTACACGTATTCTGGGAAAGTCTGTTATCCCAATACCTGCTAGGATATGCGCGACAAGGCTCATACAAGAATCCAGTACTGCCAGCATTATATCAAACTGCTTTGGGAAAGGTTATGTTCAGAAATAACTTTCCAAACTGGCCATAAGCTTGTGCTGCAGTTCCATGGTGTACTGTTTCAAATCAATTATATCAGCCCTCCAATTGCCTCCCTTTGAAAGGTCAGAAATTGCTCATTAGAAAATAAACATACATTAGAAAATAAAAATACATGTGCCGGAAGCAAACTGGCAAAGTGCAGAAATGGCCCCAGCCTCCAATTCCGTGCGATCATCTTTGAGCTGAGTCAGCTGGTGATTGGCTTGATGACTTTGAGAAGGTCTTCTCTGGACCTCAGGTTTTGTTGTTGGGTTGGTTTTTTTTTCAATTAATAAAATGAGAGCTAGATGAGATGGTATCTCTAGTCCGTGATTCTGCATTTAAATGACTTGTATTTACAATTTATTCCAATTACTCCAATGATGTGAAATTCTGAGCGTGAGTCAAGTTGGATTCCTACTCAGCAGAAAGCACGGGGGTGGGAATGGCTAGTGGGGCCCATACTGGTACTGTGTGGGCTAGTTCCTGGCATGCTAGCAGTCCACACAGGTGTGGAACAACCCCACACATGAGGAATTATCCTGCCTCAAGACTCTGACTTATCTGAGCTGACATGGTTTCTCATTAGTTGTAAGACTCTTCATGGTGGTGATGACTGTCGGGTGCCATCAAGTTGGACCCAATACACAGAGACTCTATGTACAACAGAACGAAATATTGCTTGGTCCTGCGCCTTCCTCACAATTGTCTATGGCCATCCCACTCGACTCTCACCCAACCTTGTCTGATTGCAGAAGCTAAGCAGGACTGGGCTTTGGTTAATACTTGGATGGCAGACCCCTGGGAATACTAAGTGTTGCATGCTTTAGTGGCTGAATCACTTCATTCTGCTCCTCAATTTCCTCAAAGTTAAAATGGAGATACATCAAGTTCAAAAAGTTCTTATGGAGCCATATATATAGCATCATATTGTGAGTCTGGGACATAGCGCCCATGCCCCAAATCTGGCCCAAGCACCCATTAACTGGGGGCTCACCCTTTTCCAGTTCCCGCACCTGAAAAATAGAGACATTTTTCAGTGTAGGGATTTGATGAACTGAGGCTCAATGCACATTATCCATTATTAGTGCAATGCTAGTTATTAACTACTCAGACCTTATTGTACAAACTAGACACTTAAAAACAACCTCCGTAATTGTACCCATCTTAGATTACCCTTAACAAGAACCAGAGGGGTGGATACAGCTTATTCATTAGTTATGTTCATCAACATCTGAGCAAACTGTCTTTCAAAACAAATCTGATCATGTTTAAAAGAAACACACATACTAATAGTATTGACTAATAAATCCCAGTATGCACAGAGATTTCCATATGCGTCACAGCATAGAATTAATAGTCTAGACTACAGGATTAAACAGCAAAGCCCAGGTTCCAAGCTCTAGGTTAAATGCTGAATCATCTAAGGCAAAAAAAAAAAAAAAGACAAAAGAAAATCAAGACCTAATATCAGTTTCTTTAAAAACAAAAACCCTTCATGCCCTCTGGTTAAGATTTAGCTTTGGAAAGAATTTGCAGGAACTCAAAGAAATTACTAAATTTAAATCCGATCAGATAGGTCAACATATAGGAGGCAGGGAGAAAAATGCTTTCCATACTAGTAACATACAAGTACACAATTCATAGACACTAAAGTGCCAATTCATGGACACTGAAGACTTTCCAGCAACAGACATTCGGCAGCGCCCACATTAAGGGTCAGAGCTCCCTGCCGGCAGATGCGAACGCTCCCTTCTCACCATGTTCAGTTTGCACTTCTGGCCATTTCAGTGAGGCCCGCAAGCTCAGAATCAGGATCGTGCTGTGTCTGTCAAAGGAAGACCTCTCGTACAACTAATTTGTAAACAGCTGATTAAAGGTACCTGCCTGAAATAAAATTTGATTGAAATACCTTAATTTTAAGAGACAGCATCTCAGTGGGATGTGCTAGATTTAAATCTTATTTTCTTCCAGTGGCAGACAGGATGGAAATTAGATCAATCAAGCACAGTCATAAAAGGTGACTGGGCACTCCAAAAGCATGTCTTCAAGGTCTACCCTCACAGAGGCCCAATTTAGTCTCCCAAAGTCAAAGTCCCAGCTCTTCCACATGTCTTCTCACTTAATCTTGAACTAACATTTCTATGAAGTAGGAGTGAGTGAGATTTGGAGAGATAAAGTCACTGATTCCGGGACACACAGTAAGATGCAGGCGAGAGCTTGCACTATGAAAACCCCGTTGGTCTTGACTTACACTGCTTCTAAAGGGAAGAAGATGCGTGTGGGCCTGTGTACAAAACTGAGTCCCTTCTATGTGTAGTGGAGTACAGGGTCTTGGAAACCCATCCCAACAGTAGGAACTCAGAATAGTTTCTCCTTCCTGCACATACGTGCACCTCCTGCTTACATTCCCTGCATGAAGATTTTCATACACTCAGAGCCTCCAACAGTATATGTGGCAGTTAGAATCTCCTGTCAACTTGAGCGAAGGGGTGGAGTCCAGCCTGTCCATCAGTCATAGCCAATCATGCCTCTGTGTAGACAAGGTCTACTCCTGAGGATTTTGGGAACTCTTGTCTTCCTTCATGGAGGCGGGACACCCATTCTCACTGCTTTGTCTTTCTGCTGACAAGCTACATGGAGCTATGCTGATGGAGCCAGAGCCCTGGAGATGGAGGAACCAAGTGGAGGCCCACGCCAGTGCTGAAAGGCTTCCACCACTACTGGATCCACAAATCTTTCCACACACTGGCCTGTGATCTTCCTGCATTCGGCATCATTGAATGTGTTGCGTGAGTCTGAAGAGGAAGTTATAGATTGGTATCGGACATATGGACTAATATGGGACTTATGGACCTGATCTGAGCTGGGATGTTTTTTTGATGCATAATTGCTTCTTGATATAAAGTTATATCTTACACATATATGAAATGTCTCCGTTTTTTTTTTTCTCTAGGCGACCCACACGAACACAGTATGGAAATTAGAACAAAAAGCTTAAGTGCTTTGGAGGGAACACTGAACGTATGGCAGTCTCTGACTTACAGGACTTGCATCTTGGTGCCTCTCATTCCCAAGAACGCAGAGCACCTATGGCTGCAACTGAAATGGGAATGCTATTTCTGGAAAAATTAATTTGCAACTCGTATCTTAATCTAGATCTTACTGACCTGAGACATCTACAAATTCATTTGGCTCTGATTGCATTAGAGAAACTGTAATCATTAGCTGTGTGGTGCTTTACTCCCTCCACCCAGGCTCTACTGAACAACAGTTGCTGCAAGGGACACACACACACACACACACACACACACTTTAATAGGAAAGATTTTTTTAAAAAGACAAAGACAAACAAAAGTAGTAGACTTTATAATGCATGGAAGAAAATGCAATGAAGTCAAATGGAAAGCAGAATATTTGTAATAATGTAATAATCAAACCTAATGTTATGCATAAAGAGCTCTTGCAAATTCATTAAAAAAAAAACAACAATACCCCGATTTTAAAATGGGCAAAGGAAATAGTAGCTTGCAGGGGAAATATACACATATCAAATAAGTCCACACCGAGGCAGCACACTGGCCTGCCTGTGTGATCCAAGGAATGTAAATAAACAAATCCACATCCAAAGGAGGAGTGGTGTCAGAGGCCGGGGGGATCTGGGGAGTTGATGACGATGAGGGCAAGAAGAAAGGGCCTTAAAATTGAGTGTGCTGATTGTACCGCACTTTTTAAACTTGTTTGAACTACTAACTGCATGATATGTGAAAGCCATGCCAATAAAAAACTGTTTTCATACATAAATACAAGGTATTCACACATTATGAAGAGATGCTAATTTCACTCAATTTTCAAAACAAACTAACAGTGCGATGCTAATGCTGACTGGCAGAGACTAAAAACTCTGCTAACAACTGTCCTGGCAAAGGACTGGTTGGCATATTTCCACATGGAAGAAGCACAACAGTCTGTGTAGACACAAGATGTCAAAGGAATCAGGGATCAGGCATCAAAGAACAAAAAAAATCATATCGTTGTAAATGAGGGGGAGTGCACAGTGGAGACCCAAAGTCCATCTGTAGGCAACTGGACACCGCCTTACAGAAGGGTCGTGGGTAGGAGACGAGCCAGTCAGGGTGCAGGGTACAACGATGAAACATACAACTTTCCTCTAGTTCTTAAATGCTATCCCCCCTTCCCCACGATCATGATCCCAATTCTACCTTACAAATCTGGATAGACCAGAGGATGTACACTGGTACAGATAGGAACTGGAAACATAGGGAACCCAGGAAAGATGATCCCGTCAGGACCAGTGGTGAGAGTGGCAATACCTGGAGGGAGGGTGGAGGGAAGGTGGGGTAGAAAGGGGGAACTGGTGACAAGGATCTACATATAACCTCCTCCCTGGGAGATGAACAACGGAAAAGTGGGTGAAGGGAGACGTCATACAGTGTAAGATATAAGAAAATAATAATTTATAAACTATCAAAGGTTTATGAGGGAGGGGGTAACAGGGAGGGAAGGGGAAAAACGAGGAGCTCATATCAAGGGCTCAAGTAGAAAGAAACCGTTTTGAGAATGATGATGGCAACAAATGTACCAATGTGCTTGACACAGTGGATGGATGTATGGATTGTGATAAGAATTGTACAAGCCCCTAATAAAATTATTTTTAAAAAAGAAAAAGAAATGGTTGAATTTGTATGGGTGTCCTAGTGTTTATTGCTCAACAACAAATAGGATTTTAAAGTGGAAGGGGAAAAAAAATCTATTTTCAAGTAAGAGAGAAGATGCGCCTTACCTGTCAGGGTCCCTTCAATCCCGAAGCCAACATATTAAATGATAAGCATCCACCAAGCAGGCCAATCTTTCAGACCAAGGTGAGACGTTGCAATTCTTTGCTTCTCTTCTGCAAGCCCACGCGCAGGCTTGGCGAGAGAGACTGAACGGCTTCTCCCCGGGCACACACAAGTAAGTGGCAGAGGGCTGATGGGCTGCGCACTGTCCACAGATCCCCCGGCAAGAAACCAGTCTCAAAAACTTGAATAGTCTGCTTGGGTATTCTGGTACAAACAACTCTTTCATGGTTCTAACTGCCTTGCTGCCGTTATGGCCGAGCAGGTTACAGTGCCAAACACACACTCGTACATAAAGTAAACATCACATTTATGTTTTAAATGTTTAATTTTAATCATTTTATTACAGAGATCAGAACAGTCCATAGTTCAATCACCTCCAGCAGGATTGTACAGCTGCTACCACAATCGGTTTCCAAACATTTTTCTTCGTCTTGAACTCTCCTTTAAATGTCACATTTAAAAGCACTCGGGGAAGTAAGTGGTGGAAGGCTGTTCTTTATGCTCCAGCCAAGTGCCTAGGGGACCAGCGGAACCTGCTCACAGCCGTAAATAGCAACGAGCAGCTTGTTTACTAAACAGAAGCACACCAAGTCCTCTGCCACCACCCCAACACTATCACCACCACCCAGCATCTAGAAAAGCAAGCCCGGGCCTGGGAACACAGCCCCTCCACCGGCCAATGCCCCAACAAAGTCCCGGCCAGCTGGGTCACTGCTGGGCAGCAGCTGCCACCCGTTCCAACAAGAAACCAGTAGGACCAGGGCTCCCCGGGGCCTCAATCTGGTCTTCAGAAAATGGACATTTCTACCCCAGAGACGCAGCTGGACCAGAATCTACAGCGGAACAAGATTTCTTTCTTGAGTACTAAGAATCACCTGTGGCTCCATGAGAACCACCAGTGGATCTTGTGAAAATGCAGGTTCTGTGAAAATGCAAATTCTGCTTCCATGTTTCTGGGTGGAAATGGAAATCTGTAGCAGAAGGTCGACCAGATGAAGAGGTTCTAAGTTCTGCTCATGACTCCCTGAACCCAATCTCAAGGCACTGAACCACCTCTGGGGCTCCTTTCATCATATTCTTGGGTCACCATAAGGCTTTGGATCGATGCAAGACAGCGCCTCCCTACCCCCAGCACCTAAGTCTGGCTACCATCCCGATCCCTTAGCTCACTGCTTCTGAACCTGCCTAACACCGTGACCCTCAGATACAGTTCGTTCCTCATGCTGTGGTGACCCCCAGCCATAAAATTATTTTCCTTGTACTTCATCACTGTCATTTTGCTACTGTTATGAATCGGGTGACCCTGTGAATGGGTCATTTGACCCCCAAAGGGGTCGCAACCCACAGGTTGAGAACCGCTGGTCTAGAAGAAGTCGGCTCAGCCACAACACACGCATCTTTTCAAGAATTACAATCCATATAGCCCGTAGTAGTGTTACAGCTAACTGGAAGCCAGGGCAGTCCGGCCACCTTTTTCTACTTGGAGTTGAGTCGAAAATGAGATTCTGTACACTAAATCAAGATTAAGTGGGGATTAGTTAAATCCAATCCTTCCAACCCCATTCCCTCCCCCCCCCCCCCCACACACACACACTCACTCATGCAACTGCTGTCCAGTTCAGACAAGTATTTCTCCCTCTGACACTTCATTTCACTGAAGGGGGCAACCTCTCACTCTGGAAACATCTGCTTACCCATTTCTGAACCCCCCTATTTCTGCGTTTTGCTATCGCTCTCAGGTTGAGGGAGACACAGGGAGACATATCACCCTCCAGAGAATTCCATTTCCAAGAAAAACCCACTCATTTGGAGTTGGACAGGCTCCACGAAAAGCCGCCTCCAGCCAGTTGACAGTTCAGAGAAATCCACGCCAGTTTTCAGCGGTTCCCACCATAGTGTTGTTCCCCAGTGACCTTTGGGGAGGTCAGAGTAACTTAACCTGGCAAATGTGTGACTGAGATAAAATTCCCTCTACTCTTGTGAGGAAATGTGACAACCACTTCCTCTCCGTGTGTTTTAAACTTGAAAGCCGGTTGACTGGATGAATGAAACACGTCTGTCACCTATACACCTCGCTAAGAATGTTGGCAAACCTGACTCAAAGGCACGCTGCACCTTTACCATCCTCCGGAGAGGAAATTTGAATGAGGCACAAAAATCATCCTGAACTCCAATCCTGGAACTTCCACTACTGAGGTCAGTAAACGTTATCCTCTTTAAACCTTAGTTTCCTCATCTGTGAACTGGAATTGGGAACACACAAGCTCTATTAATTTTGGGGGGCAATAAAATGGCAACATGATCTAAATCCCCGAGCGTGGTTCCTAGCATGTAGTGCACACTCACCCTCAGGACAGATGAGAGGAGGGTCATTTTATTTTTACTGAGATACAAGTACAGGGCAAGTCACAACGGTGTTTCACGTTGAGTGTTTTACTGATACATACCCTTCTGCTGTCTACTCAGATCTTTTTTTTTTTGCTCAATTTCCTAAACCTTACCATTACACGAGAGCCAGGATAACTTTTTCCCAAATGAATTTACTTATGTAAATATTAGAAAGTGATTTTTACCCCCACAAAGACAGGATGTCCGAAATTAGGCCGTTGTAGCATAGCAGTAAATTACGCCCTTTCACATTTTGAGCTCATGGTCACAAGAACTTTCCGTGAATTGTAAACGATACTTAATCTACATGTCAAAAGGGAATGCCCTGTATGAACCAAGGTGCCTTTCCCTTCTCTTAGTTAATGAGTTCATGCCAAATAGCGATCTTTTATATCCCTGGCGTGGGCCAGATTCATATACTACATGTAAAAACCAGCTTACTCTGTTGGAACACTGTCCTGACACCTTTCACATCAACTCTTTACCTGGCTTCTCATTTAAATTCCCAGAACCGGACAGAGACTCTGGAAATCACAGGATCCCAACGTCCACAGCATCACCAAATTGCTCGTTCTGCTTCTCTAAATTTACCAACAAATCTCAGTCAAATGCCACCTAGCTGGAAAGCTGAAGCAATTATCAAAGAAGATGTATGCACACTTCACATACATATCAAATACATGCAAATGGATTTTAAAACCAAAGTTAAATGAAAAGGGTGCTTGCTGATTCGTCATCAAAACACTGCAAGGCCCTGTGCAAGGGTGAAGGCGCCACGCATTTTTTGAAGCACTTTACATTTATTAGCACTTTTAATCTCTGCGTAAGGAGTCTGATTCAGATGCCACCAATATTATAATGCATTTTAAATTACTTCTTAAAAATCTGGCACATTATTTACATATTGAGAAATACTCCTGTAAAATCTTACTCTAAAACCTTAAATTATACTTCTGGCTTCCGGGTTTTATACATTCTTAATCTTTCCATTTCAGCTAGTTAAATCCACACTAAACTCCCATCCACAAAACCCAACAGTTCAAAATATTAGGATGCCTTGGTGACCTAGACAACATGGGAAAGGAAAAGTGAAGAACTCTAAACTGTGAAGTGGACTGCAACTCC